>NC_029772.3:64233803-64243229 GCF_000817695.3 Arachis duranensis | reverse complement strand
CTCATACATACACACCACAGGCACATGGTTTGTTATTTTTCCTTTCTTGAGACCTTGGTGTCTAGCACCTCTTTGGGTTACTAAGTGTTCTGTAGCAAAGATTACTCTTGATAGTGGACTTTCAGCTGATAATCTCGGATTAGTTAATCCAAGTTACCAAGTGATAAGGCAGCCCTAAGAGCTTATTCATCGAAGTATATCCCTTGTACATAAACACCACAGACACATGCCTCAATTTTGAAACCCTTGGTGCCTAGAATTGTCTCTTATTGTGTTTCTTTCTTTTTCACTTTTATTGCTCTTCCTCTTTTCTTATTGGGATCTTATTGTTTAGTTAGTCTCAAAGGGTGTGTCTCAAACATAGGACTCAGGATAGATAGTTGCTTTCTTTCCTTATTTGGTGAACCAACTTAGCTTACTAATCATCATACCACAAACATTCAGAATGCACTTCATAAAATAACTCCACTCTTGTTCTTTTCATAACATTTTCTTTTTGATTAACTTAAAGAGACAAGCATACAAGTAAGAAAGATGAAAGTGACATTCAAGACATTAAGCTAGCACATTTAACCTAAGCAACAAAATTTAAATGCAAAATTAAAAGTCCTAAACTACTCATGGAAGCATGTTCTATTTCATGCATGATTTTCTTTATTTAAAGCTTTGAAAAAAAAAGTAAACTAAGAGGGAACTTCACCACCTTTCACTTGTTGGCATGTTCATGTTCTTCTGCTTCCTTGCCCTCTTTAAGTTTACTTTGTTCGCTTGTGCTTCCTCTCATCCGATTCATTCTGGCTATCTTCCAATCCTCTAATGCCTTCCTTACTGATTCATGACTTTGTTCTACCCTTTCGCGCTCCACTCGTGCTAACTCATCCTTTACATCTTCATATTTTGTTATCACAGGATGCAAAACAGGCAGTTGTCAGACTGGGTACCCAAGCCTGGCTTGGGTATTCACATGATACCCAATCTCACTCATGTAGACACCTTCTGAAAATGCTCTGTATTCATTGAAAAGATCTGCTTGTTCTCTCTGTTTCCAATGCATCTCATGGATGTGTGCACCTTGATGTGTTTGGATGTTGGTTAGCCTTTGGATGGCTTCTTGTTGCTGATCTTGTTTTTGATTCAGGTTGTAGAAGGATTCACTCCATTGTCTCCCTTGTTCCATTTGCTGGTCCATCAATTGTTTCTACCATTCCTCTTGCTGATTCATCCATCTAGAGAGTGATCCTTCTTGGCGGTCTATTAATTGCAATCGAAACACCCTTTGTGCCCCTTGATTTTCCATGCATTGCCTAGATAAGGTATCAATAGCCTCTTGCAATTGGTGCATGCTTAAGGTGGCTGGGGTTTGCTCCTGTGGATGTTGTTCTTCTTCAGCTTGATGAGCTGGCCTCTTTTGTACCCTTCGTGGAGGTAGTGGAGCTGCAGCAGCATGCATCCGACGATAAGTGATTGGCATACCAACCTTTATCCACTCGGGGTTTTCATCCTCAAATATCACCCTATCCAGTTTGTAAAGACGAAAAATAGTGCTGGGATAACCCAACCTTCCTCCAGAATTACTCTTCTCAGCAAGCTTCCGAATGCCTTGGGCTTTGAGTTCATGAGCCTTGATCTCTCCTCCCTTCATTAGACATTACACCATCGTTGCTCTTTTGAGGTTTACTTTTGAGTTGTTTCCGGCTGGGAGGATGGATCTCTTTACAATTTCGAACTAACCTTTGGCCTCAGGGAGGAGATCTCCTCTTTTTATAAATTTGGGCTTCCTCTTGGGGTCTCTTTCCCAATCTGCTCCTTGCACACATATATCCTGTATAATCTGGTCATAATTGGGGTTTTTGTCCATTCTCGAGTGATAGCTCTCCTCTTCAAAGGGTATGCTTCTCAATTTCAGCACTATCATGATAGTCATGGGCCTAAAATCCACCATGACCCCTCTCACAAAACTTGTGTATGAGTCATCCGCCTTGTCTTGTCTAACTGCATTTGCATAGAACTCTCTTACTAGAGTTGCATTCACCCTTGTAATCGGATCGGTGAGGAGCTCCCATCGGTGTTGTTTCACCTTCTTTGTGATTTCTGGACACTCAGCTTTTGTGACTTGAAAGCCTAGTTCATAAATGATTTCTTTCTCTGTCATCCACCCATACTGGAGTGCATGATGAAAGGTTCTAAATCGCCCTTCATCAAAAGGAGGATGCTCTATGGGTTCCTTCCCCTTTTATCTCTTGGAGCTTGATAATGCCATGCAAGATTGTTGATGTGTTGGCTATTCTCAAGATGGCTAGGAGGGTGTATGTGAAGTCTTTGGTGGAGGGTGATGTGTGTATAACCGAAAGAAGGGAGTGGGAAGGTTGAGAATTTGAAGTGTGTACGGAGAGGTTGTGTGAAGGGGTTTATATAGAAAGATGGCAATTGATTGAAGGGTGTGGATTGATGGTGTTGTTTGATAGTGGACGGTTGGGGTTTTAGGATTGAATGAGCACAAGGATCACCTCCTTTATGGGGGTCTTGGTTCGGTCCTCAAGATTGTCCACTCCCAATGTTGCATGGCAACACTTCCAAGGACATTCCCCATGAAGACAAGTGTGAAATTCCCTTGGTGTAGTGGTCGAATCTCCCTTCCTCAATTGTCTTATCAAGTACCATCAATGTCCTTTTTTATTCCCTATATACGAAGAAAAATTGCAAATGGTTAATTGAAATTTTTGGTGGGAAAATTTAAAGTGTGAGCTAGCTAACAAAAAATATTTTTTTCTTTTATTTTTAAATGGCTAAATGCTTTCCATGAATGCAAATCAATCAACAACTCAACCCCCCTTTTTCATGCAACGTGGTACACCAAACTTGTTTGTGATCATATGATACAACAAGTTTGGGGAAAAGGAATTATTGGTGATCACTTTTCTCATTAACGTTGCAAGCTTTTTACCATTCCATGTTAGTATTCACGTTAACTAGGTTAACGTGAATACTAACGTAGTTCTTCCTTGCTTCCTTTGCCCTGAAATCAAGTAATTAAGGTGCATTAAAGCTCTAGCCAAAGTCATGAGGTTATGCATCATCAATTTATCATGCAATTCTAGCAAAATTCTCATGAAATCATACGAAGTTCACAATAATGCTTGAATCAAGGTGTGAGTGTATTTTCATCCAAAACTTGTCTTATTCACTAAGAAAATGAATGAAACTACCCTAAAACAGTAAAGAAAAGGTCAGTGAAACTGGCCTAGATGCCCTGGCATCAATTGACTCCCAGGGTAACTTCCCCTTTTTAGATGTCAATGAGAGTTCGTCCAGTTGCTAGGAAAGGTCTTCCTAGAATGAGAGTTGCACTGTTGTGCTCCTCCATTTCCAGCACTACAAAGTCAATGGGAAAGGCGAATGGCCCAACCTTGACAATCATGTCCTTAATTACGCCTGATGGCATTTTAATAGAGCCATCAGCAAGTTGGAGACATATCCAGGTTGGTTTGATTTCTTCAGTCAAACCAAGCTTTTTGATAGTGGATGCAGGTATTAGATTGATACTCGCTCTGAGATCACATAGAGCTATCTTAGTACAAGCACCCTCTAATGTGCATGGTATCATAAAGCTTCCGGGATCTTTAAGTTTCTCTGGTAAGCTTTTTAAAATGACTGCACTGCATTCTTCAGTGAGGAAAACTTTTTTGTTTTCTCTCCAATCCTTCTTATGACTTAAGATCTCTTTCATGAACTTAGCATAAGAAGGTATTTGCTCAAGTGCCTCTGTAAACAGAATCTTTATCTCAAGAGTCCTGAGATAGTCTGCAAAGCAGGCAAATTGTTTATCCTGTTCCACTTAGTGGAGTTTCTGTGGATAAGGCATCTTGGCTTGGTATTCTTCAACCTTAGTTGCTATAGATTTATTTCCTACAAAAGTGGTTGGAGAAGTGTGCTTAGGAGGGTTGTTATCAGCACTTGTAGGTGCCTGATCCCTCATTGGCGTTTGAACGCCAGAATTGGGTGCTGAATGGGCGTTTAACGCCAGATTTCCACCCTTTTCTGGCATTTAAATGCCAGAACTGGCACTTTATTGGCGTTCAACGCCAGGTTGCTACCCTTTTCTGGCGTTTGAATGCCAGAGTTGGCAGCTAAATAGGCGTTTAACGCTAGTTTTTTTATCCTTTTCTGGCATTTGAATGCCAGAATCATTACTCTCTGGGCTCTTACAGTCCTCAAAAGGATTTTGGGTAGTGAATTGGTCATCCTCTGTTAGATGTTCTATTCTTGGCTTTCTGCTGCTTTGATTTGAGACGTTCAATGTCTTTCCACTCCTTAAATGAACAGCTTGGCATTTTTCTGTTATCTGCTTAGATAATTACTGTTTTGTCTGATTTAATTGTTTTTCCATATTCTGGTTAGCATCTTTGGTTTCTCGTAGCGTCTCCTTGAATTTTGCTAGCTGTTTTGTTATAGAAAAGAGTTGTTGATTGAGTTCAGCAACTTGTTCTAGAGGACTAAATTCAGTGGATACTGCCTTAGCTTCTTCTTTCATGGAGGACTCACTTCTTAAGTACAGATGCTGATTTCTAGCAACTATATCTATGAGCTCTTGAGCCTCTTCAATTATTTTTTTCATGTGTATAGATCCACTAGTTGAGTGGTCTAGAGATATCTGGGCCTTTTCTGTAAGTCCATAGTAGAAAATGTCTAACTGCACCCATTCTGAAAATATTTCAAAGGGGCATTTCCTTAGCATCTCTCTGTACCTCTCCCAGGCGTCATAAAGAGATTCATTATCCTCTTGTTTAAAGCCTTGGATGTCCAACCTTAACTGTGTCATCCTTTTTAGAGGGAAATATTGATTTAGGAATTTTTCTGATAACTGTTTCCATGTTTTTATGCTTGCTGTAGGTTAGTTATTTAACCACCTTTTGGCTTGATCTTTTATAGCAAATGGAAATAGTAATAATCTGTATACATCCTGATCTACTTCTTTATCACGTACCGTGTTAGCAATCTGTAAGAACTGTGCCAGAAACTCAGTATGTTCTTCTTGTGGAAGACCGGAATACTGGCAATTTTGCTGCACCATGATAATGAGCTGGGAATTTAGCTCAAAATTACTAGTTCTGATGGGGGGTATACAGATACTACCCCCATATGAAGTAGTAGTGGGGTTACTATATGACCCCAGAGTCCTTCTAGATTGTTCAGTTCCACTTAGGTCCATGATGGAGAAAGGGAGGTAATGTGAATTGTGAATAAAATTTTATTTATTTTATTTTAATCAAAAATATTTTTTTCGGACCGAAATAAATAATAAAAAAACTTGGAAACCAAAATAATTAATTATTTAAAAAGATTTGAAAATTTTTTATGAGAAGAAGGAGGTTAGGAAGGTTCAAAAATAATAAGTAAATAAAGAAATATATATTTTTGAATTTAATGAGGAAAGAGAAAAATAGTAAAATAACATCAAACATAGAATTTTTAGATCAAAACAAAGAAAACAAAAAAGAAAAATCTGAATGTCAAGATGAACACCAAGAACACTTTGAAGATCAAGATGAACACCAAGAACAAATTTTGAAAATTTTTAAGAAAACAAAAACACAGAAGACACCAAACTTAAAACATGAAACTAAACTCACAGAAAAATCAAAACTTAATAACGAAAAATAAGATTTTTGAAAAGAAAAAAATAGAAGATGCAACTCTAGTGACTCTAAACCAAAAAAGATAAAATTTTTCCTAATCTAAGTAACAGGATGAACAGTCAGTTGTCCAAACTCGAACAATCTCCGGCAACGGCGCCAAAAACTTGGTGCACGGAATTATGAATCACACTTTTCACAACTCGTACAACTAACCAGCAAGTGCACTGGGTCGTCCAAGTAATACCTTACGTGAGTAAGGGTCGATCCCACGGAGATTGCCGGCTTGAAGCAAGGTATGGTTATCTTGTAACTCTTAGTCAGGAGATTAATGGTAAAGAGGGTTTTGTTTGCAAAAAGTAAAAGAACATGAAATTAATGATACTTGTTATTCAGTAATGGAGAACAGGTTGGGGTTTTGGAGATGCTTTGCCCTTTTGAATTTCTGCTTTCCTACTGTCTTCTTCTCCAAAAATGCATGGCTCCTTCTATGGCAAGCTTTGTGTTAGTGGATCACCGTTGTCAATGGCTACCATCCATCCTCTCAGTGAAAACATGTCCTCTACGGTTTTCCGCATGGCTAATCATCTGTCGATTCTCACTGTGCCCAACAGTCGCAAGTTTTAAGCTCGTCACAGTCATCCCTTCCCAGATCTAACTCGGAATACCACAGACAAGGTTTAGACTTTTCGGATCAGTGGAAGTAGTCAAACTCGTGGACCAGGGGCCAAAGATATACGCACTCAAGCTGTCGCCCAATGACTACGTTGAGCTCATGTAGAACGGATGTGGTTGTCAGGAACGCGTTCATAAGTTGGGGAATGATGATGAGTGTCACGGATCATCACATTCTCCATGTTGAAATACGAGTGAGTATCTTAGAATAGAAACAAATGTTATTAAATAGAAAACAGTAGTAATTGCATTAATCCATGGAAACACAGCAGAGCTCCTCACCCCCACCTATAGCATTTAGAGGTTCATACTATAGATGATACAATAGGATTTTTCAAAATGTCATAAGTTCCTGAATGAATCTCTAAAAGTAGTTTTTATACTAAACTAGTAACCTAGGTTTACAGAAAATGAGTTCCTAAGTGCAGATAGTGTAGAAATCCACTTCCGGGGTCCACTTCGTGAGTTTTTGGGCTGAGCTTTGAAGCTTTCACGTGCATAGGTCACTCTTGGAGTTCAACGCCAACTTTGGTGCTAGTTTGGGCGTTTAACTCCAGTTTTGGTGCCAGTTCTGGCGTTTTACGCCATAAAAGGGTTTCTGGCTGGGGTTTAACGCCAGTTTGGGCCATCAAAATCTCGGGCAAAGTATGGACTATTATACATTGCTGGAAAACCCAAGATGTCTACTTTCCATCGCAATTTAGAGCCTGCCAATTGGGTTTTTGTAGCTCCACAAAATTCAATTCGAGTGCAGGAGGGTCAGAATCCAACAGCATCTGCAGTCCTTTCTCAGCCTCTGAATCAGATTTTTGCTCAGGTCCCTCAATTTCAGCCAGAAAATACCTGAAATCACAAAAAAACATACAAACTCATAGTAAACTCTAGAAATGTACATTTTGCATAAAAACTAATAAAAATATATTAAAAAGTAACTAAAACCTACTAACAACTGTGTAAAAACAATGCCAAAATGCGTATAAATTATTCGCTCATCAGAGAATACCATTGAGGATGCCCTTATAGAAGAGAAGGAACCTCAAGTTGATTCCTCTCTGGGCGTACAAGAGGAGTCTGTGATGATCACATAGCTCTCTCTTGCAGAGGTGAAAGAATCAAAAGAGCCACATTTCCTTGGTGTGCATAAAGAACTGGCAGATGAGTAGTTAGCTCATTCCCCAGCAACCCTTAAGGAACTGCAAGTTAATATCTTTTACCAAGGTGTTTAAAAAGAAGGACCTAAGGGGCGATGAAATAAAAATACTTGCTAAGAAGTACAGTATCCTAATTCAGTCTGAGCTGCCAAGGAAGATGCCAGATCCATGGAGCTTTCAGATCCTATGGATTACTGGAAAGATCATTTTTGACAAAGCCCTGTATGATCTTGGCTTAAGTTTAAATCTGATACCTTCCACTGAGGCAGAGGCCGAGTCTGGAGAGACTAGAAAGGCATTGAACGCTAGTGAGGAAGCCCTCAATGGGCATTCAACACTCATGATGCCAGCAAGCCTGGTGCTAAACGCCGGTGATAAAGCCCTCACTGGGCATTCAACGCCCATAAACCCAGGGAAGCCGGTGATGAGCGGATAATTTATACGCTTTTTGGCATTGTTTTTAGTATGTTTGTAATATGTTTTAGTTAGTTTTTATTATATTTTTATTAGTTTTTATTTAAAATTCACTTTTCTGGATTTTACTATGAGTTTGTGTGTTTTTCTGTGATTTCAGGTATTTTCTGGCTGAAATTGAGGGACTTGAGCAAAAATCTTATTCAGAGGCTGAAAAAGGACTGCAGATGCTGTTGGATTCTGACCTCCCTGCACTCGAAGTGGATTTTCTAGATCTATAGAAGCCCAATTGGCGCGCTCTTAATTGCATTGGAAAGTAGACATCCTGGGCTTTCCAGCAATATATAATTGTCTATACTTTGCCCGAGATTTGATAGCCCAAACCGGCGTTCCAAATCAGCTCAAGACTGCCCGGCGTTTAACGCCGGAACTGGCACAGAAGTGGGAGTTAAACGCCCAAAGGGGCACAAAAGCTGGCGTTAAACTCCAAGAAAAGTCTCTACATGAAAATGCTTCAATGCTCAGCCCAAGCACACACCAAGTGGGCCCGGAAGTGGATTTTTACGTTATTTACTCATTTTTGTAAACCCTAAGATACTAGTTCTCTATAAATAGGACATTTTGCCATTGTATTTTCATCTTTGGACGTCTAGTTCTTAGATCATGGGGGCTGGCCTCTCGGCCATGCCTAGACCTTGTTCTTATGTATTTTCAACGGTGGAGTTTCTACACACCATAGATTAAGGTGTGGAGCTCTGCTGTACCTCGAGTATTAATGCAATTACTATTGTTCTTCTATTCAATTCAGCTTATTCTTGTTCCAAGATATTCATTCGCACTCAAGAACTTGATGAATGTGATGATTATGTGACGCTCATCATCATTCTCACTTATGAACGCGTGCCTGACAACCACTTCCATTCTACATGCAAACAAGGCTTGAATGTGTATCTCTTGGATTCCTTAATCAGAATCTTCGTGGTATAAGCTAGAATTGATGGCGGCATTCAAGAGAATCCGGAAGGTCTAAACCTTGTCTGTGGTATTCTGAGTAGGATTCAAGGATTGAATGACTGTGACGAGATTCAAACTCGCGATTGTGGGGCGTTAGTGACAGACGCAAAAGAATCACTGGATTCTATTCCGACATGATCGAGAAGCGACAAATGAATAGTCGTGCTGTGACAAAGCGCGTTGAACATTTTCACTGTGAGGACGGGACTGTAGCCATTGACAATGGTGATGCCCAACATACAGCTTGCCATGGAAAGGAGTAAAAAGGATTGGATGAAGACAGTAGGAAAGCAGAGAGACGAAAGGGACAAAGCATCTCCATACGCTTATCTAAAATTCTCACCAATGAATTACATAAGTATCTCTATCTTTATAAGATGACCATAGCTTGCTTCATACCAACACTATCCGTGGGATCGACCCTTACTCGCGTAAGGTTTATTACTTGGACGACCCAGTGCACTTGCTGGTTAGTTGTGCGAAGTTGTGATAAAGAGTTGAGATTGCAATTGAGCGTACCATGTTGATAGCACCATTGT
>NC_029772.3:64230018-64233528 GCF_000817695.3 Arachis duranensis | reverse complement strand
TTGTTTGAGTCTAGTGTCTCATTTTAAGTTTGGTGTCAATTGCATGTCTTTATTCTTCTAATTTTCGAAAATTACATGCATTATGTTCTTCATTGATCTTCAAGTTGTTCTTGATGATTTCCTTGCTCTGATCTTTAAATTTTCTTGTCTTGAGTGTTTTGTTGTTTCTCATATGTATTCTCAATTTGTTAGTGTCAATAGTGTACAAACTTCTAAGTTTGGTGTCTTGCATGCATTGTTTATTTGATCTTAGTTTCATTTTGATTATTCCTCATCATAAAAAATTCAAAAAAATATTTTTAATTTGTGTGTTTTCAAGTCAATAATACAGAGAATTGAAGATTCAGAACATGCAGCAGAGGAATTACACAGAAAAAGCTGGGCGTTCAAAACGCCCAGTGAAGAAGGAAAATTGGCGTTTAAACGCCAGCCAGGGTACTTGGCTGGGCGTTTAACGCCCAAAAGGGTAGCATTTTGGGCGTTAAACTCCAGAATGGATACCATTCTGGGCGTTTAACGCCAGGATGGCACAAGAGAAAAGATTTTGTTTTTAATTCAAATTTTTTTTAAGTTTTCATAATTTTTCAAAATCAAATATTTTTCAAACCATATCTTTTCAATCATATATTTTCAAAATCAATTTCTTTCCATTTTGAAAAATACTTGCTAACAATTAATGATTTGATTCAAACATTTCAATCATATCTTTTAAATTTCTTGTTAGCCAAGTCATTAATTTTAAAAATCAAATCTTTTTAAATTGTTTTTCAATCATATCTTTTTAATCACATCTTTTTCAAAATAGTTTTCAATCATATCTTTTTGATTTCTAATTTCAAAATCTTTTTCAAAAATCACTTGATTTCTTTTCCACTCTTAGTTTTCGAAAATCAATTAGTGTTTTTCAAAATATTTTTAAAATCTTTTACTTAATTTTCGAAAATTTCTTCCCCTCTTTTCACATCCTTCTATTTATGGACTAACACTCCTCCTCAATGCACAATTCGAACTCTATCCCTCTTGATAAGTTCGAATTCTTCTACCTAATCCTTCTATTCTTCTTTTCCTCTGACACCTCAAGGAATCTCTATCCTGTGACATAGAGGATTCCAGATTTTCTTGTTCTCTTCTCTTTCATATGAGCAGGAGCAAAGACAAAAGCATTCTTGTTGAGGCTGACCCTAAACCTGAAAGGACCTTGAAGCGAAAGCTATGAGAAGCTAAAGCACTACTCTCTGTAGAGGACCTAATAGAAATCTTCAAACAAGAAGAAGATATGGCAGCCAAAAACAACAACAATGCCAACAATGCAAGGAAGGTGCTGGGTGACTTTACTGCACCTACTCCCGACTTCTATGGGAGAAGCATCTCTATCCCTGCCATTGGAGCAAACAACTTTGAGCTTAATTCTTAATTAGTTTCTCTGGAGCAAACAACTTTGAGCTTAAGCCTCAATTAGTTTCTCTAATGCAACAGAATTGCAAGTTTCATGGACTTCCATTGGAAGATCCTCATCAGTTTTTAGCTGAATTCTTACAAATATGTGACACTGTCAAGACTAATGGGGTTGACCCTGAGGTCTACAGACTTATGCTATTCCCTTTTACTATAAGAGAGAGAGCTAGGATATGGTTGGACTCACAACCTAAAGAAAGCCTGAACTCTTGGGAAAAGCTAGTCAATGCCTTCTTGGCAAAATTCTTTTCACCTCAAAAATTGAGTAAGCTTAGAGTGGAAGTCCAAACCTTCAGACAGAAGGAAGGTGAATCCCTCTATGAAGCTTGGAAAATATTAAAACAATTGATCAGAAAGTGTCCTTCTGACATGCTTTCTGAATGGAGCATCATAGGTATCTTCTATGATGGTCTGTCTGAACTGTCCAAGATGTCATTGGATAACTCTACTAGAGGATCTCTTCATCTGAAGAAGACGCCTGCAGAAGCTCAAGAACTCATTGAAATGGTTGCAAATAACCAATTCATGTACACTTCTGAAAGGAATCCTGTGAACAATGGGACGAATCAGAAGAAAGGAGTTCTTGAGATTGATACTCTGAATGCCATATTAGCTCAGAATAAAATATTGACTCATCTGAAATAAGGTCCTCCATTAGAAACTTGGAAGCACAAGTGGGTCAGGTGAGTAAGAAAGTTACTGAACTCCCTCCTAGTACTCTTCCAAGCAATACAGAAGAGAATCCAAAAAGAGAGTGTAAGGCCATCAACATGGCCGAAATTGGAGAGGAGGAAGAAGCAGTGATCGCCACTGAGGAAGACCTCAATGGATGTCCACTGGCCTCCAATGAGTTCCCTAATGAGGAACCATAGGAATCTGAGGCTCACACTGAGACCATAGAGATTCCATTAGATTTACGTCTGCCATTCATGAGCTTTGATGAGTACTCTTCCTCTGAAGAGGACGAAGATGTCACTGAAGAGCAAGTTGCTAAGTACCTTGGAGCAATCATGAAGCTAAATGACAAGTTATTTGGTAATGAGACTTGGGAGGATGAACCCCCTTTGCTCACCAAAGAACTGGATNNCTCTCTCTGTAATGGAGAAGCTAGGGATCTTTGAGGTACAAGCTGCAAGAATCTCACTAGAGATGGCAGACAATTCAAGAAAACAAGCTTATGGGCTTGTAGAGGATGTTCTGGTAATGATTGAAGACCATTACATCCCTGCTGATTTCATAGTCCTAGAGATTGGGAAGTGCATGGATGAATCCATCATCCTTGGCAGACGCTTCCAAGCCACAGCAAAGGCTATGATTGATGTTGACAGAGGAGAATTGATCATTCAAGTGAATGAAGAATCCTTTGTGTTTAAGGCTCAAGGATATCCCTCTGTAACCATGGAGAGGAAGCATGAAGAGCTTCTCTCAAAACAGAGTCAAACAGAGCCCTCACAATCAAACTCTAAGTTTGGTGTTGGGAGGCCACAACCAAATTCTAAGTTTGGTGTTGAACCCCCACATTCAAACTCTAAGTTTGGTGTTGGGAGGTTCCAACATTGCTCTGAACATCTGTGAGGCTCCATGAGAGCCCACTGTCAAGCTACTGACATTAAAGAAGCGCTTGTTGGGAGGCAACCCAATGTTATATTTATCTATTTTCCTTTTGTTATTTTATGTTTTCTGTAGGTTGATGATCATGTGAAGTCCCAAAATCAATTGAAAAAGCAAAAATAGAATGAAAAACAGAAAAAAAAAACAGCACACCCTAGAGGAAAAGCTTGCTGGCGTTTAAACGCCAGTAAGGGCAGCAAATGGGCGTTTAACGCCCAGTCTAGCACCATTCTGGGTGTTTAACGCCAGAAAGGAGCACCAGACTGGCGTTTAAAGCCAGGAATGGGCAAGAAGCTGGCGTTAAACGCCAGAAAGGGGCAACAGCCCGGCGTTTAACGCCAGAATTGGCAGAAAGGGTGATTTTACACGCCACTTGGGGCAGGGATGAGCTATCCTTGACACCTCAGGATCTGTGGACCCCACAGGATCCCCACCTACCCCACC
>NC_029772.3:64228711-64229944 GCF_000817695.3 Arachis duranensis | reverse complement strand
AACACCTCTTCCCCAAAAACCCTTCACCTATCAAATCCCTTCTTTCTCTTCACCACTCACATCCATCCTTCATAAAACCCCACCTACCTCACCATTCAAATTCAAACCACTTTCCCTCCCAAACCCACCCTAGATTTCCGAAACATACCCCCCTCTCCACTCCTATATAAACCCATCTTCACTCCTTCATTTTTATACAACCTAAACACTACTTCTCCCCCTTGGCCGAACCACAAAGCCCCATCCATCTCCACTATATTTCTTCTTCTTCTACTCTCTTCTTTCTTCTTTTGCTTGAGGACCAGTAAACCTTCTAAGTTTGGTGTGGTAAAAGCGTTGCTTTTTATTTTTCCATAACCATTTATGGCACCAAACGCCGGAGAAACATCTAGAAAGAGGAAAGGGAAGGCAAAAGCTTCCACCTCCGAGTCATGGAAGATGGAAAGATTCATCTCAAGGGTGCATCAAGACCACTTCAATGAAGTTATGGCCATAAAGAAGGTGATCCCCGAGGTCCCTTTCAAACACAAAAAGAGTGAATATCCGGAGATCCGACATGAGATCCAAAGAAGAGGTTGGGAAGTTCTTACCAACCCCATTCAACAAGTCAAAATCTCAATGGTTCAAGAGTTCTATGCCAATGCATGGATCACCAAGAACCATGATCAAAGTGTGAACCCGGACCCAAAAAAATTGGCTTACAATGGTTCGGGGGAAATGCTTAGATTTTAGTCCAGAAAATGTAAGGTTGGCATTCAACTTGCCCATGATGCAAGGAGATGAACACCCCTACACTAGAAGGGTCAACTTTGATCAAAGGTTGGACCAAGTCCTCATAGACATTTGTGAAGAGGACGCTCAATGAAAGAGAGATTTAAGAGGGAAGCCGGTTCAACTGAGAAGGCATGACCTCAAGTCCGTGGCTAGGGGATGGTTGGAGTTTATCCAACGCTCAATCATTCCCACTAGCAACCGGTCCAAAGTTACTATAGACCGGGCTATCATGATTCATAGCATCATGATTGGAGAGGAAGTAGAAGTTCATGAGGTTATATCCCAAGAACTTTATAAGGTGGCAGACAAGTCCTCTACCTTGGCAATTTTAGCCTTCCCTCATCTCATTTGTCACCTCTGTAATTCAGTTGGAATTAACATAGAGGGAGACATCCTCATTGATGAGGGCAAGCCCATCACTAAGAAGAGGATGGAGCAAACAAGAGATCCCACTCATAG
>NC_029772.3:64226816-64228382 GCF_000817695.3 Arachis duranensis | reverse complement strand
TTGTTCTTTATTTTTCTGTTTTTCGAATTTTTATGCTTATGTTTATCTATGTTTGTGTCTTATGATCATTAGTGTCTTAGTGTCTATGCCTTAAAGTTATGAATGTCCTACGAATCCATCACCTTTCTTAAATGAAAATTGTTTTTATTACAAAAGAACAAGAAGTACATGATTTCGAATTCATCCTTAAAACTAGCTTAATTATTTTAATGTGGTGACAATACTTTTTGTTTTCTGAATGTATGCTTGAACAGTGCATATGTCTTTTGAATTTGTTGTTCATGAATGTTAAAATTGTTGGCTCTTGAAAGAATGATGAAAAAGGAGACATGTTACTAAGGATCTGAAAAATCATAAAAATGATTCTTGAAGCAAGAAAAAGCAGTGATTTCGAAAAAAAAAGCAGAAAAAGCCAATAGCCCTTAAAACCAAAAGGCAAGGGTAATAAAAAGGATCCAAGGCTTTGAGCATTAGTGGATAGGAGGGCCTACAGGAATAACATCCTGGCCTAAGCGGCTAAACCAAGCTGTCCCTAACCATGTGCTTATGGCGTGAAGGTGTCAAGTGAAAACTTGAGACTGAGCGGTTAAAGTCATGATCCAAGGCAAAAAGAGTGTGCTTAAGAACCCTAGACACCTCTAATTGGGGACTCTAGCAAAGCTGAGTCACAATCTGAAAAGGTTCACCCAGTTATGTGTTTGTGGCATGGATGTATCCGGTGGTAATACTGGAAAATAGAGTGCTTTGGGCCACGGCCAAGACTCATAAAGTAGCTGTGTTCAAGAATCAACATACTTAACTATGAGAATTAATAACACTATCTGAATTCTGAGTTCCTATAGATGCCAATCATTCTGAACTTCAAAGGATAAGGTGAGATGCCAAAACCGTTCAGAGGCAAAAAGCTACTAGTCCCGCTCATCTAATTGGAGCTAAGTTTCATTGATAATTTAGGGTCTATAGTATATTCTCTTCTTTTTATCCTATTTGATTTTCAGTTGCTTGGGGACAAGCAACAATTTAAGTTTGCTGTTGTGATGAGCGGATAATTTATACGCTTTTTGGCATTGTTTTTAGTATGTTTTTAGTATGTTTTAGTTAGTTTTTATTATATTTTTATTAATTTTTATTTAAAATTTACTTTTCTGGACTTTACTATGAGTTTGAGGGACCTGAGCAAAAATCTGATTCAGAGGCTGAAAAAGGACTGCAGATGCTGTTGGATTCTGACCTCCCTGCACTCGAAGTGGATTTTCTGGAGCTATAGAAGCCCAATTGGCGCGCTCTCAATTGCGTTGGAAAGTAGACATCCTGGGCTTTCGAGCAATATATAATAGTTCATACTTTGCCCGAGATTTGATGGTCCAAACCGGCGTTCCAAATCATCTCAAGACTGCCCGACGTTTAACGCCAGAACTAGCACAGAAATAGGAGTTAAACGCCCAAACTGGCTCAAAATCTGGCGTTTAACTCCAAGAAAAGTCTCTACACGAAAATGCTTCAATGCTCAGCCCAAGCACACACCAAGTGGGCCCGGAAGTGGATTTTTACGTCATTTACTCATTT
>NC_029772.3:64224784-64226405 GCF_000817695.3 Arachis duranensis | reverse complement strand
GGACTGTAGCCATTGACAACGGTGATGCCCAATATACAGCTTGCCATGGAAAGGAGTAAGAAGGATTGGATGAAGACAGTAGGAAAGTAGAGAGACAGAAGGGACAAAGCATCTCCATACGCTTATCTGAAATTCTCACCAATTAATTACATAAGTATCTCTATCTTTATTTTATGTGTTATTTATCTTTTAATCATTAATCCTCCATAACCATTTGAATCCGCCTGACTGAGATTTACAAGATGACCATAGCTTGCTTCATGCCAACAATCTCTGTGGGATCGACCCTTACTCGCGTAAGGTTTATTACTTGGACGACCCAGTGCACTTGCTGGTTAGTTGTGCGAAGTTGTGATAAAGAGTTGAGATTACAATTGAGCGTACCATGTTGATGGCATCATTGTTGATCACAATTTCGTGCACCAGCCGGCATCGAATGCCAGCAAGGACACCTCTGCTAGGCGTCCATCGCCCAAAATGCCAGAGGAACTAGTGTTGAACGCCAGTCAGGGTAGATAGCAAGGGCATTCAACTTTCAATAAGCTGACAGAGCTGGCGTTGAATGCCAGTGATGACACACCCCTTGAGAGTTTAAAGCCCACTCAAAAACCCTCTATCTCAAAACCAAAGGAAACCTTAAAGATCATTGAGGTTCCTTTGAATGCACTTCTGTAGTGTATGAGTTCTGATGACTACTCATCCTCAAGTAAGGATGAAGACACGAGGGAAGAGCAAGTTGCTTGGCACCTAGGAGCGCTCATGAAGCTGAATGCCAAACTGTTTGGTACAAAGCCTTTGGAGGAAGAACCTTCATTGTTTTCCAAAGACCTGAATGCTTTGGTTCGGCAAGAGCTACCTTAGAAGTTTCCAGACCCTGGACGCTTTCTGATTCCTTGCACCATAGGCACCATGACCTTTGAGAAGGCTCTGTGTGACCTAAGGTCAAGTATAGTAATGGAAAAGTTGGGAATCCAAAAGGGAACAAGGATTACCTTGCATAAGGACTGGATGGTATTCATGGTCCTTGACCCTCCATTACCCCCTGACAAGGGAGGCACTTGCATAAAGGATTCAACATCCAAGCCTCCTCCCTTGGATGGAACTAACTCAATCCCTACTAAGACCAAACGTAAGTTTGATGTTGGATGTACACTATCCACAAAGGAGGAGGCCCCAAAAAGAAGATACCTAGGGGCTGGAAAAACAAGAATATCCCTACTGAGGGCTTTTCACCATTGAAGATGGTGGTATTCACTTATCCTCTCATGGTATTCACCATGGAAGAGGAAAGTGACAAAAAGGGACACCAGCATACTACTGTAAGCCCAACCCTGCCTCAGACAGTGAACAAAATCTTGTCTCTTGAGCGTATTATGCTATTCCATGAGAGTTTAGGAAGGAAGCTCCCAGTAAAGAGTGAGGATTTATTCCTCTATGACTATTTTCCTCCTTGAATGGAGTTGTCCGTCAAGCTAATGATATTAAAGAAGAGCTTGTTGGGAGGCAACCCAACCTTACTCAACCATGTTTATTTTCTTTCATTTTTTCTTTCAGTTGTTAGAGTCATGATCATATGCACCAGTCAAGAGACAGAATTCACAGCAGTGAAAATTGAACACTT
>NC_029772.3:64223103-64224760 GCF_000817695.3 Arachis duranensis | reverse complement strand
AGAGTGTTAAAGTTGAACGCCAGCCAGGGTATCCCTGTTGGATGTTCAACACCCCAAGAGGGGAGCATTGCTGGCGTTGCACGCCAGCCAGGGTGCAGCCCCTGGGCATTCAAATGCCAATGCAGAAAAGCATCTCTAGAATTCCCTAGCCTCTCAAGACCAAGAGGTCCAACAGAAGCTCCACCTATCCCACCTTCTTCCTCCCCATTGATCATATTTGCTCGAGGACGAGCAAAACTCTTAAGTTTTGTGTTACAAAATCTCTGCTTTGTGACTTCTACCACTCTTAGGTATAGAAGAAGAGGATGGATCAAACCAGAGAGCATACAAATGAGCCTGTGCAGCCGCCTCAACAAAGACAAAAGAGTGACATAGAAGAGATCAAGCACTACATGGGATCCTCAAGGAGGAGCACTGGCCACCATCATTCAAGTGGATTCGTTCTCTTTTACTCCTTTCCTATTATTTTTCTATTTTATGTCTATTTATTTTTCTACTCTCGTGTTCTAGTTTCATGATCATTTACATTGATGTCTTATAGATGTAAAATATTTCATATATCTCTCACCTTGCTTAAATAAAAAAAAATTATTTGAATAAAACTGAGAGATGCATGAATTTCAAGTTTAAAATAAGATTAGTTTAATTAGTTTGATGTGGTGTCATTTGCTTTTGTTTTCTGAATGTATGATAAAGTGCATATTTGAAGTTGAAATTTTATGAATGTTGGCTCTTGAAAGAATAAGGAAAAAGAAAAAATGTTATTGATAATCTAAAAAATCTGAAAATTGATTCATCAGGCAAGAAAAAGCAGCAAAAAGAAAAAAAGAAAAGCGTGTTGCAAAAGAAAAAAAATATATGCATGCAAGAAAGAAAATAGCAAAAAATAAAAAGAAAAAAATAAAGAAGAAAAATCCATTACTGCTCAAAAATGCAGAAAAAGGAGGGCAGATTGAAAAAGCCAATAACCCTTTAAACCAAAAGCGAAGGGTAAAAGGACCCAAGGGTTTGAGCATTAATGGATTTGAGGGCCCAAAGTAATAAAATCCTGGCCTAAGCGGCTAAACCAAGCTGTCCCTAACCATGTGCTTGTGGCGTGAAGGTGTCAAGTGAAAAGCTTAAGACTGAGCGGTTAAAGTCGTGGTTCAAAGCAAAAAAGTGTGCTTAAGAACTCTGGACACTTCTACCTGGGGACTCTAGCATAGCTGAGTCACAATCTAAAACGGTTCACCTGTAGAACCTATGCACAATTACTCAAGAGGGGGGGTGAATTGAGTATTGAAACAACAATGAATCTTTTTGCGAAAGTTAAAGACAATATACAAAAGTGTTATTGTACTAGTATTTTTCCAAGAGCTTAACTCAATTGCTAAGCATTTATAAGGAGCTTTTACTTTCCAATAGACACCAACTCAAATAAATTGATCAAGCTTTTCACCAATCGGACTTAAGCTACTCCTTAAGTACTTACGAAGCTATTTTTCGATCACAATTTATTTGCTCAAAGGTAAAAGACAATAATATTGAAGAGATGAGTTTGGAGAGATGCAAACGCTATTTAGAGTGGTTCAGCACAATCCTTGTCCTACGTCCACTTTCTTTCTCAATCGCAATTGAGAAGTTCCACTATTGCCAAGCTTCAAGGTGCTCGCGCAAA
>NC_029772.3:64220630-64221486 GCF_000817695.3 Arachis duranensis | reverse complement strand
CATAAAGCAATAAAAAGTGACTTGATGAAGAGGAGACAATCAATCTTGGTCTTCATCATCATCATTATCCTCTTCATACGGTAGGTGGATGCCAAAATGCTCATATAAGTCATCAATACGACGATCCAAGCGACCCGTGCGATGATCTACACGAGACACACGACGATTAAGTGCTTCAAGTTGCCTACCATGCTCTACTTCAATCCTTTGGATGTTTTGGTTGATGGATTGTAATTCTCTCATTACATCAACCAAGGAGGGTGGTTCTTGAGCTTAAGGTGCTTGTGGAGGAGCTTGCTCTTGAGGACCTTGTTCATCAACATTTCTTCTTCCCATTTTGTTGAGAAGATGAGTGTTGATACAAGATTGAGGTGGTACTTCCTTGGCAATCTCATTTGATACATCAATACCAACATAATTAAAGACTTTAGACCATAGGCAAAGGAATCCTAATCCACCATTCCTATCCTTCATCTTGAGCCTAATCATATGTTGTACTATAAAGTATGGCCAATTAATCTTAATCCCATTCATCATAGCCCACATGACAATCAAATCTTCATCATTTACATTCGCATGCCCGGATATTCTAGGTTACAATACATAGGTGACTAGATATAACAAAGTTCAATGTTTCGCACTCATTGAATTGCAACTAATTTTGGAGTGAGCTCCTTGTACAAGGTTGAACAAATGCATGGCATTGTCCTTTGAATAACCCCATTCATCAATTGGGGTTTTACCACCTTGAAACAAGTCACCTTGATTTGGCAACTCCCAAATGGTGGCTAACTCATCACCATCTAGCCTATAATCCTTTCTTCCTATCTTGAAGAATAATGTAAAATTTGATTCG
>NC_029772.3:64197931-64215654 GCF_000817695.3 Arachis duranensis | reverse complement strand
TCAAATAAATTGATCAAGCTTTTCACCAATCGGACTTAAGCTATTCCTTAAGTACTTACGAAGCTACTTTTCGATCACAATTTATTTGCTCAAAAGTAAAAGACAATAATATTGAAGAGATGAGTTTGGAGAGATGCAAACGCTATTTAGAGTGGTTTGGCACAATCCTTGTCCTACGTCCACTTTCTTTCTCAATCGCAATTGAGAAGTTCCACTATTGCCAAGCTTCAAGGTGCTCGCGCAAAACCTTTTACAATCCGAGTCCTTAGTTTCTAACACCTCACGGTATATGATCACCACTCGTATACTAACCCACTCTACTTAGAGATACCTTCTCTAAGATTTGCCTTGAGTACTTAGTATACCTCTTTGGTATCCTCACCGATTATAGTGTTTATAACTCTTGACTCAACCTTGGAGATCACACTCCAATTTACAAGGTGTACAGGAAACAATTCTCAAAGAATTGTTGAGATGAAGTGAGTGCTCTCTAGAAGAGTGTGTGATTACAAGTTTAGCACTATTGAACCAATTGATATTGCTCTCTCAAATTGTGTATTATAACACCTTACAAAATGTGTAGAATGAAAGAATATGAACAAGATAGTTTTCAAAAATTCTATTTGAAATAAGGCTTCAATCCATCTATTTATAGACTCCCCAAACCTTAGAAATGTTGGGGAGTTAGTGGGATGGAGCCTTTTTGTCAAAACTAGCCGTTTTTTATGTTTTTGAATTATTTGCATCGATGCATAACACTTTGCATCGATGCAAATGTGTCTTTGGCGCTGAAATTTGAATTTTCAGCTAGGTTGCATCGATGCAAACATCTTTGCATCGATGCAACAAGTCGTTGCATGCTTTGCATCGATGCAAACCTTAAAGAATGGCTTAAAATCACTTCAAAATACTTAGGATTGATCTCAAACTTGTTGGAGTCAATTCCTATGCTTTTGTACCTTTGAAAACAAGTTTTAAACCATTTGGCTAGCATCGAATTGCAAGATGTGCATATGATATGATAATCAAAACATTTTGTGAGTGTGTGTTGAGAGATTTAGCAATTGGTTCTTAACAAGAAGTTACCTAAGTCCTAAGACACTATACTTGTCTTCAAATGTTGTGGACTTGAGTTTCTTGTTATTGTTGTGTTGCTTTCAACTCTTCATTCCTCAACGTTGAATGTTGGTTGATCTTTCAACATGCTTGTTCATTCAAGTTGTTTGTTGGTTTGTCTTTCATGTCGTTTGTTGGTTTGTCATTCATCAAAACCTACGAATACAAACTTCGCATACAAGCAACATGATTTACATCACCTAGGTAAAGTGTCTGTGACATAAATGTATTCAGTGGTAATACTGGAAAACAGAGTGCTTAGGGTCACGGCCAAGACTCAAAAAGCTGTGTTCAAGAATCAAAATAAGCTTAACTAGGAGAGTCAATAATATCATCTGGATTCTAAGTTCCTAAAAGCTATTGAGAAGCAAAAAGCTACTAAATATCATTTGAAACTTAGAAATTTATTGTATCATAATTTTCTTTTTATCCTACTGTATTTTTAGTTGCTTGGGGACAAGCAACGATTAAAGTTTGGTGTTGTGATGAGCGGATATTTTATACACTTTTTGACATCATTTTCATATAGTTTCTAGTAGTAATTTTTTATTGAGTTTTTATAGGTTTTAGTGTTAAATTCACATTTTTGGATTCTACTATGAGTTTTTGTATTTTTGTACAATTTCAGGTATTTTCTGGTTGAAATTGAGGAACTAGAGCAGAAGTCTGATTCCAAAAGGAGTGCTCTCAATGGCTATGGAAATCTGACTTCCAGAGCTTTCCAGAAATACATAATAGTTTATACTTTCCTTCGAATTAGAAGGCCGAAAACTGGCATCCAACGCCAGCTTCTTGCCCCCTTCTAGGCGTCCAGCGCCCAAAGAGCAGAGCCCAGTGTCCAACGGCCCAGACAGGACTCCCTAGCTGGCATTCCATGCCAAAGGAGCCTCATAGCACGTGGATCTCATCAAAGCTCAGCCCAAACACTCACCAAGTGGGCCCTAGAAGTAGATTTTTGCACTAAATAGACTGTTTTACCCTTACTAGTCATCTGTTTAGTATTTAAAGTGTATTTTACATGATCTTCAGTGGGATCATACACCATTCACATTTTTCCATTGTATTTTCTCTTCAGCATGAGTTTCTAAACCTCCTAGGTTGAGGGGAGGAGCCCTGCTGAATTCTATGAATTAATAAAAGTATTACTGTTTCTCTTCGATCCGTATTTGATCAATTCAAATATGTATATTTGTTCTTCATCAATATGAATGCGTTGAACTGGCATAAGGTTATCACATTTTACATGGGTTCAGAGTGCGTCTTTTATCGAACAATGATGAACCACCAGCTTGAATATACGTCTCTCAGACGGCTAATCCATGATTTCGTTGGGGACTTCTCGAGACATCAGTTCAGCCAATTTTCGGGGACATTAGGGTCTCTGTGATAGAGGCTAGAATCCTAAGAAGCTTTACCCTTAATCAGAATAGATCCGCACTAAACCTGGAGTTCAGATCTGGAAGAGTATTCGCAGCTGCTCAAACCAGTGTCAATCACATACAGCCTGCCATTTAAAAAATCACTCACAAGCAAAGGAAGCAGTAATACCAAAGTTAATTCAGAAAGACAAAGAAACTCCAACTCTCAACTCTATTCCTATTACTTAATCCAATTGGTTTTACCCCTTTCGGACATTATTCTTACAACTCTATTCTTATTTCTATCCTTTAACTTTATTACAATTCGGTATTCCTTTCACAATCAACAACCTTCTAACTGCCTGACTAAGATATGTAGGATAACCACAGATTGCTTCAAGCCACAATCCTCGTGGGATCGATCCTAACTCACTCAGGTATTTCTTAGATGACCCAGTGCACTTGCTCCTACCAAAAGTGTGGGGATTCATACTACCAGCTCCTACGAAAAGTAGTACTTTGCATCAGTCAGTAGCTTCTTCACTTGTTGTTTACTGTACTCCTTTGGAATGAAATTCATGGCTTTGTAATTTACAATATTTGCAAACCATGGAGCCTGCTGAATGAGGAACAGTTACTCATCCGGGAATGTCTCAATCACAAGTGTGGGTGATTGTACTCCTGCTTCAGGTTCAATTCTAGAGAGGTGGTCAGCTACTTGATTTTCTGATCCTTTCCTGTCTTTTATCTCAATATCAAATTTCTGAAGGAGTAACACCCATCTGATTTATCTTGGTTTAGAGTCCTGTTTGGTTAGAAGGTACTTCAAAGTAGTATGATCAGTATAAACAATAACCTTAGAACCAATTAAATACGATCTAAACTTATCAACAACATACACAATAGCTAATAATTTTTTTCTGTAGTTGTGTAATTCTTTTGAGCATCATTTAGCACATGGCTAGCATAGTAAATGACATGTATAAGCTTGCCATGTCTCTATCCTAAAACAACTCCTATAGCATAATCACTAGCATATCACATTAATTCAAATGGTAAATCCCAATCAAGGAGAGCTATAATAGGAGTAGAGGTAAGGTTTGCTTTCAGAGTTTCAAAAGGATGCAGGCATTCAGCATCAAACACAAAAGGAACATCAGCCACTAATAGATTGCTCAATGGTTTAGCAATTTTAGAAAAATTCTCTATAAATATTCTATAAAATCCTACATGACCTAAGAAACTCCTGATTTCCTTAACATTAGATGGTGGTGGTAATTTTTCAATTACCTCCACCTTAGATTTATCAACCTCAATCCCCTTGCTTGAAATTCGGTGTCCAAGAACAATACCTTCTGTAACCATAAAATGACATTTTTTCTAATTTAAAACAAGGTTTGATTCTTGACACCATTTCAAGACTAGAGATAAATGCTTAAGGCAGGATTGAAAACAATTACCAAAAATAGAAAAATCATCCATAAATACCTTAATGAACTTTTCAACCATATCAGAAAAAATTGAAAGTATACACGTCTAAAAAGTTTCTGGAGCATTACAGAGCCCAAATGCATCCTCCTATAAGTAAATACTCTAAAAGGACATGTGAATGTTGTCTTCTCTTGATCTTTAGGGTCCACTGCAATTTAGTTATATCCAGAATATCCATCTAGAAAACAATAAAAAACATGACCAGCTAACCTCTCAAGCATCTGATCGATGAAAGGTAGGGGGAAGTGATCCTTCCTTGTAGCAGTGTTGAGCCTCCTATAATCTATGCACATTCTCCATCCTGTGACTGTCCTTGTAGGAATTAGCTCATTCTTTTCATTCTTGATCACTGTCATCCCTTCTTTCTCGGGAACTACCTGCACAGGACTCACCCAAGGCTGTCAGAAATAAGGTATGTAATACCGGCTTTCCATAGTTTTATTACGTCTTTTTGGACTACCTCTTTCATGGTTTGATTGAATCTCCTTTTTGGTTGTACAACTGGTTTAGCATCATGTTCAAGAAGGATCTTATGCATACACGTGGTTGGACTAATCCCCTTTAAATCACCAATGGTCCACCCAAGAGCTGTTTTATGGCTCCTGAGTACTGTAATAAGCGCCTCTTCCTCTCCGGTCTTCAAGGAAGAGCTAATAATCACTGGATATGACTCATTTTCACCCAAGAACACAATTTCAGAGAAGGAGGCAGCAGTTTCAGTTCAAGCTTGGGGATTTCCTTCTCTATCTTAGGCGTGCTCCCCAATTTCTTCTGGGATGGTGAATCATCAATTTCAACTAATTCATAAGTACAAAGAGGATCAAGAATATCATCAAGCACCTCATCTTCCAGTACATCTTGAACAAGTGGTTCAACAACAGCAACTCTCATACACCCTTTAAAATCATTAGGGTGCTTGAGGGCTTCAAATACATTAAGGACCACCTGTTCTTCATTGACCCTCAGGGTTAATTCACCCTTTTGCACATCGATCAAAGCTCTACCTGTAGCTAAAAAAGGTCTATTAAGAATAATAGAGGACTTTGCATCCTCTTCCATATCCAGTATAACAAAATCAGTAAAAAAATTAATGGCCCTACTTTCACAAGTAAATCCTTAACAACGCCCACAAGAAATTTAATAGAAAGATCAGCAAATTGAAGAGAAATACGAGTGAATTTTACCTCCTCAATTTGGAGCTTTTTCATCACTGAAAATGGCATGAGATTGATGCCAGCTCCAAGATCACACAAAGCCCTCTGAATAGTGACATCTCCAATGGTGCAAGGAATTACAAAGCTCCTTGGATCTTGCATCTTCTCAGGAAGGTTATGTTGAATAATAGTACTGCATTCATTAGTTAACACCACTATCTCTTGTTCCTTCTAGTTCCTCTTGTTAGTCAAAAATTCTTTCATGAATTTAGCATAGAGAGGCATTTGCTCCAGAGCCTCTGCAAAAGGAATGTTGATCTACGGCTTGTTGAAGACTTCTAAAAATCTAGAAAATTGCTTGTCCTTGGAAGCCTTCTGAAGCCTTTGAGGGTATGGCATTTTAGGCTTGTACTCAGGAGCCTTTGGCAATGTAGGATGAGTGTCAAGAGAGTCAGGGAATGGCTTATCTGCACGCTTTGGAGGGGCGTGCTCCACTTCTTCCTTCTTCTCCTCTGGAGTTTCTTTTTCAACTATCTCCTCATTGACCTTGATCTCAGAACCAGCTACTTTACCACTTCTCAATTGAATAGCCTTGCAACCTTCCCTTGGGTTCACCACTTTATCACCAGGAAATGTACTTTGAGACCTCTCATGTATTTGCTTGCTCAATTGGCCCATTTGCACCTCCAAGTTTCTAATGAAAGTTCTAGTTTCCTGCATAAAACTGTTCAGTAGTGATTCCAAATTAGTGTTCTACTGGGGTTGAGAATTTACCTACTGAGGTAGTTGTTGTTGATGAGACTGAAATTGGGAGTTATTATGATTATTCTATTGGAAATCACCTTGAGAATTATTGAGAAAATTTTGGGATCTCTGAGGTTGGTCTCTGATGAGCGGATAATTTATACGCTTTTTGGCATTGTTTTTAGTAGGATTTAGTACTTTTTAGTATATTTTTTACTAGTTTCTAAGCAAAATTCACATTTCTAGACTTTACTATGAGTTTGTGTATTTTTCTGTTATTTTAGGTATTTTCTGGCTGAAATTGAGGGACCTGAGCAAAAATCTGATTCAGCGGCTGACAAAGGACTACTGATGCTGTTGGATTCTGACCTCTCTGCACTCGAAATAGAATTTTTGGAGCTATAGAAGTCCAAATGGCACGCTCTCAATTAAGTTGTAAAGTAGACATCCAGGGCTTTCCAACAATATATAATAGTCCATACTTTGCCCGAGTTTAGACGACGCAAACTGGCATTTAACGCCAGCTTTCTGCCCTATTTTGGCGTTAAACGCCAGAAACAAGTTGCAAAGCAGAGTTAAACGCCAGAAATAAGTTACAAACTGGCGTTTAACTCCAAGGAAGACCTCTACACATGAAAGCTTCAATGCTCAGTCCAAGCACACACCAAGTGGGCCCGGAAGTGGATTTCTGCATCATTAACTCATTTCTGTAACCCTAGTAACTAGTTTAGTATAAATAGAACTTTTTACTATTGTATTAGGGATCTTTGATCAGTTTTATGCTATCTTAGACTTTTATGGGGGCTGGCCATTCGGCCATGCCTACCCTATTTTCACTTATGTATTTTTAACGGTGGAGTTTCTACACACCATAGATTAAGGTGTGGAGCTCTGCTGTTCCTCGAGTATTAATGCAATTACTACTATCTTCTATTCAATTCATGCTTATTCCCGTTCTAAGATATTCATTCACACACAAGAACATGATGAATGTGATGATTATGTGACACTCATCACCATTCTCACTTATGAACGCGTGATTGACAACCACTTCCGTTCTACATAAAGACAAGCTTGAATGTATATCTCTTGGATTTCTAATCAACGATTCACATCGACTCCCCTCTGACAATGGGGCATCTGAATCTGAGATTAGAGTCTTCCTGGTATAGGCTAGAATCCATTGGCAGCATTCTTGAGATCTGAAAAGTCTAAACCTTGTCAGTGGTATTCCGAGTAGAATTTGGGAAGGGATGACTGTGACGAGCTTCAAACTCATGACTGTAGGGCATGGTGACAGACGCAAAAGGATAGTAAATCCTATTCCTACACGATCAAGAACCAACAGTTGATTAGCCATACGATATCTGTGCATGGTATTTTTCATCCGAGACGAGCAATTCGACAGTTGATTAGCCGTAAAAAAATTGTAGAGGACCATTTTCACTGAGAGGACGGGAAGTAGCCATTGACAATGGTGACACCCAACATACAGCTTGCCATAGAAAGGAGCATGAAGTATTGGATAAAGGCAATAGGAAAGCAAAGATTCAGAAGGGACAATGCATCTCCATACGCTTATCTGAAATTCCCAACAATGAATTACATAAGTATCTCTATCTTTATTTTATGTTTATTTATATTTTAATTATTAAAACTCCATAACCATTTGAATTCGCCTGACTGAGATTTACAAGATGATCATAGCTTGCTTCAAGCCAACAATCTCTGTGGGATCGAACCTTACTCACGTAAGGTTTATTACTTGGACGACCTAGTGCATTTGCTGGTTAGTTGTGCGAAGTTGTAAAAAAGAGTTGAGATTACAATTGTGCGTACCAAGTTGTTGGCGCCATTGTGTATCACAATTTCATGCACCAGTCTTGCCACCCAAAATTTGGCTGATTTCTCCACCCCTGATTGTAGGTCTTAGAGTATGGATTATTATTGGGGTTTCTAGGAGCATTCCCCATGTAATTGACCTGTTCAGTAGAAGATTGAGCATAATCATATTTCTCACCTTGCATAAAGTTGCCATTCATGTCATAAGAGGCTTCTTAAGGTGCATTCTGAGTGTTGACAGCTGAAACCTACATCCCAATCAATTATTGAGTAATTAGATTTATTTGCTGAGACAAAATTTTGTTCTAAGTAAGAAGAGAATCAAAAGCTTCCACCTTCATAACGCTTTTCTTCAGAGGAGTCCCAGAGTTCACAGGGTTCCTGTTAGATGCGTATAAATATTGGTTGTTAGCAACCAACTCAATAAGTTCAGCAGTCTCTTCTGGTGTCTTCTTCATGTGCAATGAACCACCTGCAGAATTATCTAAACACATCTTTTATATTTCACCTAAGCCCTCATAAAAGATATCCAGCTGAGTCCACTTAGAGAACATGTTCGGAGGGTATTGCCTAGTCAGTAGCTTGAATCTCTCCCAAGCTTCATAAAGGGTCTCACCATCTTTCTGTCTGAAAGTCTGAACCTCCACCCTCAGCTTAGTCAGCTTCTATGGTGGGAAAAATCTAGTCAAAAATCCAGTGACCACCTAGTCCCAAGTATCTAGACTCTCCTTGGGTTGAGAATCTAACCACAACATTGCTCTATCCCTCACAACAAATAGGAAGAGCATGAGTTTGTACACCTCAGGATTCACTCTATTGGTCTTCACAATATCACAAATCTATAGGAAATCAGAGATAAATTGATTTAGGTATTCATGAGGAAGTCCATGATACTGGCAATTTTGTTGCACAAGAGTGACAAGCTGAGGCTTCAATTCAAAATTGTTTGCAGCTATAGGGGGCACCACAATGCTTTTTCCATAAAAATCTGCATTGGGAGTAGTGTAAGAGCCAAGCACTCTTCTAGACTTCTCATTCTCATTCAGATTTTCCATATTGGCATTCACATCATGATTATGGTCCATAGTGAACTTTGCAGCTTCCCTTTCAAAAGTTTCACTAGCTTTGTATAGTCTAGCGTGTTGCAAACGCCGCCTCAAAGTCCTTTCAGGTTCAGGATCAAAGTCTATAAGAGGTTCCCTGTCCCTATTCCTGCTTTTAAACAGATAAAAGACAAGAAAAGATGGGACTCTCTACGTCAGAGTGTAGAGAATTTCCAGTGAGGTAACCTGTATAAAATAATAAAATAAAAACATTTACTATTTAATGTTAAAATTTTCAAAAATAATGATAAAAAAGCAAGCTAAAAATTTCAAAATTTTTAAGTAGAATTTAAAAGAAAAGTTAAAATAAAATTAACTAGGTAACACCAAACTTAGTTTCAGAAGTTAAGGAAAATAAAGATAGAAAAATTTGAAAATTAAGGTGCAAAAATCAAATAAATTTAAAGCGAAAGCACCTAATCTAAGCAATCAAACAACTAATAGTTGTCAATCACAGTCAATCCCCACCAACGGCACCAAAAACTTGGTGCGGAATTTATAACCCACAAACTAACTGGCAAGTGCACTGGATTGTACCAAGTAGTACCTCAGGTGAATGAGGGTCGATCCCACGAGGATTGATGGATCAAGCAATAATGGTCAAGTGATTTGCTTAGTCAGACAAACAGTGAGTAGTGTTTGGATCTCAATTGCATTAATAGTAAATCAGAGAATCAGAAAGCAAACAGTAACAAGTTGTAAAATATATATGGCGAAACAGTTAAGGCTTCAGCGATATCTATCTTCCGGATTGACTTTTCTTACCAACAATTTTAATCATGCAAGATTCCATTCATGGCAAACTATATGTGACTAAACCCTAATTCCTTAGACCTTTTTAGTCTCCTCTAACCATCATCAACAGCCAATTCCTTGGTCACTTAATTCCAATTAGAGGGTGAAGTTCAATTCTAGTTATGTGCCACAAAAACCCCAATTTCCCAAATATAAGAGGATTATATGTCACATATCCCATTAAGTCCAGATAATTAGAAATTTAGGAGAAATTGTTTTCAAGCAGTTGTTCAAGTAAAGAGCTTTTCCAAGTTATACAAGAACTCAATTAGAACAGGGTTATACTTCCGTTCTACCCAAATTCATAAGATAAAGAAGGAAAATAATTCTTAAAATAGAAATCAGTACATGAACTAAAATAGAAAAGTAATAGTATCAATCCATACAATAGACAGAGCTCCTAACCTTAACAGTGGAGGTTTAGTTGCTTATAGTTCAGAGAAAAAAGACTATGATTCTGAAAAACTGTAAATTCCTTTTATATCTAATCTTAATTAATGTAAATTATATTTCCTAAAACTAAATAATATATTTTCCTACTTTTAATTAAAATAAAAGTTTTAATCAAATCTAATTAAAACACTAGTGCAATCCTTGATTTGGCGCTGGGACCACTTGATGATTGACGAACTGGTGCCTAACTTGAAGGAGGCTGCGCCTAACTTGAAGGGTGCACTGAGGAATGGCATGGAGTGCTTGAGTTGGCACCTAACTTAGGTTGGAGTGTGCCTAACTTGGAGTGGCTAGCATGGAGTGTGCACTTGGTCATGTTTTGCGCTTAACTTGAATGTGGAGTGCGCCTAACTTGAAGGAATCAAACCCAATTTGCGTGTTTTGTTGTGTTTGGCGCCTAACTTGAGATTTCTCAAGTTAGGTGCAGCCTTGGCAGCCTCCTTTTCACGTCTTGGTCTTTCTCAAGTTAGGCGCCACTTTGGTATTATGGAGTTAGTTGATCTTGGCGCCTAACTTGAGAAACCTCAAGTTAGGTGCCACCCTTTCTGACTTGGTGGAGAAGAAGTATAGAGTATTATACATTGTTGGAAAGTTTTAGAAGTTAGCTTTTCAACGCCACTTGAGTCGTGTCCATTGGATCTCTGTAGCTTGGGTTATTCAGGTTTGAGTGCAGAGAGGTCAGGGTTGACAGCATCATTCGCCTTCTTCTCTTTTTTTGTGCAAACTCCATCAAATCCAGCTGAATGCTACCTAAAATAAACAGAATTGCACACGACTCAATGTAGCATCCATAGTGGCTAAAAAATAATTAATTCTTGATAGAGGACAGGTAGAGGACATGAAAAAGGCTTATGGACAGGTAGAGGACGTGCTAGTAAAGGTCAAAGGCCTTTACATCCCTGCTGATTTCATAATCCTAGACACTGGGAAGGATGAGGATGAATCCATCATCCTTGAAAGACCCTTCCTAGCCACAACAAAAGCTGTGATTGATGTGGATAGAGGAGACTTGATCTTTCAATTGAATGAGGACTACCTTGTGTTTAAAACTCAAGGATCTCCCTCTGTAACCATGGAGAGGAAGCAAGAAAAGCTTCTCTCAATGCAGAGTCAAACAAAAGCTCGCACAGTCAAACTCTAAGTTTGGTGTTGGGAGGCCACAACCAAACTCTAAGTTTGGTGTTGAACCCCCACATTCAAACTCTAAGTTTGGTGTTGGGAGGCCCTAACAATGCTCTGAACATATGTGAAGCTCCATGAGAGCTCACTGTCAAGCTATTGACATTAAAGAAGCACTTATTGGGAGGTAACCTGTTTCGAGTGTTACCTGAAACTGTAGGTCGATCTCGGACAAGATCTCCTGTACGGGTCAGAGCTGATGTGTCCGACTTACTGGGCTTGATGGGGTGCTGATCCTTTGTCACCGGAGGGTGGTGGTACCTGCAAGGGACTCCAATGCTTAAGTTAGCAAGGGTATTAAGCAGGTTTTTAGTAGAATCAGAGTATGAGTTATACCTGGGTACTCCAGCATATTTATAATGGTGCGGAGTGACCTTTTTAGATAAGATAAGTTAGTTATCTTATCTTATCTTATCTTATCTTTGAGTGAGGTCCTCGTATCTTCAAGGGAACCGCCCTTATCTCTTCAGGCTTGGGCTGCCCGCGGATTTGGGTCGTGTTCCTCTATTTGGGCCCTTTAATGGGCTTTCCTGGCAATTTGGCCGAGCTCTTTAAGAAGAGCTTAGATAGTCAGACCTGAAGAGGTCGATTGCTCTTTCGCTAAACATCCCGAGTTGGATGGCTCGATGCTGGGTATGAACAGTGCCCCTGCTCGAGCTCGATCTTTTCTGTTGAAGTTGAGTCTTAGTCTTTAGGACTTTGAACCTTCTCGGATGAAGCCAAACTCGAGCATTTTGTCGACTTCTTCTTTGTGGGGTGTTCTTCCTTCTTTTGAATGTCAAACGTTTTGTTTCTCTTAAAAGCGCGCGCTTTAGCGCTTTAGCTTTGAAAACGTGCGAGGGTTTAATACCCACATTAATTGGTTTTTTAATGCCCCGTTTCTCTTGGTTCTTTTTGAATTTTCTATTCAAGAAATGGTTTCCTCTTTTCTGTAACTTCCCCTATTTTTTCTCTGTTTTCCTCCTACATTTTCATTTTTCTCTGTGACGCTTTGTCTTGGTACTTTGTCTTTGCTTCGAGGGACATCTTTCATCGCTCCATCTTTCGGCTTTTCCTCAGAGCTTTTCTACTTTCTCCAGGTTGGTTCTACTTTCTGCTTCTCTACTACTTTCGCCACTTTTTCCTTTGATTCTTGGTGAAGCTTTTATTTTGCTTGCATGCTTGAAAGTTTGATCCTTTATGCTTGGTTGCTATGATGCATTTTTCTGGTATTTCTCCTGATAATTAGGGTCTCTTAGGGCTTTGCATGTTTTATTGCCCTTGCTGTTGCTTTTGTATTTTTCGGGGATAATGACTTTGGCTTTGTTTGGTTCTTCTGGAGAAAAAGGTTGCGTCTTTGATATCCTCTGTTTGGGATTTTTGTTGTTTTGTTTGAACTGCTACTTTTGTTGTTCCTTTGATGACTTTGTTTGAAGAGGATTATTTTCTTTGTTAGGAGATGGTGTGAGTCTTCACTCTGTTATTGCCTCCAAAGGATGCCCCTGGTCCTTGGGTTGTGTCCTGAGATTTTCCTTTTTACTGCTGAGTCTACTATCTGCTGTTTATTTTTGCTGTCCGAGTTGTTTGTCTGGTTTTCTGAGTAGTTTTAGTAGTCCATATTCTTTTTTTGTTTGTAGGACTAGTTGGCCATGTCTTCTCACAAAAATATTGTAGAGACGTCTTCTAAGGTTCCTGAGGGGATGTCCGATTGGTTAGACTCCCTTGTTTTAATGTGTGTTTCTGTACCAGTTGAACATTACTTTTCCCTTTACTGCCTTTGAGACCTACTTGTTGTGGTCGTGTAACGTTGCCCCATCCTAGCTCCATCCGAATTCTTGGGGCTTTATCAAGATCTTTCAGTTGCTTTGTCAAGAGTTAGGCGTCAAACCTTCTCAGACTCTCTTTCTTTATCTCTTTGTTTCTACCAAGCCCGGGGCTTCTTCCAAAAAGAATGCCTCTTGGGTTTCTTTTAGATCTGCCCAGGGACATAAAATTTTTGCTATGTATGATAAGTCCTTTAAGGATTTTAAGAACTACTTCTTTAAGGTTCGAGCTGTCGAGGGAGGTTGCCCCATTTTTCTTGACGAGAACGATGAGCCTGCTTTTCCTTTGGAGTGGCAGAAGAATGTGACAGTGTCTCGTTATACATGGGAGATGCTCGACGAGGTTGAGCGGGCTTTTGTAACTATTCTTGAAGATATACGGGGGGAACCTCCCCATCTTGATACCAAAAAATTTCTGGGAGACCCGTCCCTGGTCAGAACTGTGTTGGGTACTAGCTGACTTGTTTTTGACCTTGTTTTTACCTTTACTTCCTCTTATTTCGTATTTGTAATCCATTTCTATGGTTGATTATGTTTTTCAGAGATGTCTAAAAATAATGACTCCATGAGGTCCTTTGAAAAGGCAAGGAAGGCTATTGCTGCTCAAAATATATCGGTCAAGGCGGCTGGAGAGGGGTCCTCTCAGGTTCAGACAAAGTCGTCCCTGCTTCTGGTGCTCCTCCTCCGAAAAAACAAAAGACCGTTGAGCCTTTTAACCTGGATGCCCCTAATTTTGATGCTGTGGTGTTTGTCGACCAGCAGATTGCCCCTTATGGTGGCCTTTCAATGGATAATGTGTCCATTCTTGGTCACCTAGAGTTCATCACTAGGAGTAGTGTGAAGATGGCTTACATGGGTGCGGCTCTTTCTCAAACTGCTCAGGGTATCCCGGTTCATGCTACAAAATATTTTATAGAAGAAGCTAAGTCATAGTTTGATCGGATCAAGGGTTTGAAGGAGGCGCTAGAGGTGAAGTTGGTGAAGGTAGAGAAAGAATTAGAGGGTGAAAAGGCTAGTTCTATTGCCTTGGCGGCTTCTGTGAGGTTGGCTGAAGACACGGCGTTGAGGCACAAGGAGAGCTATATGTCGGCCTACAGGGAAGTGGTGCGTCTCAAGGATGATTTGGAGACTGCCCGGGCTGATTACACCGAGATCCAAGGTCACTTTGTGGGCAGCATGAATGCTGCTTATGAGAACTTGAAGGAGCAGGTTCGGGTTCTTGCACCCGAGATCGACCTAACTCTTTTTAGTCTCGACAATGTTGTGAAGGACGGCAAGATTGTCCTTGACGACCCTGATGACGATGATGTTGAACCTCCTCCTGCACCTGCCACCAAAGCTTCTGTCATGCCGACTTCTTTAGCTCCTTCAGCCGGAGTTGAGTCAGAACCTGATTGTCAAGTCTTAAACTGGGAGGATGAGACAGTGGATGCTGTGCCTCTCCAGACTCGTCCTCCTTCACCCCGTGTTGATGCAGCTACTGGAAAATCTCTAGACCCTCTTTAATTATTCTTAATGTATTTGTGTATGGCCCGGCCTGTGGGCTTGTTGAACTCTTTAATTTTGTAAATGGTGCTTCTGACTTTGCTACCTCTTTAGTTGCTTGTTTAGCAACTTTATTTTGAAAAACAAAGTAGTTTCCGAGCTCTTGGGGCTGATCTTGGTAGCCTCTTGAGTTTGTTTATATCTTGTGCTTTTTCATAACATGTTTATCTGCACCCGCCTGGCACCTTTTCTGGATTTTTGGGAATGTTGGAGCCTTGTCGACCTCTTTGGATTGCCTTTGTATTTCATACTTGTGGCTTGATTCTTTGAGGTTGTGTATGCTTGGATCCAACTTGTGTGTCGGCCTTCTCACTTTGGCCTGAAGTTATTTCTAGTAATCCGTTTTGTTTGGACCTTTGTGAGGTCTCTGTTAGGATTTACCTTTCATAATGTTAAGGCTTTCGGGAGGCCGACTCCGTTTTGTTAGTCTTTTCCAAGTTACTTTTGGTAATCCTCTTTTTGGACTTCTGGTAGGTCTCTTTTAGGGATTATTTTTTGTAACTTGTTTGTGGGAGACAGCCTTCATCCTGCCGGTCTCTTCTAGGTTATTTTTAGTAGTCCTCTTTCTTGGACCCTTATCAGGTCTCTTTCAGGGATTAGTTTTTATAACTTGTTTGTGGGAGGCCGACTTCATCATGTCGGTCTCTTCTTAAGTTATTTTTAGTAATCCTCTTTCTTGGACCTTTATCAGGTCTCTTTCAGGGATTATTTTTTATAACTTGTTTGTAGGAGGCCAACTTCATCATGTCGGTCTCTTCTTAAGTTATTTTTAGTAATCCTCTTTCTTGGACTTTTATCAGGTCTCTTTCAGGGATTACTTTTTATAACTTGCTTGTAGGAGGCCGACTTCATCATGTCGGTCTCTTCTTAAGTTATTTTTGGTAATCCTCTTTCTTGGACCTTTATCAGGTCTCTTTCAGGGATTACTTTTTATAACTTGCTTGTAGGAGGCCAACTTCATCATGTCGGTCTCTTCTTAAGTTATTTTTAGTAATCCTCTTTTTTAGGGCTGGCCAAGCCTCTTTCTAGGGATTGACTTTTTATAACTTTGGTTAGTGTGGTCGACTGGTCTGACTTCTTTATGTTGGCCTGTCTTTTAAGTTATTTTTAGCAACCCACTTTGTTAGGACCTCATCAGGTCCTTTCTGTGGATCATTTTCGATAACTTCTTGCATTAGTTTGTTTTGTCGCTCTTTCATCTTTGCCGATTTTGTTGAAATTGGATTCTGCCCTTGTCTGGTTGACCTATTGATGAAATTTGATTTTCATCTTATTTGGTCTTTTATCTTGGTCGGATAGTGAATTTTGATCTTTCACTTTTTGTCGATCTCGTAGCTTTGTAATCGGGCGATGGATTTTTAGCGTTTCAGACTAATGCGTCTTGGGAGTTTGTAGAAAATCTAAAAAACTTTATTCCAAAGAAAATGCAGATATATACAAGTAGGAGTTTTATCTTTGAGTCGAGTGGTTTATGGATCTTGGATTGGTGCCTCGTTAAAAAACCTTTTCAGGAAAAAGAGTGCACCTTATCCTAAGATCTCAATTACCTTTTAACTATAGTACCTCCTTAGGTTGCAGGCGTGCCATGATCTTGGTAGTTCTCGCTCGTCAAGTTCGGATATTATGTAGTAGCCTTTTCCCAGTACTTCTATGACTCGGTAGGGTCCTTTCCAGTTAGTTGCTAGCTTTCCCTCTCCCGGTCGACTTGTTCCGATGTCATTTCAGATTAGGGTAAGGTCATTGTTGGCGAAGCTTCTTTGCACTACCATTCGATTGTACCTTAAGGCCATGCGGCGTTTTAGCGCTTCTTCCCTGATCCGAGCTCTTTCTCGGATTTCTGGAAGTAAGTCAAGTTCTTCCCTTTGAAGTTGGGAGTTGACTTCGTCGCTGTAGAGAATTGCTTTGGGAGATCTTTCTTCGACCTCTACCAGTATCATTACCTCCATTCCATAAGCTAGTAGGAAGGGTGATTCCTTTGTGGTGGAATGTGGAGTTGTCCTATATGCCCACAAGACTTGTGGGAGTTCCTCAGCCCAGGCTCCTTTTGCATCCTGTAACCTTCATTCTAACCCTGCTAGTATGACTTTATTAGCAGCTTCTGCTTGTCCATTAGCCTGCGGGTGTTCTACGGAGGTGAATTGGTACTTTATTCTCAAGTTAGCTACCAATTTTCTAAAGCCTGTGTCGGTGAATTGGGTGCCATTATCTGTGGTTATGGAGTAGGGGACCCCAAACCTTGTGACGATGTTCCTATATAGGAATTTTCGACTTTTTTGAGCCATGTGGCCAGAGATTTTGCCTTGATCCACTTTGTAAAATAATCCACCCCTACAATGAGAAATTTTACCTGTCCCGATCCTTGGGGGAAAGGGCCGAGGAGGTCCAGTCCCCACTTTACAAATGGCCAAGGTGAGGTTACGCTAATGAGCTCCTCTGGTGGGGCGTTGTGGAAGTTAGCATGTTTTTGACATGATGGGCATGTTTTCACGAATTTGGCCGCTTCTTTCTGCAAGGTCAGTGGTGGACGAAATTGTGATCACTATTCTTTGATTTGCATTCATTGTAAAATTATGGAATTTAGAAATTGGCACGAGTGGACACAACTCCGTTCAACTAACCAGCAAGTGTACTGGGTCGTCCAAGTAATAAACCTTACGCGAGTAAGGGTCGATCCCACAGAGATTGTTGGTATGAAGCAAGCTATGGTCACCTTGTAGATCTCAGTTAGTGATTGGAATCATAGAGTCAAATGGAATTAAATTGGATAAATAAAATAAATAAAAGGGATAAGAATACTTATGCAGATTCATTGGTGAGAATTTCAGACAAGCGAATGGAGATACTGTATGGCTCAAGAACGCCTGCTTTCCCACTGCTTTAACTCAATCCTTCTTACTCTTTTCCATGGCAAGCTGTATGTAGGGCATCACCGTTGTCAATGGCTACATCCCATCCTCTCAGTGAAAACGTTCCTATGCTCTGTCACAGCACGGCTAATCATCTGTCGGTTCTCAATCAGGTCGGAATAGAATCCAGTGATTCTTTTGCGTCTGTCACTAACGCCCCGCCCTCAGGAGTTTGAAGCACGTCACAGTCATTCAATCATTGAATCCTACTCAGAATACCACAGACAAGGTTAGA
>NC_029772.3:64187015-64197446 GCF_000817695.3 Arachis duranensis | reverse complement strand
TTGGGCTGAGCTTGATCTATCCACGAGCTGAGGCGTTTATTGGAGTTGAACGCCGAGTTATGACGTGTTTTGGGTGTTCAACTCCGGATCATGACGTTTTTCTTGCGTTTAACTCCGACAGCAGCATGAACTTGGCGTTCAACGCCAAGTTACGTCGTCATTCTTCGAATAAAGTATGGACTATTATATATTGCTGGAAAGCCCTGGATGTCTAATTTCCAACGCCGTTGAGAGCGCGCCAATTGGAGTTCTGTAGCTCCAGAAAATCCATTTCGAGTGCAGGGAGGTCAGATTCCAACAGCATCAGCAGTCCTTTTGTCAGCCTTTTTCAGAGTTTTGCTCAAGTCCCTCAATTTCAGCCAGAAATTACCTGAAATCACAGAAAAACACACAAACTCATAGTAAAGTCCAGAAATGTGAATTTAACATAAAAACTAATGAAAACATCCCTAAAAGTAGCTCAAACTTACTAAAAACTATATAAAAACAATGCCAAAAAGCGTATAAATTATCCGCTCATCAGTCAGCCAAAAGAATCCAGCTCAAAGTACCTTTTTAAAGAGGGCTTGTGCTCCGAGGTGATTACCATATTCGCCACTGTGTTTTTCTTCCAAGACCTCTTTTGTGTTAGGGGTTGGTACGCATTTTAGTAGAGGTGTCAAGATTCCTCTTTTGTACAAGATGTCATTTATGATGGTGTAATACTGTGCCTCCCGCTTCAACCTTTTTGCCTCCTTTTCATCTGTAGGGAGTATTTCTAATTTGAGGTAGCGGATTATGGGAGTCATCCACCCTTGATCCTGGTCTGTTATGGCCAAGATTTTTTCTTCTTCTGCAATTGACAGGTTCTAGAGCATTTCTTGGATGAAGCTTCTATTGTTAACCCCTGGTTTGGTACTGGCTAGTTTTGAGAGTGCATAAGCTCGGGCATTTTATTCTCGAGGTATGTGGCGGACCTCATATTCCCCGAGTTGTCCGAGCTGTTCCCTGGTTTTGTCCAGGTACTTTTTCATGGTGGGATCTTTGGCTTGGTAGCTCCCTGCTATTTGTGAAGTAACTACCTATGAGTCACTGAAGATGATGAGCTTTTGGGCTCTGACCTCCTTAGCCAGCTTCAAACCGGCTAGTAGTGCCTCATATTTGGCTTGGTTGTTTGAGGCAGTGAACCCGAATTTGAGAGAAAGTTCGATTTGGGTTCCCTGGTCACTTTCTATCATGACGCCTGCGCCGCTTCCAGTTTTTTGTTTGAGGAACCGTCCACATAAAAATTCCATTCTATAGGAATTTTCGGAGTGTCTGTAAATTCTGCAATGAAGTCGGGTAGATATTGTGATTTGATGGCTATCCGAGCTTCATATTGAAGGTCGAATTTGGATAACTCGACTACTCATTGTAAAATTCTGCCTGCTAGGTCCGTTTTCTGCAAAATCACTTTTATGTGTTGGTTGGTTCGAACCTTAATAATGTGAGCTTAGAAATATGGAAGGAGCCATCAAGAGGTCAGTATGAGAGCATAGGTGAATTTTTCTATTTTTTGGTAGTTCAGCTCGGATCCTTGCAATGCTTTGCTGATAAAGTATACAGGTTGCTGCCCACTGTCGTCTTCTCGGACTAATGCTGAGGCTACTGTCCGACTTCCTACTGCGAGATATAATATAAGTGGTTCTCCTTCCCGAGGCTGAGTTAGGATAGGTGGTTGTCCCAGGAATCTTTTGAAATCCTGGACGGCCTGCTCGCACTCTGTTGTCCATTCAAACGTCTTTCCCTTCCTTAGAGTAGCATAGAAGGGGAAAGATCTTATTGCTGATCCAGCCAGAAATCTGGACAAGGCTGCCAACCTTCCATTGAGTTGTTGTACTTCCTTGACACAAGTCAGACTCTTCATGTCGAGTATGGCCCGGCATTTATCCGGGTTTGCCTCGATTCCTCTTTGTGTGAGCATAAAATCCAAGAACTTGCCAGCTTCTACTGCGAAGGTGCATTTCGAAGGATTAAGTCGCATGCCATGCCTTCTTATAGTGTCGAATACTTGGGTGAGGTTGGATAGCAGTGTCTTCTCGCTTTGTGTCTTTATTAACATGTCGTCCACATATACTTCCATGATTTTTCCGATGTGATCTGTCAAGATCTTATTCATTAATCTCTGATAGGCAGCTCCTGCATTTTTTAGTCCGAAAGGCATGACGATGTAGCAGTAATTTGCTTTGGGGTTAAGAGTGAGGTTTTTTCTTGGTGGGGTGGATACATCGAGATTTGACTGTATCCCGAATATGCGTCCATAAACGAGAGGTATTTATATCCGGAGGAGACATCTACCAGAGCGTCGATACCTGAGAGTGGATAAGGATCTTTTGGGCAGGCTTTGTTGAGATCAGTGTAGTCGGTGCACATCCGCCACTTCCCATTTGATTTCTTCACCAAGACAACGTTAGCTAGCCATAGTGGGTACGTGACTTCTCTTATGAATCCTGCCTCCAGTAGAGCTTGTACCTGTTCTTCCACAACTTGGGATCGTTCTGGCCCGAGCATTCTACGCCTCTGTTGTACTGGCCGAGATCCTGGGTAGACTGCTAGCTTGTGGCACATTAACTTGGGATCTATGCCTGGCATGTCTGCGGCCTTCCATGCAAAGAGGTCGACGTTATCTCGCAAGAACTGTATGAGTGATTCTTTTATATCTCCTTTTAGGATTGTACCGATATTGGTTGTTTGGTCTGGGGTGTCTCCGATCTGGACTTTTTCCACTTCACCTTCGGGTTGTGGGCGGAGTTCTTCCCGCCTCTGAGCTCCACCGAGTTCGATTGTGTGGAATTCGTCCCTTCTGCCTCTAAGGTTTAAGCTCTCGTTGTAGCGGCAGCGTGCCATCTTCTGGTCTGCTTTTATTGTAGCTATTCCTTCTGTAGTTGGGAACTTCATGCATAGATGTGGAGTCGAGACTACTGCGCCGAGCTGATTCAATGTTGTCCGACCTATTAAGGCATTGTAGGCTGAGCTTACGTCGACCATGATGTAGTCTATTTTGAGTGTTCTTGACTAGTTTCCTTTTCCAAATGTCATGTGTAGTGAGACGTATCTAAGTGGTTGAATTGGGGTGTCTCCTAGTCTGAATAGGCTGTTCGGATATACTCTGAGTTCTTTTTCTTCTAGGCCGAGTTTGTCGAAGGCGGTTTTGAATAATATGTTAGCAGAGCTGCCTTGGTCTATCAGCGTGCAGTGGAGATTCGTGTTTGCCAGTACGATAGTGATGACCACAGGATCATCGTGTCTTAGGATGATGTTAGATGCATCCTCTTTGGTATAGGTAATTGTGGGGATGTCGGGTGTTTCCTCTCTTCCCTCAACATGATATACTTATTTAAGATATCTTTTGCGAGATGATTTGGAGATTCCGCCTCCCACAAATCCTCTGTGTATCATGTGGACATGTCTCTTAGGTGTACGGGGTGGTCGTTCTGCCTGTCCAACATCTTCATCCCTTCTTCTTTTCCTGGGATCGTCAGCTCGGCTTGCCAAATACCGATCTAACTTCCCCTCTCTTACCAGTTTCTCTATGATATTTTTTAAGTCAAAACATTCGTTGGTGGAATGTCCATAGATTCCATGATATTCACAATATCCTGATCGGTTTCCTCCTTCTTTTTTGCTTTTAGGTGGTCGAGCTGGGGGTATCTTTTCAATATGGCATACTTCTTTGTAGACATCCACAAGGGATACCCGGAGAGGGGTATAATTGCGGTATTTTTTGATCTTTTCCCCCTGTCGATATCCCTTTTTTCTTGGATTCTTTGTCCTTATCTTGGGAGGAGTAGAAGAATCTGAATTTTGAGGTCTCTCCTAGTCGAGCCTTTTTCTCCATGTTGATATACTTCTCGGCTCATTCTTGTACCTCATTTAGAGAGGTGGGATGCTTCTTTGATATGGATTGGCTAAAAGGCCCTTCTTGTAGGCCATTGATGAGGCCCATGATGGCTGCTTCTGTGGGCAGACTTTTTATGTCTAGACATGCTTTGTTGAATCTTTCCATGTAGCTGCGGAGACTTTTCTGATCTCCTTGTTTGATTCCTAATGGACTTGGGGCGTGCTTGGCTTTGTCTTTCTGGATAGAGAATCTGGCTAGAAACTTTTTGGCTAGGTCATCGAAGCTTGAGATGGACCTGAGGGGTAGATTGTCGAACCACTTAATCGCCATTTTTGTTAAGGTAGTCGGGAAGGCTTTGCAGCGGACTGCGTCTGAGGCGTCAGTGAGGTACATTCGACTCCTGAAATTACTGAGGTGATGGCTGGGATCTTCCGTGCCATTGTATAAAGCCATATCCAGGAACTTAAAGTCTTTTGGGATTTTGGTCTTCATGATCTCCTTGGTAAATGGATCTTGGTCCTCGCGGGAGCTGTTCTTATAAGTGGATCGGGTCGCTTTGGCTTTGAGATCGGCTTCGAGTTTTAGGAGTTTGTCCTCCAATTCCCGGCTTTGCCTTATCTCCCTTTGTAGGTCCTTCCCAGCTTCTCGCTGATGTTGGGCTTCTTCCTCAAGTTGTTTTAAACAATCTTGAAGCGTCTCAAGTGCTCCCGGGCTTGGTGAAGTGTCCGTATTTTTGTACGGCGTTCTATCTTCTAGACCTGAATCATGGTCGTTGTTATAGTCGTCCGCCATGATGATGGGATGACTTCCAGGTTCCCCGGCAACGGCGCCAATGTTCTGAGGGTTACCTGAAACTGTAGGTCGATCTCAGACGAGATCTCCTGTACGGGTTGGAGCTGATGTGTCTGACTTGTTGGGCTTGATGGGGGTGCTGATCCTTCGTCACCGGAGGGTGGTGGTACCTGCAAGGGAATCCGATACTTAAGTTAGCAAAGGTATTAAGCATGTTTTTAGTAGAATCAGAGTATGAGTTATACCTGGGTGCTCCAGCATATTTATAATGGTGCTGAGTGACCTTTTTAGATAAGATAAGTAAGTTATCTTATTTTATCTTATCTTATCTTTGAGTGAGGTCCTCGTATCTTCAAGGGAACCGCCCTTATCTCTTTAGGCTTGGACTGCCCGCGGATTTAGGTCGTGTTCCTCTATTTGGGCCTTTTACTGGGCTTTTCTGGCAATTCGGCCGATCTCTTTAAGAAGAGGTCGGATATTCGTACCTGAAGAGGTTGATTGCTCTGTCACTAAATATCCCAGGTCGGATGGCTTGATCCTGGGTATGAACATAACCCAATTTTATTTATCTATGTTATTTTCTTTTTCTCGGTTGACGATCATGTGGAGTCACAAAAATAGCTACAAAAATCTAAGAGAAATCAAAAACAGCATTAAAAATAGCAAACCCTGGAGGAGAGACTTACTGGCGTTTAAACGCCAGTAAGGGTAGCAGAAAGGGCATTTAACGCCCAGTCTGGCACCATTCTAGGCATTAAACGCCATAAACAAGCACCAGACTGGCGTTAAAAGCCAGAAACAGGCTGCAATTTGGCATTAAATGCCAGAAACAGGTTGCAGGCTGGCGTTTAACGCCAGAAAAGGAATAAAAGCTGGCGTTTAACGCCAAAAACAAGCAGCAATCTGGCGTTAAACGCCAGGATTGCACTGTAAGGGCATTTACACGCCTAATAGGAGCAGGGATAATACATCCTTGACCCCTCAGGATCTGTGGACCCCACAGGATTCCCACCTTCCCTTCCACAATACTCTTCCCCAAATATCCCTCACTAATCAACTCATTCACTCTTCCATATCACCTCTACACCAACCACCTCCAAATCTCTTCCCCAAAAATCCCACCTACCTCACTTTCAAATTTAAACACTTTTCCCCCCCAAACCCAACCCTAATGACCGAATCCTAACCATCCCCTCACCCCTATATAAACCCCTCACTACTCCTTCATAGTCACACAACACAAACACCTTTCCTCCCTCTTGGCTGAACCACCTATAACCCACATCTCCTCTATTTTTCTTCTTCTCCCCCTTCTTACTTTCTTCTTTTGCTTGAGGACGAGCAAATCTTTTAAGTTTTGTGTGGTAAAAGCATTGCCTTTTGTTTTTCCCTAACCATTTATGGCACCTAAGGCCGGAAAGACCTCTAGAAAGAGGAAAGGGAAGGCAAAAGCTTCCACCTCCGAGTCATGAGAAATGGAGAAATTCATCTCAAAGGTCCATTAAGACCACTTCTATGAAGTTGTGGCCAAGAAGAAGGTGATCCCTAAGGTCCCTTTCATGCTCAAGAAAAATGAGTATCCGAAGATCCGATATGAGATCCGAAGAAGATGTTGGGAAGTTCTCACCAACCCCATTTAACAAGTCAGAATCTTAAGGGTTCAAGAGTTCTATGCCAATGCATGGATCACTAGGAACCATGATCAAAGTATGAACCCAAATCCAAAGAATTGGCTTACAATGGTTCGGGGGAAATACTTAGATTTCAGTCTGGAAAATGTAAGGTTGGCATTCCACTTACCAATTATGCAAGAAAACGCACGCCCCTACACTAGAAGGGTCAACTTTGATCAAAGGTTGGACCAAGTCCTCATGGACATATGTGTGAAAGAAGCTCAATGGAAAAAAGACTCAAGAGGCAATCCGGTTCAATTGAGAAGACCGGACCTTAAGCCTGTGGCTAGAGGATGGTTGGAGTTCATCCAACGCTCCATCATTCCTACTAGCAACCGATCTGAAGTGACTGTAGATCAGGCCATCATGATCTATAGTATCATGATTGGGGAGGAAGTGGAAGTTCATGAGATCATACCTCTAGAACTCTATAAGGTGGCTGACAAGTCATCCACCTTGGCAAGGTTAGCCTTTCCTCATCTCATTTGTCACCCATGCAATATGGCTGGGATTGACATAGAAGGATAAATCCTCATTGAAGAGGATAAGCCCATCACTAAGAAAAGGATGGAGCAAACAAGAGAGCCCATTCATGGATCTCAACAAGAGCATGAGGAAGATCCTCATCAAGAAATCCCTGAGATGCCTCAAGGGATGCAATTTCCTCCATATAACTATTGGGAACAACTCAACACCTCCTTAGAAGGCTTGAGTTACAACATGGACTAACTAAGGGTGGAGCACCAAGAGCACTCCATCATTCTCCATGAGATTAGAGAAGATCAAAGAACCATGAGGGAGGAGCAACAAAGGCAAGGACGAGACATAGAGGAGCTCAAGAGGACCATTGGTTCTTCAAGAGGACGACGCCACCCTCACTAAGGTGGACTCATTCCTTAATCTCCTTGTCTATTTATTTTTCTGTTTTTGGTTTTGAGCTTTATGTGTTATCCATGTTTGTGTCTTCACTACATGATCATTAGTGTCAAGTGTCTATGTCTTAAAGCTATGAATAATTCAATGAATCCTTTACCTCTCATAAATAAAAAATGTGCTTAAATACAAAAGAACAAGAAGTACTGGGATTTCAAATTTTATCTTGAAATTAGTTTAACTATTTTAATGTGGTGGCAATACTTTTTGTTTTCTGAATGAATGCTTGAACATTGCATATTTTTTATAGTGAAGTTTATGAATGTTAAAATTATTGGCTCTTGAAAGAATGATGAACAAAGAGAAATGTTATTGATAATCTGAAAAATTATGAAATTGATTCTTGAAGCAAGAAAAAGCAGTGAAAAAGAAAAAAGCTTGCGAAAAAAAACAAAGTGGTGAAAATTCAAAGAAAAAAAGAGAAAAAGCAAGCAGAAAATGCCAATAGCCCTTTAAACCAAAAGGCAAGGGTAAAAAATATCCAAGGCTTTGAGCATTAATGGATAGGAGGGCCCAAGGAAATAAAATTCAGGCCTAAGAGGCTAAATCAAGCTGTCCATAACAATGTGCTTGTGGCATGAAAGTCTAAGTGAAAAGCTTGAAACTGAGTGGTTAAAGTCGTGATCCAAAGCAAAAAGACTGTGCTTAAGAACTCTGGACACCTCTAATTAGGGACTTTAGCAAAGCTAAGTCACAATCTGAAAAGGTTCACCCAGTTATGTATCTGTGGCATTTATGTATCTGGTGGTAATACTGGAAAACAAAGTGCTTAGGGCCACGGCCAAGACTCATAAAGTAACTGTGTTCAAGAATCAACACACTGAACTAGGAGAATCAATAACACTATCCAAAATTCTGAGTTCCTATAGATGCCAATCATTCTGAATTTCAAAGGATAAAGTGAGATGCCAAAATTGTTCAGAAGAAAAAAGCTACTAGATGAACTAATAAAAAGCTTTTCGGTGGAATTCTAACATTATGTAGAATGTCATCACTTTCAATAGTTACATATAAGTCTATATAAGATAAAAAAGCAGGATGACCGTGACGTGTACGCGTGGGATAAACCAAATCTTGATTGAATCTTATTTTTCCATTAGACGGAGCTCGCACGTGTTCTGCAGTACCTCCTGTGAATACTCCACCTGTATGAAAAGTTCTTAATGTTAGTTGAGTACCAGGTTCTCCAATCGATTGGCCCGCAATAATACCTACAGCTTCGCCTAATTCCACCAAGTTTCCATGAGTAGGACTCCGCCCATAACACAATCGACAGATCCAAGATGTATTCCTACAAGTAAAAGGGGTTCGAATAGATATTGATTGTGTTTGAAAATTTATTAAACGATTGATTAGTCCAATCCCAATATCTTGATTTTGAATGGCAATACATCGCGAACCTATATATATATTGTCTGCTAATACACGACCAATTAATGTTTGTATCAAAATTCTTTCTTGCATTATTTCATTCTGGGTATTTATAGAAATTCCTCGAATGGTACCACAATCCACCCGTCGTACAACAATGTGCTGAACTACTTCAACAAGTCTGCGAGTAAGATATCCAGCATCTGATGTTCGTACAGCAGTATCCACAACCCCTTTACGGGCTCCGTAACAAGAAATTATATATTCTGTTAAAGAGAGTCCCTCGCGTAAATTGCTTTGAATGGGTAAATCAATCATTTGTCCTTGTGGATCTGACATTAATCCTCTCATACCCACTAATTGGTGTACTTGAGATGCATTTCCTCTAGCGCCTGAGAAAGACATTATATGAACTGGATTTAGGGGGTCGGTCATCCTAAAATTGGGACTCATTTCTTGTCGTAAATATTCACTTGTAGCATACCATATCTCAATGGATTGGCGTAATTTTTCTACTGCATGTACATTTCCATAATGATGGTGTTTTTCCAAAATAAAACTTTGTTGTTCAGCATCTTGAACAAGCCACCCCTTAGACGGTATGGTTAAAAGATCGTCGACCCCTAAGGAAATGGATGTAACAGTAGCTTGCCGGAACCCCAAAGTTTTTACTTGATCCAGTATATGTGATGTATATGCCATTCCGAAGTGATCTATTAATCTACTAATAAGTCGCTTAATGGCAGTTCCACCGATTACTTTATTGTGAAAGACCAGATCAGCCCGTTCTCCCATAAGTACCTCCATATTCTGCTCAGTGGGATTAAGTTCAACAATGGGTTTTAGTCAATGGTTTGAAAACTTCCCTTCTTTGCTTATGTTGATTCGTAGAAGTTTATTTTAAAAACTAAGATGCTACCCGATCCTAATTGATCCTTGAATCCAAATCCGCATCAGAAATTGACTTAACTAGATACTATATAAATGGGCTCGACAAAAACCTTGTATAGCTTCTTCGATTTCTCGATAAAAAGAAATATGACCAACAGTAGTTCGAATGTATATACAACGAATTTGTTTTTTTATACTTCTTACTACTATATAATGACCATAAATCTCATGATAGATACCCAACGGTTCATAATGAACTTCGATAGGAGCTTCTCTTGAGGAAATAACGCGCTGATCTAACCGCCAGCGGAACCACAAAGGACTATCGAAATTTATTTTTTTTTGTCGATAAGCTCCAATTGCATCATAGGAATTAAAAAAAAAGGGTTCTTTTTTTTTTTTCGTATATCTATTGTTATTATTGTAAATTCTTTCAGTTTTCGAATTTCTGCGATTACACGGACTATACCTGTTTGCACTAATACCTCGACGATTCCCGCTCGTTAATATATAAAGCCCAATAAGCATATCTTGAGTCGGTACGGAAATAGGATCTCCCATCGACGGAGACAATAGGTTCATATGAGAAAACATAAGTAAACGAGCTTCCGTTTGGGCTTCCAAAGATAAAGGCACATGAACAGCCATTTGGTCTCCATCAAAGTCTGCATTGAATCCCTTACAAACTAATGGGTGTAAACAAATAGCGCGCCCTTCCACTAAAATAGGTTGGAATGCCTGTATGCCTAATCTATGCAGAGTAGGCGCTCTATTTAGCAAGACGGGATGCCCCTGCATAATTTCTTGAAGGATTTCCCATACAATCGGTTCTTTTTCCCGAATTTTACTCTTAGCAATTCCCATGTTCGAAGCAAAATGCTTTCGAATTAGACCACGAATTACAAATGTCTG
>NC_029772.3:64169163-64176531 GCF_000817695.3 Arachis duranensis | reverse complement strand
AGCGGTAATGAGCTCATCTGTCGGTTTCTACCCGCTCCCGACGTAAACCGAAGCAGCTGAAATGGGTATGGCTTTCCAGTTGGCTATACCCCTGTGTATAGGAAATAACCCCTCTGCTACAACAGGGTCCACTACACGCAAGAAATAACACATTTGCCACTATAGGGATGTATGTCGACACACCTTCTGTATACAGGAAATAACCCCTCTTCAACTACAGAAATGGAACAGGTGGTCACGGTACTTCTGTAGCAGGAAATAACCCCTCTGCCTTACAGAATTAAAATATGGATCTGTACCGCAGGAAAGCGTTCTCAGTGGTCGCACCACCATCTATCTGACTGCCCTCACGCAGCAGATCATCACACAAATATCTCAGAAGTTGCCATAATGCAACAAATGAATAAACACATCTCTTGGGTTGTCTCAAGCAACAAATGACCTTTCAACAGGTCCTCTGCTTTTTATTCTCTTTTATAATCATAAATATGCAAGCGGGACAAAACCCACGTCCTTGCCCACAATCCAGTATACCAAATAATCTTTTCTTAAAAGAATCATTGAAGTTATTATCATTAGATAAGCCTTAAATATTGATTTTGGTTAAGTCCTTATTTTTATAAAAATTTGGACATAATCTCCTTTAAAAATAGGACTTAGCCACCTTTACGGGTCCCAACCAAACAATTTACCAAACTCTTTTCAACCTTTCCAATATCAATTCAATTTAGAAACAAGCAAATTCCAACATTGAATCAGCCATATAATGCTAAGGTTTATCTTTAATTTTATGAACTCATAACTATCACTCAAGCATTCTCAACACCCTATCTTCTTTTCTGTTTTTAATATAGCAAATGAACTCGGAATTGTGCAAACTTTATGTCCAGGCGTTAGTCTTGAGATAAGCCTTCTAACAAATCAAAGATCATAATTTTCTGGTTTCTCTAGCCTTAGGAATAAAGGAAAAACCGAGACTGCTCTGCAGTGCGTAAAACCAGAAAAACAGCAGCAGCATGTAATATTCAAAATTCAATATAAAATCCAAGTTAAATCCAATGACTTTGAAAATTAATACAGTTCAACTTCACTCATCCAAGTTTCTTTTCCAATTGGTTTCAGGTTAATATCATTTTTAATGAAGAAGTTATATAACCTAGAAGTTGACTAATTTTCTGCAGAATTCTGCTTTAAAAGTTAATGAACTTATCTTCTTCCAAGTCCCATAACTTACTCATTAAAACATGGATAGCCCTGAAATTTAAGTCACATATGCTAAACATACTTAATTTTCACTTCCAATTGGTTGCATCTCAATACCATTCCAGATTTAAAAATTATAAAACCTCAAAGTTACTGACTTCGAAAACAAAGCCTGACTTTTGCTGCATAAAACATCTTTCTTTGAAAATCCAAAACTTTAAAACCACAACTCTAACAATTCTAAATTTTTATGAAATTAAAGTATTAGGACCAAAGTTTCATTTAAAATTGGTTCCATTTCAAAATTAAAAATGCAGAATTTCCATTAAAGAAATCAAGTTGCTACTGTGTTAAATGCTCAGCAGAAAAACCAGATTTGACATCCATGACTCAAAAATTCACCATAAATCATAAACTTAGTGAAAAAGCCTCAAATTCAGCAGTCCAGTTCCCTATATTCCCAAGCTCAATCCGGACTTGGTCTCACACAATTCCGATAATCACAGAAAAAGTTATAGCTTTTCAAAGTGTCCGGCTTCTTTTAAACATAATGCAGAAAATCAAGTTTTACACTTTAACTTTGAAACATCATAACTAGTTCTATAATTAATTCAAACTTCTCAAAATTGAGTCTCAACAACAACTTTTATTATACTTTACTCAGCATTTACTCTATTACCATTTCGATTATCGTTGAATAACTGATTCACTTCCAAAGTCACTTTCAATTTCAAAAATCAGATTTTCAGCAACTAGTTCAACATTTTAAGATTCAATCTTCCAATTATTCCTTAAGCCCAACTTTAATTAATCACTAACTAAACCCATTACAATAAACCAACTCAACAGCAATAGTTTCAATTTGACCCATCAAAATACCAAAATCACAATAATCTCTCATCAAACAATTTATAATTCAATCTCACAAAATCAACAAATTCAATCAAAGTTCCAATCAAAAATCTCAATCATTTCCAATCGTAATTTCAGCCACACAACTCAACTAATTCAGTATAATCACGTAGAGTCAGAACTTTTCAACAATTCCATCCATATCAGAGAGAACAATATCAATTACAACTTCAAACACTCACAACGAAGCCCAAAGACATTCACAGCCTTAACCTGAGTTCAATAATCCAAATTTCACAATCTCAAACTAAGCTTATTTCTATCAATTAGTCTCTCATAACAACAAAACCAATTACATTCGCAGCAGCAATCCAAACTAAATTCATCAATTATCTATTCAACAGCTGTTCAATAATTAACTGGGCATATTTCAGTTTAATAAATTACACTAAATTAATAATTATTCACAACAGCATCTAAGTTCAATCACAGCTCAGAATATTCACAACGACTAACTAATTTCAAAAGCATTTCAGGACATTCATGTTGATTAGAAATTCTTAAATATTATTAACCATTTGCACTTATCCAATAACTTGGTAGGCATTCTAAATTAAAAACGTTAAATCCCCTACCTCAAAGTCGGAACTCACGGAAATCACTAAACCCAGCAGCTCCGTTGATAGTTCTAACATCCGTTTTGCTTTCTTAGCAGCTACCATGATGATTCTGGGCAGCTCCAGTGATGGTGAAAGGTCTCAGCTTCAGCCAAGCAGCAGCAGTTTCTTCTGTCAATAGCTCCTTCCCTGGCAAGCTTCAATGGTGACAGTGGCAGCGTTCTTCTCCAAACTTGATAGTGCAGAACAAAGCAAGAACAGTAGCAGCGATCTTAAACCCAACAAACAGCAACGATAGTGGCGTTTTCCCAGATTCCAAAAACCCAGAAGTAGAAGCAGAACTGGCGTGCCTCTCCATTCGGTCCTCCAGCAATGATGTCCGGCGATGTAGCGGCTCGGCGATGGCGATGACTTCCATCAATAGCAGTAGCAGTGAAGAGATGTGGCGTTGATGACAGAAGACTTCTCCTTCTTCCTCTGTTCGGGATACACGGTGGTGGCAAAAGCTTCATCAATGGCGACGCAGCAGCATGGTGACAGATCGGCGGCGCGACACGGAAGCTCCTGGTTCGCGTTCCTCTCTGCAGCCTCCACGGAGCAGCTATGAGAGCGACGGTGGCGGCGCAAAAATGGCAGCGACGCATGGCTCGATGGCTGGGCACGGTAGCGGCAGCAGCTCCTCCATCTTCTGTTTCTCTCTTGTTTTGTGTGTGTATATTGAGGAATGAAGCTGAAGGTGAACGAAGGGGGAACGGCGCTGGGGTGTGGGGTTAGTGGGTTAGGGTTTCTCAATTTGGGAAATTAGGGTTTCTGAGTTGGATTTGGGAATTAGGGTTAGAAATTAGGGATTTTATAAAGTAATATGGATAGATATGAATAGATATTTTGATAAAATTGGAGGATAGGATAATTTTAAAATCAAATGTACTCTATTAAAAATATTTAGAAACATTATTTATCAACATATTGCTAAGTTTAATCAATTAGTTCTAATTTATATTATAAAATGAACAAGTTAATTATATTTTGTAAAGTACAATTTAAATTCAAATATCAATTTTCTAGATTAAATCATACAAATCTCTATTAGTTTTCTATCTCTGAAACTTTAATTTCAATTTATAAAATAATTAATTATATTAAAAATTGTACATAAATATTAATTGACGTAAACTTAAAGTATTTATAAATATCAATCTAATCATTTCTAAAAATAATTTCTAAGAGTTCGAATTAATAACATAATTCATTCAAAATAGAACTAATAACATAATTCATTTAAAATAGAATTTATTTAAATTAAATTATACAATGCTTTCTTATTTTTCAATTACCAAAATTATAACTTCAATTATACCAAATATCTAATAAAATTTATATAAAAATTTTAATTAATTTAAACTTCAATTATCATGAAACTCTATTTAATCACCTTTAGCAAAATAATTTTCTTAAAATAAATCACAAATAACTAATTATTTGATTTTCAAAAACTAGGGTTGTTACAACACCCAACATACAGCTTGCCATGGAAAGGAGTATGGAGGATTGGATGAAGGCAGTAGAAAAGCAGAGATTCAAAAGGAATGAGGCATCTCCATATGCTTATCTGAAATTCCCACCAATGAATTACATAAGTATCTCTATCTTTATTTTATGTTTATTTATCTTTTAATTATTAAAACTCCATAACCATTTGAATCCGTCTGACTGAGATTTATAAGGTGACCATAGCTTGTTTCAAGCCGACAATCTCCGTGGGATTGACCCTTACTCACGTAAGGTTTATTGCTTGGACGACCCAGTGCACTTGCTGGTTAGTTGTGCGAAGTTGTGAAAAAGAGTTGAGATTACAATTGTGTGTACCAAGTTGTTGGCTCCATTGAGATCACAATTTCGTGCACCAGACACCAAACTTAAAAGTTGACACAAGACTCAAACAAAAGAAAAAGATAACCAAAGATGAAAATATTTTTTGAATGTTTTTTTAAAGAAAACAAGAAACACAAAAAGAAAAACAGTAAAAGTACCTGATCTAAGTAGCAAGACAACCGGTAGTTTGTCAATCACGAACAATCTCCGGCAATGGCGCCAAAAACTTGGTGCGAGAAAATGAAACTCGCACAACTGAACTAGCAAGTGCATCGGGTCATCCAAATAATATCTCAGGTGAGTGAGGGTCGATCCCATGAGGATTGCCAGATTGAGCAAGCTGTGGTTATCTTGCAAATCTTAGTCAGGCGAATAGAAAGTTGATTGTTATTGTTGTAGGTGCATAAACAAAACAGTAATGAAAGCAATAAAGTATTAACGTAGAAACAATAGTAAGAAAGTACTTAAGGCCTTGGAGATGCTTGTTCTTCTGAAAAAATACTTCTTAATAACTACTTTAATAACGAGTGATTCATTCAATAGCAAGGCTGTAAGTAATTAAGCCAGGGGTAGTGGTCATTAATCTTCTCTGATCCAAACCAAACACTAGCCATGATAGTTTAATCTGGTAAAGGGTGAAGCTCACGCAATTCAATCTCTGGTGATCCTACTCAAAACGCCACAAACAAGGTCGGATCTTCCGGATCGGAGAATAATGCTCAGTATTCTAGCCTTAACGCCACAGGGACCTCAATTACCCATGACTAACGAGATTTCATGTCACATATCCCAATTAGCCCAAATAACTTGTAGGAACCTGTAATGTACTCTCAAGCTATAGCTCAATACTATCCAGGTCAGGACTCTAAAGAACTCATGTAGAATAAGGGGTCATACTTTCGCTCCACCCTAGATTCATAAAGATAAAGAAAGATAATACATCATAGGATGAAATCAAACATATATTAAAGTAGAAAAATAATGATATTAATTCATAGAAATGAGCAGACTTCCTATCCTTAACTTTGGAGGTTTAGCTGCTCATATTTTACAAAAAAGATGTAGGATAAGTTCTGAGAAGCTGAAGATCAAAAGTTCTTAACAAAGGTGATCTTTCTTCTATTTATACTAATAACTTGACCTAAAAAGATATTAATAATAATTAAAAATTACAAAAATGAGATAGACTAAGCTAAAGGTGTGAAAATCTACTTTTAGGCCCACTTGGTGAGTGTTTGGGTTGAGCTTGGCATCCAACTTAGAGAAGGGAGTGTTTGGGTTGAGTTTGGTGTCCAACTTGGAGAAGTGGGCATTGAACGCCCACTAGGGGGTATCCATGCTGCCTTGATTCTCCCTTGGTGGCGTTGAACGCCCTGGCCTTGGTCCTTTTGGGGCGTTGAACGCCAGAAAGGGGGGTAAGTTGGGTGTTCAACATCCATTTTAGGCAGCCATTTCCAAAAAAGGTATAAACTATTATATATTGCTAGAAAGCTCTGGAAGTTATATTTCCAACCCCATTGAAAGCGCATCAATTGGACCTCTAGAGATCCAGAAATGCACGTTTGAGTACACAGAGGTCAGGATCTGATAGCATCTTTTATCCTTTCTTTGCCTTTGAATCAGACTTTGCCAAAACATGCCAAATTCACGCAAAAATCATCTAAAATCATAGAAAAACCACCAAAAATTCAAAGTAGCATCCAAAAAGTGATTTTTGTACTAAAACCTACTAAAACATACTAAAACTTAACAAAATATATTAAAAGACTAAGAAAATAGTGCCAAAAAGGGTATAAAATATCTACTCATCAAGTCGTCAACAAATAGAAGATGGGATATGATTGGAGCTGTTGGGCTCATTCTGAATCTTGTGATTATTCCTTTTTACTGCGCCTCGTACATCAAAATTGAAAAGAATTTAGCTGCAATTATAAATAAATATGGTGACAAAGAATCTCCTTGTCTCAAACCTTTTTGGAGAACAATTCTGTATGATAATATCCCATTCACCTTAAATCTGTAGGATGCTCCTGTGACACACTTTATAATCAACTCGTTCCATTCTTTTCGAAAACCAAAGGTCTTTAGGACCTTCTTTACAAATTTTCACTCATTCGATATTGTAAATCATGTTGCTTGTATGCGAAGTTTGTATTCGTAGGTTTTGATGAATGACAAACCAACAAACGACATGAAAGACAAACCAACAAACAACTTGAATGAACAAGCATGTTGAAAGATCAACCAACATTCAACGTTGAGGAATGAAGAGTTGAAAGCAACACAACAACAACAAGAAACTCAAGTCCACAACATTTGAAGACAAGTATAGTGTCTTAGGACTTAGGTAACTTCTTGTTAAGAACCAATTGCTAAATCTCTCAACACACACTCACAAAATGTTTCGATTATCATATCATATGCACATCTTGCAATTCGATGCTAGCCAAATGGTTTAAAACTTGTTTTCAAAGGTACAAAATCATAGGAATTGACTCCAACAAGTTTGAGATCAATCCTAAGTATTTTGAAGTGATTTTAAGCCATTCTTTAAGGTTTACATCGATGCACACTCATCTTGCATCGATGCAAAGCATGCAACGACTTGTTGCATCGATGCAAAGAAGTTTGCATCGATGCAACCTAGCTGAAAATTCAAATTTCAGCATCAAAGACACATTTGCATCGATGCAAAGTGTTATACATTGATGCAAATAATTCAAAAACATAAAAAAACGGCTAGTTTTGACAAAAAGACTCCATCCCACTAACTCCCCAATGTTTCTAAGGTTTGGGGAGTCTATAAATAGATGGATTGAAGCCT
>NC_029772.3:64164888-64165940 GCF_000817695.3 Arachis duranensis | reverse complement strand
TTTCGAAAGGGGTAACAACTCGATCCACTTTTAGAAATTTATTTGCATATAGTGCTTTTGTTTCTCAAATTGAACCATCTACCATCGAGTCTGCAATTGATGATGAACATTGGGTTATGGCAATGCAAGAGGAGCTTAACCAATTCAAACGAAATGACGTTTGGGAATTGGTGCCTAGACCAAGTAATCAAACAATTGTAGGAACAAAATGGGTTTTTAGAAATAAACTCGATGAAAATGGTACAATTGTTAGAAACAAAGCTAGATTAGTAGCTAAATGTTATAATCAAGAGGAAGGCATTGATTATGACGAAACTTATGCTCCCGTAGCTAGATTAGAAGCAATTAGGATGTTACTTGCTTTTGTATCCTCTTATAACTTCAAACTTTATCAAATGGATGTTAAGAGTGCCTTTCTTAATGGTTTCATTCAAGAAGAAGTATATTTTGAACAACCTCCCGGTTTTGAGGATTATGAAAATCCTAATCATGTTTTTAAACTTAAGAAAGCTCTTTATGGTCTTAAACAAGCTCCAAGAGCTTGGTATGAACGTTTGAGCAAATTTTTAATAGAAAAGGGTTTTTAAGAGGGAAGGTTGATACAACTTTATTTATCTTGATTGAAAACAAAAATATCCTTTTGGTACAAGTTTACGTCGATGACATAATATTTGGTTCAACTAACGAATCACTTTGCAAGTTTTTCTCAAACCTTATGCAAAGTGAATTTGAAATGTCCATGATGGGCGAACTCAACTTCTTCCTTGGTCTTCAAATCAAACAAGGAAAAGAAGGAACTTTCGTTAGCCAAACCAAATATTGCAAGGAATTGCTCAAAAGATTTGGAATGGACAATGCTAAGGCAATGGACACACCAATGAACACTACTTGCTACCTTGACAAAGATGAACAAGGTAAAAGCATAGATGTAAAGAAGTATAGAGGCATGATAGGATCATTACTTTATCTAACGGCAAGTAGGCCAGATATCATGTTTAGTGTATGCATGTGTGCGAGATACCAAGCTAATCCTAAGGAATCTCACTTAAGTA
>NC_029772.3:64162655-64163944 GCF_000817695.3 Arachis duranensis | reverse complement strand
ACTTTTTCATCATCTTCAACCTCACAACTCATATCCCACATTCAAACCTCCATAACCTCCAAAACAAGCTCACATATAGCTTCATACAACTCACAAAACTTTGATACCCACTATAAACAAATTACATATTTGAAGTCCCCACATTCTCCTCTACAAAACCCATAAAACAAAATCATCCACAATGCCTAGAATCAAGAGAACCATGAAGAAGTCAAAAGGCTCTTCAAGTGTGGTTCCACCTCCAAATGATCATCCTTTGGCAAGGTACTTTGCTTCTAATGAAGATCTTCAATTCTATGAGGCAAGGCTCGCCGGAAGAAAGGAAATTCCTCCGAGGTATTTGGATCCGACCCTTCTTGTCATTCATAAGTTTGATACTCTTAAGGCTATTCTAGTTCAACAAGGCCTCATGGATTTTGTTCAAATTAAGAGTAAATATTATCCGGAGTTAGTTGCCATAGCCTATAGTACACTCATGATTGAGATTGATGAGGAAGATGAATCAAATTTCACATTATTCTTCAAGATAGGAAGAAAGGATTATAGGCTAGATGGCGATGAGTTAGCCACCATTTGGGAGTTGCCAAATCAAGGTGACTTGTTTCAAGGTGGTAAAACCCCAATTGATGAATAGGGTTATTCAAAGGACAATGCCATGCATTTGTTCAACCTTGTACAAGGAGCTCACTCCAAAATTAGTTGCAATTCAATGAGTGCGGAACATAGAACTTTGTTATATCTAGTCACCTATGTATTGCAACCTAGAATATCCGGGCACGCGAATGTAAATGATGAAGATTTGATTGTCATGTGGGCTATGATAAATGGGATTAAGATTAATTGGCCATACTTTATAGTACAACATATGATTAGGCTCAAGATGAAAGATAGGAATAGTGGATTAGGATTCCTTTGCCTATGGTCTAAAGTCTTCGATTATGTTGGTATTGATGTATCAAATGAGATTGCCAAGAAAGTACCACCTCAATCTTGTATCAACACTCATATTCTCAACAAAATGGGAAGAAGAAATGTTGATGAACAAGGTCCTCAAGAGCAAGCTCCTCCACAAGCACCTCAAGCTCAAGAACCACCCTCCTTGGTTGATGTAATGAGAGAATTACAATCCATCAACCAAAACATCCAAAGGATTGAAGTAGAGCATGGTAGGCAACTTGAAGCACTTAATCGTCGTGTGTCTCGTGTAGATCATCGCACGGGTCGCTTGGATCGTCGTATTGATGACTTATATGAGCATTTTGGCATCCACCTACCATATGAAGAGGATA
>NC_029772.3:64160415-64161629 GCF_000817695.3 Arachis duranensis | reverse complement strand
AAACTATCTTGTTCATATTCTTTCATTCTACACTTTTTTTAAGGTGATATAATACACAATTTGTGAGAGCAATATCAATTGGTTTAATAGTGCTAAACTTGTAATCATACACTCTTCTAGAGAGTACTCATTTCATCTCAACAATTCTTTGAGAATTGTTTTCTTGTACACTTTGTAAATTGGAGTGTGATCTCCAAGGTTGAGTCAAGAGTTATAAACACTATAGTCGGTGAGGATACCAAAGAGGTATACTAAGTACTCAAGGCAAATCTTAGAGAAGGTATCTCTAAGTGGAGTGGGTTAGTATACGAGTGGTGATCATATACCGTGAGGTGTTAGAAACTAAGGACTCGGATTGTAAAAGGTTTTGCGCGAGCACCTTGAAGCTTGGCAATAGTGGAACTTCTCAATTGCGATTGAGAAAGAAAGTGGACGTAGGACAAGGATTGTGCCGAACCACTCTAAATAGCGTTTGCATCTCTCCAAACTCATCTCTTCAATATTATTGTCTTTTACCTTTGAGCAAATAAATTGTGATCGAAAAGTAGCTTCGTAAGTACTTAAGGAGTAGCTTAAGTTCGATTGGTGAAAAGCTTGATCAATTTATTTGAGTTGGTGTCTATTGGAAAGTAAAAGCTCCTTATAAATGCTTAGCAATTGAGTTAAGCTCTTGGAAAAATACTAGTACAATAACACTTTTGTATATTTTCTTTAACTTTCGCAAAAAGATTCATTGTTGTTGCAATACTCAATTCACCCCCCTCTTGAGTAATTGTGCATAGGTTCTACAGATATATGCCTTACTCATGTCTAACTTAATTGCCAAGTTTTTTTCCTTCCATTCCATCTTTCCTCCTTAGTCCATGAAAGACCTCTTAAACTATAACAATGTTATCCTGAATTAGCCTTCCACTAACGAATGACTTTGAGTAGGAAACACCAACACGCCTAACACTTTCCTTAATCTCATTGCTAAGATTTTTAAAATTATTTTATAGATAAAGTTAGGGTTAAGTATGATTTTGGTCCCCAACGTAGAGGCTGAAAATTTATTTCGTCCCTCGCCTTTTTTTCGTTCCAAAATGGTCCCCAAAGTTTCAGTTTGTTTTAAAATCGTCCTTTTTACCAATTATATTTTTTTTATTACCAAATTACCCTTTATTAAAAAATTATAAAATAAAATAAATAAATAAAAAAAGAAAAAAAAGAAAGAA
>NC_029772.3:64159879-64160397 GCF_000817695.3 Arachis duranensis | reverse complement strand
CACCGCCGTCCGCCACTTCTTCTTCTTCTTCTTCTTCTTCTTCCCGCCGCCGCACCCACCGCCGCACCGCACCGCGCCGCCACCACCACCTCCTCCTCCTCCTTCTTCTTCTTCTTCCACCGCACCATCGCCCCTGCCGCACCACCACCATCCGCCTCACCACCGCACCACCAATTCTTCTTCTTCTTCTTTCTTCTTCTTCTGTGAACTTGATTTGTTTGTGAAATTTTTGAATTTTTTTTAAAATTTGTTGTGGAATATTGTTGTTGTTGAAATTTGTTGTGGAATATTGTTGTGGATTTCTGATGATGATGATCATGATGATGATGATGATGATGATAACCATGATGATAATGTGGTGGTGGTGGGTTCTGGTGGTAGTGGTGGTTTTGTTCTGGTGGTTTAGGTGCTGTTCTTCTTCTTCTGATGATGATGATGATGACCATGATGATAATGTGGTAGTGGTGGTGGGTTCTGATGGTGGTGGTGGGAGAAAACAGAGCGCTGCCGAGACGGGG
>NC_029772.3:64142070-64159628 GCF_000817695.3 Arachis duranensis | reverse complement strand
AGGGGGGAGAAAGAGAAGGGGGAGGGGGGTGTTGTTTCGGGAAGAGGGGAAAGGGGGAAGAGGGAAGGCCGCCGTCGCAGCAGCTCCACGCCGCCGCCGCTGCTCCTCCTCTGCCTGCATTTGCGATTCTGATTCTGTTTCTGGTTGAGGAAGAAGAGGGGAGGGAGGGAGAGAGGGGTATTTTTGTCCGAAGGACCATTTTACAATAAACTGAAACCTTAGGGACCATTTTGGAGCGAAAAAAAGGCGAGGGACGAAATAAATTTTCAGCCCCTACGTTGGGGACCAAAATCATACTTAACCCATAAAGTTACAACAACTTATCGGTCTCAGGTGATTCAAACTTTCTAGCGGTTTCACTTTTAGTATCAAGACAATTATAGTCTCACTAATTTCCTAAGGTAACACCCATTTATTAAAAAATTCACTTACCACCTCTAATATTTCTTCTTTGATATCTTCCCAGTACTTTTGGTAAAATAATCCATTAAGTCCATCTGGTCCAGGGTCCTTGGGACTTGCCATGCTAAAATTGCCTTCTTAACTTCTTCTACAGCGAGTTTTTTCAAAAGTTCTTCATTCATTTTTCTTATTATCCTTTTAGAAAATTTTCTTAAATAATGCTCTAAGTTAGTGTTTGTTGAGGCTGAAAACAAATTTTTGTAGTATTTCTCAATATGGTGTAAAATTTCTTGGTTTTCACTTATCCATTCTCCTTGATCATTTTTCATTTTCTGAATCCTATTTGTATCTATTCTTTGTATGGTGGCTACATAAAAAAATTAGTATTTTTATCCTCCTATTTGAGTAATTTTAATTTCGCTTTTTATCCTCAACTTCTTTTCTCGTGCTTCCTTAACTGTTCGATCCTTCCCTTAGCCACATTAATTTGCTCGTATTATTCGTTCAATAATGTTAAAGCTTGGAGTTTCTGAATTTTCTCACCAAGTTTTCTTATTTCTTTGTATGCTCGAGTGGAAGTCTTTTTACTCCAACCTTTAAGCTTCTCTTTGCAGTTCTTTAACTTATCTAAGTGCTTATCCAACTCCTGTATCCTATTTATTTTTCTATTCCATCCTCTTCTAATTGTATCTGCACACTTTTTATGATCCTCCCAAAAAGCCTCATATTTAAATTTTGTTGTGTACTTATTTTTCGACTCCAAAATCAGGACAATCAGGCAATGATCCGAACTAATTACTGGTCATTCGATTAAAATAACATTTTGGTATATTTTGCACCATTGCCAATTAGTTAGGACTTTGTCCAATCTTTTCCTGGAAATGAAGTCATTCCTGAGATTGCTAAACCACGTAAATCTATTTTAGTCCAAATCTATTAAACCATTACTATTTACAAAAATTCTAAATTCCTTGATTTGTCTCTAGAGTTTAAGATGCATCTCTCATTTTTTATCTTGATATAAAATATCATTAAAGTCGCCAAAAAAAATTTAAGAGATTTAATTATCTTCTTTGTTAACTACAAAATCCTCCTATAATTTTCTTCTCTGATTATACTTAGGGTAGCTATAAATAAAATTAACAATCTATTGTTTTTTTTGGTATTAAATTACCAATCCACCTATTATCTTTTTTATCTTCAATATTAGTCTTAATATTATCACTCCATATATAAACATTAATACTCATATTAGTATTCCACAAAAGACATATACCGTCCAACATCCTCCAAAGTTCTACACAAAAAGATCTATCAAAATGTAGCTTTTTCTTAATTTTTTTACGTAGTATTTGTCCTGTAGATTTTATTTTTCTATTTGGGTCTACCAGCACAATGTAGAGAATTAATTGGGCCAGTAAGTTGGGCATGGGAATAAACCCAATAGAAGAAGAGGCCCATTTCGATTTGGTCTATACCTTCTCCTCCCTCATCCCATTCGGATCTGGGAGTTCCAACGTTTGCTTCGTCGCTGTCTATAGTGATGATGAATCGTCTAAAGACAATTACCCGTTCCCTCCGATTCCTCGACTCGTCTCTCGCCACCCGACACATTGAAACTCGGTCACTCCAACTCGCTCTGAACCAGGTGACTCACTTTTCTCTCAACACTACTACTGCACCTTCACCTTCTTCCCTTTCGAATCATCACTCTTGCAATCACCGCTTTTCAAGCATTCATCACAGATTCTTCTTTTCTTCAAAACCAAGCTCCATATTGGAGCTTGTTTTGACGAGCGATTGGTCCCAATGGTTAGAGCTAGAGTTAGACAAGTGTTGCCTTTTCTTGACCCATGAAACTGTTATTTACGTTTTGAAGAATTTGGATAAAAACCCAATTAAAGCTTCGTGTTTTTTCAACTGGGTCAGCGAGAAACAATGGTTCAGACCAAGTTCCTCAGTGTATAGTTTAGTTGTTAGTATCTTGGCCAAGAAGGAAACTAGGGAACAATTTTGGATAACTCTAGTAGCCATGAAGAAAAATGGATTCTTTCTTGATACTGAAACTTATTTGCCAATTTTAGCTGCTTTTAAGAGGGATAATTTGAAGAGTGATTGTGAGGGTCTTGCCCACTTTTATAAACAAATGATTCGGGAGAATGCAAGGGAGAGTGTTGTCAACAATGTGGTTGGTATTATTACAGCGTCTGAATGGGGTATTGAGGTTATGGAGAAATTGGGGAAGCTTAACATTCATCTGTCTGATAATTTTGTAGCGAGGGTTGTTAAAGAATTTAGAGGTTGTCCTTTGAAAGCGTACCGATTCTTTCGTTGGGTTGGTGAGCAATCTGGTTATGAGCAAAATGCAGTGACTTATAATGCAATTGCAAGAACTCTTGCTAGGGCTAATAGAATTAATGAGTTTTGGGAAGTCATAGAGGAAATGAAGAGTGTAGGTTATGAATTGGATGTTGATACATATACAAAAATATCGAGGCAGCTTCAAAAGAATAGGATGATAGAGGATGCTGTTGAGCTTTATGAGCTTATGATGGATGGATCATGCAAGCCATCGGATCAGGACTGCAGTTCCCTTTTAGTGCACATCTCAGATAGTCATACACCAAATTTAGATTTAATATTCAGAATAATAAATAAATATGAGTTGAACCGGCATACTCTCCCAAAGGCAATCTATGATGGAGTCCATAGGTCTTTGGCAGGTGCTGGGAAATTTGATGAAGCTGAAACTATTGTTGGGAGTATGAGAAATTCTGGATATGAGCCTGATAATGTCACATTTAGTCAAATGGTTTTTGGACTTTGCAAGATGGGGAGGTTAGAAGAAGCGTGTAAAGTGCTCGAAGAGATGGAATCTTGTGGATGCATCCCTGATATCAAGACTTGGACCATCTTGATCCGAGGGCATTGTTCTGCCAATGAAATAGATAAGGCATTACTTTGTTCTGACAAGATGTTTGAAAAGGGATGCAGTCCAGATGCTGCCGTGTTAGGTGCTTTAGTTGACTGTTTTCTTAGCCAACAGAGAATAGAGGATGCATACAACTTTCTTGAAGAGACAGTTAGAAATTTTGTTACATCTCCATGGCAAGGTACATATAAGAAACTGATTGAAGGCCTATTAGGAATTGAGAAATTAGAGGAGGCACTTGACCTTATGTGTTTGATGAGGAAACACAAGTACCCTCCATTCATTGAATCGATTATTCGATACATTTCAAAATCTGGGACCGTGGATGATGCTGTAAAGTTCCTGAAGGCATGGAGTACGGAAAGTCCTCAATCCCATTCCGCCTATGTTCATGTGTTTGAATCGTTCTTCAGAGAAGGTAGAGAGTCTGATGCCAGAGATCTATTGAGTAAGTGTCGCCGCCATATAACTAAACAAAAAGAAATCCGTGCACTTTTTGGTTCAGTAAGGAATTGCAAGGCTGCAGTTGCAGGTAGCACGTAGCCCGGACGTTGACATGTGCTGCCTCTAGAAAACCATCCTGAGGCTGAGTCCCCAACCCTGGTGGACTGGCTTGAAAGATAAACAAGCACAGGCTGCTAGTGCTACTTGATACTTCTAATATTTGCCTGCCTGGTATGCATCTGATATATCTTGGTTCACATTGGTTCTCCTGAAGGGGGTGACTATTTGTGGCTCTATCTCTCTTTTTTATTCCTTTCTGGTTTGGTTGTGTCTTTTGCGAGATCTTTCTCTGACTTGAGTATCTCCACAGTTACGTATAAAAATTTGAATTTTGCCTCTTTTCTCAGTCATTTTCTGAGTATTTGTGAGTTCTTTCTGGTTTTGTGACAATTTGAGTGAAAATTACAAATTGGTATTCTTTTTTTGGATGAAGTCCATTGCCATGTAGGTACAGTTCAAATTTATCCAAGGAGTTTTGGTTTTGTTTACATATATGATTTTGTTGTAGCATTGATTCTCATCCTTTTTTACTTTGATGAGTGGCCAGTGTGGCAGTGTCATTGTATAGACGGCTTTACATGCATAAAATTCTGATTATTTTATAACAAAATATGGCTTATGCTTGAGTTATTGGCTTTATTTTTTCAACTAAACACTGCTTAAGAACCTTACTGAAAAGGTTTGTGAAGCTGTGGTTCTTCTGTTCTGTTGTCAATGGATTGCTGCTCCCTCTGATATTCTGGTTCTGCTCTTTTATTCTGTGCTGTTGTTAATGGATTGCTACCAGGTTTGTCAATGGATATTTTGCAATACTCTTTCGCAAACATTTGTTTCAGACTTTCAGGCCATCATTCAGTATGTTATTTCACTTTAGAAAGTCCTATGGCTTATTTTCTCATTGGCTATTTTGACAATTTAAAATGCTTTCACCCCTTGAATAGTATTGTGAATCTTATTTTGGATTTGATTGTAAATTTCTCATTGGTTCATGTAGTTCAATAGTAATACAAATTCTTGCTTGTTGTTTTGATGACATAAGTTTCTGGATGATGATGTTGTTGTGTCATTAACTTTGAATTAATTTAGGTTATTGGACGAATTATGTTCTTATTCGTTTGTTTATAAACTGATTTGTTTCTCCTCCTCATCTTTCTATGTCACAGATTTATTTGTTTCCTTTATTTCTCAACCTAGATAGCTAAATGGATAATAATTAATAAACATGGCACTGAAGCATGAGCAAAATTTTTTAATGAATAGCCATACATGGTTGATAAGCGTTTTAAAATTGTTTTGCAGGTGGAATAAGTAAAGCTCCATAATTTCAGTTTGAAGTTCTTAGGAGGGAATAAAACCTCTCTAAACTCTTAAGACTAACCATATCTATTTGATTCAGCAATTTGTTGTTGATCCTGTAAGTCTATTCTATCCATGTCTGATCACATGCCCTTCATATTGGAAAATGAAAAATCTGTGTATTTTGCTTCGTACAGGCTAATATCTGGTAATGGATCATATGTGGTGGTTGACAAATCTAAATCTTCATTTTCTGTAATGTTTTCATTTTTACCGCTTAGAAGAGTGGTAAGTCATTAAGCTTTTGCTTAACAAGTATAAGCTGTGAGAATCAAATTGAACAAAACACGCGTCTTCCTTACTCACCTATATCTTTAAAAAAAAAATTATCCGAATATATTTAGATACATCTAAATATTATTACGTGTTGGGTTATTAAACTCTATTCTTAATCTATATTCTTAAAATGAATTTTGAAATAGTATATATTATTATTTTTTAAAATAAAAAATATTTTAAATACTTTATACCATTGAAAAAGACATTAAAAGCATTAGTTTGTATTTTAATAGCAAGATAATATCAAAAAAATGTTTTTTTTTTCATATATGTCGTGTTTTTTTGGCTTACAAAAAGTTAATGTGTTTGGATGACTTAAGTTTGTATCAGTGTTTCATAGGACAAAATTAATAATTTTATCTTTTAATTCTAGAAGGGAATCATACAAACGAGAAAAATATAAAACAGCAGAATTTTATCATGCGAGTTTGCAATTTTGGCATTTTTCCTACGCGTACGCGAGATCACTGGGTAGCGTCCAATGTCCGCGTCATGTCCGCGTCACGTGGCACCTCCACATACGCATGATGTTGTAGAATTGCAAAATGCTTATAATTGAAGAATTCAGTTTCTCAATACAATTTTCAAACCTTCATATCTTTTGGTACAAAATTCATTTTCAACTATTGGAAAGATCGAAAAATGAAATTTCATAAAAATCAATTTTGGAAAATCTTCCAGCTCCGAGGACTGAGTTACGGTCCGACGAAGTTGGCCAAAAATCAGTTTTTACCAAAAAGTAGAATTTATCAATTTTCCAAAGATTCACAAGCCTAAACCATTTTCAATCAACAAAGTGAACCCAAACCAACTCTATCCACATATTCACGCTCAATCAAATCCAAATATACTTCATCTACACATTCCAATTAAAATACATTAATTCCACATTTTAAAACCTCAATTTTCACTATTCCATCAATCCATTCAATTTTTACATGTTCTAGACTAATTCTCTACTCAAACTCATGCATTATCACACAAGTCATTCATCACTTACTATTCATACTTTGGGTCGAAGATGTCCGACCCGAGACGATCGACGACAAGCCAATCGACCTCTTCAGGTCCGAACTATCCGACCTCTTCTCCAAGAGCTCGGCCAAATCACCAGGAGAGCCCAAAAAGGGCCCAAACAGAGGAACACGACCCAAATCCAAAGGCAGCCCAAAGCCTATCGAGATAAGGGCGGTTCCCTTGAAGATAAGATGACTTCACCCAAAGATAATATAAGATAACCATCTTATCTCCAGAAAGATCATTCCACACTATTATAAATACACTAGAGCACCTAGGTATAACTCATACTCTGATTCTACTAAAAACCCTACTTAATACCCTTGCTAACTTAAGTATCGGAGTCCCTTGCAGGTACCACCACCCTCCGGTGACGAAGGATCAGCACAACCACCAAGTCCAACAAGTCGGACACGGTGGCTCCGCCCATCATCATCAAGTCGGATATAACAGCTCCGACCAGTACAGAAGATCTCATCCGAGATCGACCTACAGTTTCAGGTAACACTCGAAACATTGGCGCCGTTGCCGGGGAAGTTGGAAGTCATCCCATCATCATGGCAGACAACCTTGACAACGACCACGACTCTGATCTAGAGGACAGGACGCCGCACAAGAACACGGACGCCACATCAAAGGATACTCCTCAACTAAACAAAGATAACAGTCCGCCAAATGCAGAAATCTTAGAGGCATTTCAGCCTCAATAAGAACGTCTTAAACAACTCGAAAAAGAAGCCAAGTATCAACGAGAAGCCGAGAAGGACCTCAAAAGGAAAACTAGGCGACGAAAAGAGCTGGAAGACAAACTATTGCAGCTTGAAGCAGATCTAAAAAAGACTACTCGATTCAATCACGAGGGTAATCCCCACAAGGATCAAGACCCGTTCACCAAAGAGATTATGAAAGCCAATGTCCCAAAAGACTTCAAAGCTCCCGACATAACCCCGTATGACGGCACATCAGATCCAAGCCATCATCTCAGTAATTTCAGAAGCAGAATGTATCTCACTGATGCCTCGGATGCAATCCGGTGCAAAGCCTTCCCAACTACCTTAACCAAAACGGCAATTAAGTGGTTTGACAGCCTACCCTTGAGGTCCATCTCAAGCTTTGACGACTTAGCAAGAAAGTTCCTCGCCAGATTCTCCATCCAGAAGGACAAATCCAAGCACGCCCCAAGCTTGTTAGGGATCAAGAAAGGAGATCGGAAAAGTCTTCGCAACTACATGGAAAGATTCAACAAAGAATGTCTGGACATACAAAGTTTGCCAACTGAAGCAGCCATTATGGGTCTCATCAATGGCCTACGAGAAGGGCCTTTTAGTCATTCCATCTCAAAGAAACATCCCACATTTCTAAATGAAGTATAAGAACAAGCAGAAAAGTACATCAACATAGAGAAAAACTCTCGACTATGAGAGACCTCGAAATTCGGATACTTTTACTCCTCTCGAGATAAGGATAAAGAGTCCAAGAAAAAAGAAGATCAGCATGGAGAGAAGATCAAGAAATACCACAATTACACCCCTCTCCGGGTGTCTCGTGGAAGTATACCGAGAAGTATGCCACACTGAAAAAATCCCACCACCTTGCCCACTTAAAAGCAAAAAGGGAGGAAGAAATCGGACGGAATACTGCGAATACTATCGAATTTATGGACATCCCACCGACGAGTGCTTCGACTTGAGGAATGTCAGAGAAATTGATAAGAGAAGGGAGACTAGATCGGTACCTAGCCAGTAAGACAGAGGAGCCCAGAAAAAGAAGAGACGAAGAGGTCGGACGAACAGAACGACCACCTCGTACCCCAGAGAGACATGTTCACATGATACATGAAGGATTTGCGGGAGGAGGAATCTCCAAATCATCTCGCAAAAGACACCTCAAAGAAATATATCACGTGGAGGAGAAGGAGCACCCGACCTCTTTACTATTACTTTCACTAAAGAGGACGCAGTTGGTGTCATCTCGGGACATGACGATCCCATGGTCATCACTATTATATTGGCCAACGCTAACCTCCACCGCACACTGGTGATCCAAGGAAGTTCAGCTGACATCTTGCTCAAAATCGCCTTCGACAAACTCAGCCTGGAAGAAAAAGAGCTCAGAGCATATCCGAACAGCTTATTCGGATTAGGAGACACTCCAATCCAACCACTTGGATACATCTCGCTACACAGAACCTTTGGAAAGGGAAACCGGTCAAGGACACTCAACATAGACTACATTGTGGTCGACATGAGCTCAGCCTACAATGCTTTAATAGGTCGGACAACGCTAAATCAGCTCGGGGTAGTAGTCTCAACTCCACATCTATGTATGAAGTTCCCAACTACAGAAGGGATCGCTACGATAAAAAGGAGACTAGAAAATAGCACAACGCTGTTACAATGAAAGTCTGAACCTTAGAAGCAAAGGAGAAGAAATCCATACCATCGAACTCAAGGGAATTCGAGGTCGGGAAGAACCCCATCCATAGCCAAAAGTCCAGATCGGAGATGTCCCAGATAAAACAACCAATATCGGCGCAATCCTAAAGGGAGAAGTAAAAAAGTCCCTCATACAGTTCTTAAAAGATAATAATGACCTCTTCACATGGAAGGCCGCAGACATGACGGGCATAGACCCCAAGCTAATGTGCCACAAGCTTGCAGTATATCCAGGATCTCGGCCGGTACAGCAGAGGCATAGAAAGCTCGGACCAGAAAGATCCCAAGCTGTGGAAGAACAGGTGCAAGCTCTACTAGAAGCAAGATTCATTAGAGAAGTCAAGTACCCACTATGGCTAGCCAATGTTGTCTTGGTGAAAAAGTCAAATGGGAAGTGGCAGATGTGCACTGATTACACCGACCTCAACAAAACTTGTCCAAAAGATCTTTATCCACTCCCAAACATCGACACTCTAATGGACGCCTCTTCCGAATACAAGTACCTCTCATTTATGGATGCCTATTCAGGATATAATCAAATCCCGATGTACTCACCTGATCAAGAAAAAACCTCATTCTTAACACCCAAAGCGAACTATTGCTACGTCGTCATGCCATTCGGACTAAAAAACGCAGGAGCTACCTACCAAAGGTTAATGAAGAAAGTCTTCACAAATCACATTGGAAAACTGATGGAGGTATACGTGGACGATATGCTAGTCAAGACACAACGCGAGGAATTATTACTGTCCGACCTCGCCCAAGTGTTCAATACCATAAGAAAGCATGGCATGCGACTTAACCCTGCGAAATGCACATTCGCAGTAGAAACTGGCAAATTCTTAGGATTCATGCTCACATAAAGAGGAATTGAAGCAAACTCGGACAAGTGCCAGGCCATACTCAACATGAAAAGCTTGACCTGTGTCAAAGAAGTGCAACAACTCAACGGGCGACTGTCAGCCTCGTCCAGATTTCTAGTCAGATCAGCCATAAGATCTCTCCCCTTCTACGCTATGCTAAGGAAGGGAAAGAAGTTCGAATGGACATCAGAGTGCGAGCTAGCTTTCCAGGATTTCAAAAGATTCCTGGGACAACCACCCGTTCTTAGTCGACCTCGGGAAGGAGAAGTACTCATATTATACCTAGCAGTAGGAAGCCGGGCAATAGTAGCCTTAGCACTAGTTCAAAAGGACGAAAGTGGACAGTAACCTATATACTTCATCAGCAAAGCACTACAAGGGTCCGAACTGAACTATCAAAAGATAGAGAAGTTCACCTACGCTCTCATATTAACCTCTCGACCACTTCGTCCATACTTCCAGGCTCACACCATCAAGGTTCGGACCAACCAGCCCATAAAAGGCATTCTGCAGAAAATAGATTTAGCGGGGAGAATCCTACAGTGGGCAGTTGAGTTGTCCGAATTTGACCTCCAATATGAAGCTCGGACAGCGATCAAATCACAGTATTTGGCCGACTTCATTGCAGAGTACACTGACACCCCGAAAATCTCTACAAAGTGGAAACTTTACGTGGACAGCTCTTCCAATAAAACCGGGAGCGGAGCAGGCGTGATAATAGAAATTAATCAAGGAACCCAAATCGAACTCTCACTAAAGTTTGAGTTTCCTGCTTCCAATAACCAGGCTGAGTATGAGGCGTTATTGGCTGGTTTGAAGCTGACTAAAGAAGTCGGAGCCCAAAAACTTGTCATCTTTAGCAACTCACATGTTGTCACCTCGCAAATAGCAGGGACCTACCAAGCCAAAACCAGGGAACAGCTCGGGCAATTCCAGGAATATGAAATTCAACATATACCTCGGGAACAGAATGCTCGAGCTGACGCATTCTCAAAATTAGCCAGCACAAAACCAGGGGGCAATAATAGGAGCCTCATTCAGGAAGTACTACAAAACCCGTCAATCTCAAAAGAAGAAAAAATCTTAGCCATATCAGGCTAAGATCAAGGATGGATGACTCCCATAATTAACTACCTCAAATCAGATGTACTCCTTACAGCTAAGTAGGAGGCAAAGAGGTTAAAACGGGAGGCACAGTATTACACCATCATAAACAACTTTCTATACAAGAGAGGAATTTCGACATCTCTACTAAAATGTGTACTAACCTCTAACACAAAAGAGGTATTGGAAGAGATACACAGTGGCGCCTGTGGGAACCATCTCGGAACACGAGCCCTAGCTAAAAATGTACTCCGAGCCAGATTCTTTTGGCCGACTTTGCAAAAAGAAGCCACCGAGTACGTTAAGACGTGTCCACCATGTCAGAAACATGCTAACTTCCATGTCGCCACACCAGAGGAGCTCATCAGCATGACATCACCTTGGCCATTTGCAAAGTGGGGACTTGACCTTCTCGAGTCCTTCCCACAAGGGTCAGGACAGGTTAAGTTCTTCATTGTAGGGGTAGATTATTTCACAAAATGGATAGAGGTAGAGCCGTTAGCCAATGCCACAGCCAAAAGAAGTTGGAATTTCCTATATAGAAACATTATCACGAGGTTTGGGGTTCCTTACTCCATCACCACAAGGAATGACACTCAGTTCACAGACGCAGGATTTAGAAAATTGGTAGCCGATCTGAAGATAAAGCACCAATTCACATCCGTGGAACACCCGCAGGCTAATGGACAAGCAGAAGCTGCCAATAAAGTCATACTAGTCGGGTTAAAACGGAGGCTACAGGACACAAAGGAGCCTAGGCCGAAGAATTCCCACAAGTCCTATGGGCATATCGGACAACTCCACACTCCACCACAAAAGAATCACCTTTCCGATTGGCTTATGGAATGGAGGCAATGATACCGGTAGAAGTTGAAGAAGGATTTCCCAGAACGATCCTCTACAGCGAAGAAGCTAACCCCCGACTCCAAATGGAAGAGCTCGACCTACTCTCAGAAGTCCGAGAAAGAGCTCGGATAAGAGAAGAAGCACTAAAACACCGCATGGCCTTAAGATACAATCAAAAGGTAGTGCAACAAAGCTTCGCCAACAATGACCTCATCCTAATCCGAAATGATATCGGAACAAGTCGACCCGGAGAGGGAAAGCTAGCAGCTAATTGGAAATGACCCTACCGAATCACAGAGGTATTGGGAAAAGGTTACTACAAAGTGTCCGAACTCGAGGGTCGAGAGCTACCCAGATCATGGCACGCCTGCAACCTAAGAAGGTATTATAGTTAAAAGGTAATAAAAGTTCTTAGGACAAAAGTGCACTCTTTTTCCTAAAAAAGGTTTTTTTAATGAGGCACCAAGCCAAGATCTACAAAATTACCTAGGGTAAGCACCCACATGTATATATTTCCCATATTTTCTATTTTGAATAAAGTTTTTCAAATTTCCTACAAAATCACTTTATCAAGACGCATTATTCTGAAAACGCAAAATTCATCGTCCGATTATAAAGTTACAGATCGGCAAAAGTGAAAACCAAATTCACTACCCGACGTGATCGACAAAGAATGAAAATCGAATTCATCAAAGATCGACCAAGCGAGGATCAAACTCTACAAAATCGGTAAAGATGAAAAGCGATAAAAATAGAATAATGCAATAAGTTATAAAAAGCAATCCATGAATAGAGGCCTGACGAGGTCTGAAACAAAAATGGATTGCTAAGAAATAACTTGGAATGCACCGACGCAAAAGAAGTCGGATCAGATCAAAGCGAGAAAAAATTATAAAAAGTAATCCCTAAAAAGAGGCCTAACCAGCCCTAAAAAGCGGATTACTAGAAATAACTTCTAAAGGGACCGACAAGAAAAAGTCAGACTAAAGCTACAAAAAGTTATAAAAAGTAATCCGTAAAAAGGGACCTGACAAGGTCCAAATAAAACGGATTACTAGAAATAAGTTCCAAAGGGACCGACAAGAAGAAGTCGGACTAAAGCTACAAAAAGTTATAAAAAATAATCCGTAAAAAGAGACTTGACAAGGTCCAAATAAAGCGGATTACTAGAAATAACTTCGAAGGGACTGATATGACGAAGTTGGCCCAGAAAGCTACAAAAGTTATACAAAGTAAACTATAAAAAAGAGACCGGACAAGGTCCAAATAAAATGGATTACTCAAAATAACTTTGGGGTAGACCTACATGAAGAAGCCAGCCCGAGGCGACCAAAAGCGATAGAGTTATAAAAAGTAAACCCAAGGGATTACTAGAAATAACTCAAGAAAAGATCAACAAAAGAGAATCAACCAACAGAAGGCGCGTGTTAAAAGGGAGACAACTCGACCCGAAAGACCACGACCTCGCCAAAATCAATTTACAAAGTATTCAGTTAAAGAATACTCAAACAAACAACCTGCCTTAAAAAGGATACTTCAACTAAGGCAGGAAACAAACAAAGCACAAAAGACAATCAAAAGAGGTTGGACAAATAAGACTTCCACACTCTGAAGATTCTCAGAAAGTGCTAAAGAAAGCTGCAGGCAAGCATATCAAAAGAAACAAAGCTGTTACCATAAAACAGACTCAAGAGGCCGCTTGAAGCCAACCCCAAGAGCAAGAGAAACTATTTTTGTTTTTCAAAATAAGATTGCTAAAAAAGCAACTAGAATATCCAAAGTCAAGATCACAACTTACAAAATAAAGAGTTCAAAAGCCCACAAGACCAGGCTATACACAAATACATCAGAAAAATTATAGAGGATCCAAAGACTTCCAGTAGCAGCATCTCGAGGAGAAGGAGGGCGAGTCTGAAGGGGTATTGCATCTACCGTCCCATCATCCTGGTTCAGAATCTGGACGTCAGGATGAGACTCCGGCTGACCGACTTCAACTGCCAAAGTTGAGGAAGGCGGGATACCAGAAGCCTTGGCAGAAGAAACGGGAGGAGAAATGACATCATCATCATCATCAGGGTCATCAGGGACAATCTTACCATCTTTTACAATGTTATCTAAACTAAAAAGGGTAAGGTCGAGCTCGGGCGCAAGAACTCGAATCTGATCCTTCAAATTCTCATAAGCAACAGTCACTCTACTCACAAGATGACCCTGAAGCTCAACATAGTCAGATCGAGCAGACTCTAAACTCCTCCGGAACTCTACCATCTCTCTATAAGTTCGAACATAGCTATCCTTGTGCTTCTGGGCCATCTCCTCAGACAGATCCACCAGAGCTTTAGCCGCTGTAGCCCGAACCTTTTCACCCTCCAACTCTTTCTCCAGTTTCGCAACCTTTCTTTCGAGCTCCTCCTTTATCCCCTTGATCCTATCATATTCCGACTTGGCCTCCTCCATGAAAGCCTTAGTGGCATGAACAGGAACATCCTGAGCAGTCCAGAACAAGGCCGCTCCCATGTGCGCCATTTTAACACTATTTCGGGTAATGAATTCCAGATAGTGAAGGATGGATACATCACCCATAGGCATAATACCATAAGGAGAAATTTGATTATCGACAAACCCCATGGCATCGAAATCAGGGGCATCCAAACTAAAAGGCTCAGCAGTTCTCTGCTTCTTGGGAGAAGGGCCGGCAACAGATGGGGAGGCAGCACTAGAGGTCGACAGAGGAGGAACGGATGAGGCCAGCCAGATGATAGGAGTTGGGATGACTTTTTTGGGTCCAGAAGCGTCCGAGGTCGACCTCTTCAAGGATGCCTTAGACAATCCCTCCCCGGGAACCTTGGCCGAGAGGTTTAGGGCAGCAGTTGCCTTCTTCGCGTTTTTAAAGGCCTTCATAGCATCATTATTTTTAACCATCTCTGAAAATATTCAACAAAGAAACCAAGTTATAAATCGAAAAGAAAAGGGATAAACTCAACAAAATAAAGCAACGCAACAGATACAAAAGAAGTTGACCACTACCCAGCTCAGCTCAGAGAAGTGAAGGATCTCCTAGAAATTTCTTGGTATCGAGATGGGGAGGCTGCCCCCAGTTCTCTTCCAACACAGTTACAAGGGTTTGCTCGACCTCATCCAACATCTCCCAAGAATATCTAGATACCACTACATTTTGTTGCCACTCCAAAGAAAAAGCAGGTTCATCATTCTCATCCAGGAAAAAGGGACGAGCTCATTCAACAGCTTGGACCTTGAAAAAATAATTCTTAACATCACAGAATGATTCATCATACATGGAAAAAACCTTTTTTCTTGGGAAGGGAAGGAAACCCAGGCGGTATTCTTCTTAACCACACCAGGCTTTGTCAGAAAAAAGAGATAAAAGAATAGGGATTGGGAAGGTTGTACACCCAATTCATGACACAACAATGGGAAGATTTTTATAAAATCCGAGGAATTGGGATGGAGTTGGGATGGAGCCACATTACAAGACCACAACAGGTTGGTCTCAAAAGGAGTAAAAGAAAGAGTAATGTTCATCTGACTAAAAAAGAAGTCGTACGCATAGAAAAAAGGGCGATCTCCAGCAGCCCGAGTGGAAAAACAAACTCTCTCTTCAGAAGTAGGGGATACAAGCTTATAGTTCTTCTCATCACTACCATTACTACAAATCCTATGGAATTTCCTAAGTTGCTCACAAAATTCAGAGTCAACCAGCGAAATACATAAAAGAACCATAGAATCCACCCAGTCGGCCATGCCAGTAGGAACTTAGGAGGATGTCTCGACAATATTCTTACGGGAAGACATGGATCAACTATTCCTACATAAAGGAAAAAAGGGGGGGTTACTAATCAAACAACTCGGGCAAAGTGAGGAAGAACAGCTCGGACAAAAATGGATACAAACTCAAATCTACAGCATATAGAATATCAGAAATAACAAAAAAGGAAATCCCAGGACACAACCCAAAGTCTTGGGGCATCCTTTGGAGGCAGTAACAGAGTAAGGACTAAAACCTACGACCCAACGTCTCCCAGCAAGAGAATAACCTTCTTCCCAAAACAAGAGACACTTTGAAAAGAACTTTCACAAACCAAAAAAAGCTATCAAAATCACCCTTCTATAAAGAGAACTATTATACATCAAAAAAGCAATCTTTTTTCAGAATCAAGCAAACTCATTACTCCAAAAGCAACAAAACCGAAGATACAAGCAGAAACGGTAGCTATATGCAAAACCCTAAAAGCGTCAACTATCAAGAAATGCGACAAGATTCATAAAAAAATGAAGAAACTCCCAGAACACACATTAGGGCAGCAATCAGATACAACAAAAACAGAGAAAAGATTCAAATTTTGCAACGCAAATGCAAGCAAGATCAAAGCTTTTCATGGCCAAACAGAACTTTAAAATGAAAGAGCGTAAAAGAGGAAGAAAGAAAGGCAACCTGTAGAGAAGAAGGAGACGATAAAATGATTGAAGGTTGAAAACAAGCAACTAAAACGACGCCAGCAAGGATCGCCCTCTCAAGAAGAGAAGTCTCAGGCAAGTCAAAACGAAACAAAATAATAGAGAGAAAAGGGGAAGTTACAGCAAAACAAAGAGAGTGATTCGAAAATGAAAGCGGGAGGCGAAAGAAACGAAGCATTAAAGAAATTAATAAGGCATTAAAAACCCTCGCATATTCCCAAGAGAAGGAACGTCTGTTTCAAATTTAAAAGACACAAATGAAACGCTCCGTATTCAAAGGGAAGCTCTACAAAGAAGAAAAGAGACAATGCTCAAGATTGGCTTCACCAGAGAAGGATTGAAGTCCTAAAACTACGGACTCGACCTCAAAAAGGAAACCGTACTCGAACAGGGGCACTGTGCATACCCTGGGTCGAAGATGTCTGACCCAAGACGATCGATGACAAGCCAACCGACCTCTTCAGGTCCGAACTATCCGACCTCTTCTCCAAGAGCTCGGCCAAAACACCAGGAGAGCCCAAAAAGGGCCCAAACAGAGGAACGCGACCCAAACCCGAAGGCAGCCCAAAGCCTATCGAGATAAGGGCGGTTCCCTTGAAGATAAGATGACTTCACCCAAAGATAAGATAAGATAACTATCTTATCTCCAGAAAGATCATTCCACACTATTATAAATACACTGGAGCACCTAGATATAACTCATACTCTGATTCTACTAAAAACCTGCTTAATACTCTTGCTAACTTAAGCATCGGAGTCCCTTGCAAGTATGATGTGTGGAAAACGTTCCAACACAAAACTCACCGGCAAGTATACCGGGTCGCATCAAGTAATAAAACTCACGGGAGTGAGGTCGATCCCACAGGGATTGAAGGATTGAGCAATTTTAGTTTAGTGGTTGATTTAGTCAAGCGAATCAAGTATTGGTTGAGTGATTTTGTATCCAACAGTAAGTAAATAGCAGGAAATGTAAAGGGAGAAGGATGAATTGCATAAATTAAAGAGAACTGAAAGTAAAGGTGCTGAATCTTAAAGGACAAGAAATTAAATGACTGAAACTTAAAGTGCAAGAAATGTAAATTGCAGTAACTTAAAATGCAAGAAATGTAAATTGCTTGAATGGAAAAGGGAAGTTGAGGATTGGGAATTCAGAATTTCAGCAAGGGAAGGTAAATTGCAACAATTAATAAAGAAGAAGATGACTTGGAAGTAACTAAAATTCAAACAGGAAATGAAATTAAATTGCAGCAGGGTTCACAGAAGAACCAAAAAGGAAAATGGGATCTCAGGACTCAAGAGACTAGAAAGCAAAGTCTAGATCTCAATTGCCTTCCCAGATCCAAT
>NC_029772.3:64140353-64141495 GCF_000817695.3 Arachis duranensis | reverse complement strand
TCCCTTTGGTGAGCCCGATACTGCCCTTGAGGAGGGCAGGGCAAGGTTTTTACTTTCTTTGATCCAAGGCACAATTTTGTGCTCTGCCCTTGTCGTGGGCAGGGCAGCGTTGCCTCTCTTGGCTCGTTTCTTATGTTGCCCTCCTAGAGGGCAGTGTGCCCTTGTGGAGGGCAATGCTTGCACTCCTCCTTTATGCGCCACGCCTTTTTCTCCTTAGGCCACGCTTTCTTAAGCCACGCTTTCTCTTTTCTTCTTTTCTTCACCTACAATAAACCAAAATAACCACTCAAAGTATCACTAAATTCACAAGGCTTATGAATCAATTAAAATTCAATTAAAATTAGTTTAAACCTCATGAATTAGCATCAAATTAATGGTAGTTGCTTGATTTAAAGAAGTTGTGCATTTTCATTCCAAATCACTTACTTAGGATGTAAGAAAGTGCATAAAGACTAATAAAACAAGTGAAATTAGCTTGAAAAATGGGTATATGATGACTTGTCATCACAACACCAAACTTAAATCTTGCTTGTCCCCAGCAAGCATCAAAACTAAGAGAAAATGATATGAACAGGAAAAGAACACATATCCTTATTAGGCAAATAGCAGAACTTAATTTATGGAGTCTTTATGATATAGCAGAACTTGATTTATGGGATCTTTATGCAGACAATGATAACTCAATTATTGTTGTTGTTACATAATATACATCTTTCCTCAAAGGCTTGCTAAACTTGCTGTTATAAGACTTACTTTTTAATTACTCCCTTGCTATCTTTTCTTTCTTATAATGCTTTAACAAGCTTATTCTTTTGGAGGTTTGGTGTCTAATGTTGCAGTAGTAGCCTTTGGCTTTATTTTTACCCAACATCTTTTCACCTCAGACACATGGCTCACTATTTCTTCCTAGGATCATTGATGCCCAGCATCTCTTTGGATAACTAAATGTTCTGTATCTAAGTTGCTCTTTATTGTGGACTTTCAATTGGCCATCCCAAATCAGTTGATCTAAGTGACCGGGTTTTAAAATACCCCTTAGAATTTACTTATCCAAGCATATCTTAGTACAAGAACACCACAGGCATATGTCCTAGGGTCCAAGCTATTGGTGTCCAACCTTTATTCTTTGTTTTTCTTGCCAC
>NC_029772.3:64130843-64135562 GCF_000817695.3 Arachis duranensis | reverse complement strand
CCAAATCGTGATTTTTCGTTGACTTTTTAATAAAATTTTCAAATTACTCCTTCTATCTTCTTCCCCAAATTCCAAATTTCACAACCCTCATCTTTCGTCTTCCTCCTCTGCTGCTGCCAGCCACCAGGCATGATCTCTTTGGCGCTTGGGAACATCAGCAGCAAGAAGCTGTTGTTGGATAGAGGTGAGTTGTTGCTGCCTCTCGCAGCGCTTGGAAGCGGGAACCCAAGTGCTCTTCACATGGGTTTGGCAATCGAAGCCACGGCTCTTGCAGCATGTCCTGCACCGCATGTGAGAGCAATCCTTCTTCGCCTGGTTCCCACAGTCCTAGCAGCTAATCCCACCTGCTCCACTTGCTGCTCCGCTCCCCACGGCCGACGCCGTCACCAGGAAGGCCGATCTCGAGGGTGACTGATCGTCGGACACGGTGGTTGGACCCACTCCTAGAGCAGCCGCGAAGCTGTAAAGATCTTGGTGGAAGAGAGGCCTTGCTTGAGGTATGAGGTCGTGTTCCGGTTGGTGATGATGATGATGATGGTTCCACAGCTCCAAGCCACTTCGGTACGAGGAAACGTCTTCATTCTTGTACCAGTAAAAGGTGTCGGAGGGAGGAAACGTCTTCATTCCTGGTGGCTGGCAGCAGCAAAGGAGAAAGACGAAGGATGAGGGTTGTGAAATTTAGAATTTAGGGAAGAAGATAGAATGGGTAATTTGGAAATTTTATTAAAAAGTCAACGAAAAATCACGGTTTGGGTACTATTGTCACACGGAACCCATCTTTCATGGGTACAACGTTAATTTTCTTGTTTGATGGGTACTTTTGTTAGTGTTCGCAAAATTCATGGTTACAAATGGTAGTTTTTCCAGAACGAGGAAGAAGAGAGATCAATTCTTCTCCCCAATTCTCTGAAATTTAGTGAAGTCTCCAAGAGAAAGTTAAAAATAAAAATGAAGATTCCAAGCTCAAAAGAAAGATCCAAGTTCAAAAGTAAAGGAAAAAGGTCCTAATTACATCAAACTATCTCCTATTTATACACTTTCTATTCTTGGATCTTAGGATTTGGATGGGCTTTTGATTTGGTGAAGAAATGAATTTTATTGGATTTTTAATCCAATTTTAGCCCATGAAGAAAGTAGCTCCCAGGAGGCTGCCCTGCCCTTGTGGAGGGCAGGGCAGAAAATGAAGCATCTGGCCCATGGTGCGTGCGCGTGGTGCGTTGGTGCGTGCAGGATGCTGCCCTGCCCTCGCGGAGGGCAGGGCAGAACTTTTTGGTGCGCCAGAATGGTGCCCGTGCGTGCTGCTGGTGCTGCCAAGACTTCCCCTGGTGCGCCAGAATGGTGCGCTGGCCGTGCACCACAAGATGCTGCCCTGCCCTTTCCAAATTGAAGCCCCGTGTTCGATCTTTGTGTGACGCGCACGCTTCCTCTTTTCTTTGATTTTCTTGGCACCAAAGTAAGGCTTAGTTCCTTGCTTCCTCATGGTGCCGTGTTCGATTCTTGTGGAAAGCAATAGTGAACTTTTTCTTTGAATTTCTCCCTTTGGTGAGCCCGATACTGCCCTTGTGGAGGGCAGGGCAAGGTTTTTACTTTCTTTGATCCAAGGCACAATTTTGTGCTCTGCCCTTGTCGTGGGCAGGGCAGCATTGCCTCTCTTGGCTTGCTTGCTCATGTTGCCCTCCTAGAGGGCAGTGTGCCCTTGTGGAGGGCAATGCTTGCACTCCTCCTTTATGCGCCACGCCTTTTTCTCCTTGGGCCACGCTTTCTTAAGCCACGCTTTCTCTTTTCTTCTTTTCTTCACCTACAATAAACCAAAACAACCACTCAAAGTATCACTAAATTCACAAGGCTTATGAATCAATTAAAATTCAATTAAAATTAGCTTAAACCTCATGAATTAGCATCAAATTAATGGTAGTTGCTTGATTTAAAGAAGTTGTGCATTTTCATTCCAAATCACTTACTTAGGATGTAAGAAAGTGCATAAAGACTAATAAAACAAGTGAAATTAGCTTGAAAAATGGGTATATGATGACTTGTCATCAAAGTACCACTACCCTCCGGTAACGAAGGATCAGCAGCACCACCAAGTCCAACAAGTCGGACCCAGCGGCTCCGGCCATCATCATCAAGTCATATATAACAGCTCCGACCGGTACAGAAGATCTCGTCCGAGATCGACCTACAGTTTCAGCTAACCCTTAGAACACTTACCATCCTTACCTTTTTTCGGCTTCTGGCCCAAATTCACTGCCTCCGCCCCAAAATCACCAATTCAATACATAATTCATAAACATAAAATCATCATCCAAATCATCAATTTTCACAACATAGGAACTAGGCAAAATCACACAATTCTTATCCCAATCATTAATTACTACAACATATCATCTACACATATCAATACCAACCAAATAGACATTCCAAACCTAATCCTAGGAACATTTTGCCCAGGATTTCATACAACATTATAGGATATTTAAATGAAATTAAGATGGTACCTCTTGGAAGTCAAATCAAGCTTTCTACTTGTGTAATTTCACCAAGTCTCAGCTTTAAGCTCCACCCAACACTTCCAGAAGCAATTTCCAATTTCCAAAAGTGTACCCAATACTCTAATGCACACAATTTCATACATACATCGACATAGGGTTCATAAAATTCATGAATCACAAGGATTTGAGGATTCCTTACCTTAATCTATAGAATTGGTTGATGAAATTCACCAACGGCTCATAGTAAAGCACTCATAAACAACCAATCCACAAGATTTCTCAAAATCCAAAGCTCAAAATTATCATATACTACAAAAATGGGGTGTGAAAACTTGCAAATCTTACCAATCTTTTCAGATAGAATTGTAGAGGATGACGAGGACTTCGCGTGGCCACAAATGGTGCGGCAATCAGAGCACTGGAGAAGAAGTTATGGTGATTTGAGTATTTATGGAGCTTAGGGTTTCTCTCTTCTCACTTCTCTTCCTTCATTTCTGCATGAGACACAAAATGGGCAGTGTGTTGTGCTGAATGACTTTAAGTTAGGGTTTATATATGTTGGGCTTGGCCTAACTTAGGCTCGGTTGGTGCGTGAAATTGAACTCCGTATAACTGAACTTGTAAGTGCACCGGGTCGTCCAAGTAATACCTCAGGTGAGTGAGGGTCGAATCCCATGGAGATAGTCGTATTGAGCAAACAAAGGCTATCTTGTAAATCTTAGTCATGCGATTAGAAAAGATGGTTGTTTGTTTGAAAGCATAAATAAAATATTAACAACGAAATACCAGATTAGTGTAAAAGCAATGATGGATAGTTAGTTAAGGCTTTGGAGATGCGTATTTTTCCAAACTAACTTTTCTTACTGTCTACTTCAACAACAAATGACTCATTCAATGGCAGCCATAATTGACTAACTCATGTAGCATTCTCATCAAGTTAGTCTCTTCTAAACCATAGCAGTCCACCATATCCAAGCAACCTGATGAGCGGATAATTTATACGCTTTTTAGCATTGTTTTTAGTATGTTTTTAGTATGTTTTCGTTAGTTTTTATTAGATTTTTATTAGTTTTTATTTAAAATTCACTTTTTTGGACTTTACTGTGAGTTTGTGTGTTTTTCTACGATTTCAGGTATTTTCTAGCTGAAATTGAGGGATCTGAGCAAAAATCTGATTCAGAGGCTAAAAAAGGACTGCAGATGCTGTGTGATTCTGACCTCCCTGCATTCGAAGTGGATTTTCTGGAGCTACAGAAGCCCAATTGGCGCGCTCTCAATTGCCTTGGAAAGTAGACATCCTGGGCTTTCCAGCAATATATAATAGTCCATACTTTGCCCGAGATTTGATGGCCCAAACCGGCGTTCCAAATCAGCTCAAGACTGCCCAGCGTTTAACGCCAGAACTGGCACAGAAGTGGGAGTTAAACGCCCAAACTGGCACAAAAGCTGGCGTTTAACTCCAAGAAAAGTCTATACACATGAAAGCTTCAATGGTCAGCCCAAGCACACACCAAGTGGGCCCAGAAGTGGATTTTTACGTCATTTACTCATTTTTGTAAACCCTAAGCTACTAGTTCTCTATAAATAGGACATTTTGCTGTTGTATTTTCATCTTTGGATCAATTTAGATCTTAGGATCATCTTTGGACGCCTAGTTCTTAGATCATGGGGGCTGGCCTCTCGGCCATGCCTAGACCATGTTCTTATGTATTTTCAACGGTGGAGTTTCTACACACCATAGATTAAGGTGTGGAGCTCTGCTGTACCTCGAGTATTAATGCAATTACTATTGTTCTTCTATTCAATTCAGCTTATTCTTGTTCTAAGATATTCATTTGCACTCAAGAACTTGATGAATGTGATGATTATGTGACGCTCATCATCATTCTCACTTATGAACGCGTGCTTGACAACCACTTCCGTTCTACATGCAAACAAGGCTTGAATGTGTATCTCTTGGATTCCTTAATCAGAATCTTCATGGTATAAGCTAGAATTGATGGCGGCATTCTTGAGAATCTGGAAGGTCTAAACCTTGTCTGTGGTATTCTGAGTATTATTCAAGGATTGAATGACTGTGACGAGCTTCAAACTCGCGATTTTGGGGTGTTAGTGACAGACGCAAAAGAATCACTGGATTCTATTCCGACATGATCGAGAACCGACAGATAGATAGCCGTGCCGTGACAGGGTGCGTTGAACATTTCCACTGAGAGGATGGGAGGTA
>NC_029772.3:64120441-64130461 GCF_000817695.3 Arachis duranensis | reverse complement strand
TGTCTAGTGTTTTGGACCGGAGCTTTCACTGAAAGCTTGGCTGGCTGTGAAGCCATGTCTAATTCCTGGACCGGAGTCTTAGACTAGCATTGGCATGATTCCTGGAATTCTCATTAAGAATTTTGAAATCCTTATTTTTCTTTTCCACTCAATTTTTGAAAAATCCAAAAAAAAATTTATAAAATCTTAAAACCAAAAATAAATTTTATGTTTCTTGTTTGAGTCTAGTATCTAATTTTAAGTTTGGTGTCCATTGCATGTTTTTAGTCTTCTAATTTTCGAAAATCACATGCATTAAGTTCTTCATTGATCTTCAAGATGTTCTTGATGATTTCCTTGCTCTGATCTTTAAATTCTCTTGTTTTGAGTATTTTGTTGTTTCTCATATGCATTCTCAACTTGTTAGTGTCAATAGTATACAAACTTCTAAGTTTGGTGTCTTGCATGCATTGTCTATTTGATCTTAGTGGCATTTTGATTATTCCTCATCATTAAAAAAAATATAAATATTTTTAATTTGTGTCTTTTCAAGTCAATAATACAGAGAATTGAAGATTCAGAACATACAGCAGAGGAATTACATAGAAAAAGCTGGGCGTTCAAAACGCCCAGTGAGGAAGGAAAACTGGCGTTTTGACGCCCAAAAGGGTAGCATTTTGGGCGTTAAACGCCAGAATGGATTCCATTCTGGGCGTTTAACACCAGGATGGCACAAGAGGGAAGATTTTGTTTTTAATTCAAATTTTTTTTCAAGTTTTCATAATTTTTCAAAATCAAATCTTTTTTAAACCATATCTTTTCAATCATATATTTTCAAAATCAATTTCTTTCCATTTTCAAAAATACTTGCTAACAATTAATGATTTGATTCAAAAATTTCAAGTATGTTGCCTTTTCTGTTGAGAAAGGTCTAATGTCTGAATCATATCTTTTAAATTTCTTGTTAGCCAAGTCATTAATTTTAAAAATCAAATCTTTTTAAATTGTTTTTCAATCATATCTTTTTAATCACATCTTTTTCAAAATAGTTTTCAATCATATCTTTTTGATTTCTAATTTTAAAATCTTTTTCAAAAATCACTTTATTCCTTTCCCAAACTTAGTTTTCGAAAATCATTCATCAAATTTTCAAAATTTCTTTTAATTATTTTAAAATCTTTTACTTTAATTTCAAAAATTCTTCCCCTCTTCTCACATCCTTCTATTTATGGACTAACACTCCTCCTCAATACACAATTCGAACTCTATCCCTATTGATAAGTTCGAATTCTTCTACCTCCTCCTTCTATTCTTATTTTCCTCTGACACCTCAAGGAATCTCTATACTGTGACATAGAGGATTCCATAATTTCTTGTTCTCTTCTCTTTCATATGAGCAGGAGCAAAGACAAAAGCATTCTTGTTGAGGCTGATCCTGAACCTGAAAGGACCTTGAAGTGAAAGCTAAGAGAAGCTAAAGCACTACTCTCTGTAGAGGACCTAACAGAAATCTTCAAATAAGAAGAAGACATGGCAGCCGAAAACAACAACAATGCCAACAATGCAAGGAAGGTGCTGGGTGACTTTACTGCACCTACTCCCGATTTCTATGGGATAAGCATCTCTATCCCTGCCATTGGAGCAAACAACTTTGAGCTTAAGCCTCAATTAGTTTCTCTAATGCAACAGAACTGCAAGTTTCATGGACTTCCATTGGAAGATCCTCATCAGTTCTTAGCTGAATTCTTGCAGATCTGTGACACTGTCAAGACCAATAGGGTTGACCCTAAGGTCTACAGACTTATGCTATTCCCTTTTGCTATAAGAGAAAAGACTTATGCTATTCCCTTTTGCTATAAGAGACAGAGCTAGGATATGGTTGGACTCACAACCTAAAGAAAGCCTGAACTCTTGTTTGGGAAAAGCTAGTCAATGCCTTCTTGGCAAAGTTCTTTCCACCTCAAAAATTGAGTAAGCTTAGAGTGGAAGTCCAAACCTTCAGACAGAAGGAAGGTGAATCCCTCTATGAAGCTTGGGAAAGATACAAACAATTGATCAGAAAGTGTCCTTCTGACATGCATTCTGAATGGAGCATCATAGGTATCTTCTATGATGGTCTGTCTGAACTGTCCAAGATGTCATTAGATAGCTCTGCTGGAAGATCTCTTCATCTGAAGAAGACGCCTGCAGAAGCTCAAGAACTCATTGAAATGGTTGCAAATAACCAATTCATGTACACTTCTGAAAGGAATCCTGTGATCAATGGGACAAATCAGAAGAAAGGAGTTCTTGAGATTGATACTCTGAATGCCATATTGACTCAGCAAGTCAATATGATTTCTCAAAGTCTATTTGGAATGTAAGCTGCACCAGGCAGTACTAAGGACGCTTCATCTGAAGAAGAAGCTTATGATCCTGAGAACCCATCAATGGAAGAGGTGAATTACATGGGAGAACCCTAAGAAAACACCTATAATCCTTCATGGAGAAATCATCCAAATCTCTCATGGAAGGATCAACAGAGACCTCAATAAGGTTTCAACAACAATAATGGTGGAAAAAACAGGTTTAACAATGGCAAGCCCTTTCCATCATCTTCTCAGCAACAGACAGAGAATTCTAAGCAGAGGCACTCTGACTTAGCAACCATAGTCTCTGATCTAATCAAAACCACTCAAAGTTTCATGACTGAAACAAGGTCCTCCATTAGAAACTTGGAGGCACAAGTGGGTCAGCTGAGTAAGAAAGTTACTGAACTCCATCATAGTACTCTTCCAAGCAATACAGAAGAGAATCCCAAAGGAGAGTGTAAGGCCATCAACATGGCCGAATTTGGAGAGGAGGAAGAGGCAGTGATCACCACTGAGGAAGACCTCAATGGACGTCCACTGGCCTCCAATGAGTTCCTTAATGAGGAACCATGGGAATCTGAGGCTCACACTGAGACCATAGACATTCCATTGGAATTACTTCTGCCATTCATGAGCTCTGATGAGTATTCTTCCTCTGAAGAGGACGAAGATGTCACTGAAGAGCAAGTTGCTAAGTACCTTGGAGCAATCATGAAGCTAAATGACAAGTTATTTGGTAATGACACTTGGGAGGACAAACCCCTTTGCTCACCAAAGAACTGGATGACTTAACTAGGCAGAGATTACCTCAAAATAGACAGGACCCTGGGAAGTTCTCAATACCTTGTACATTAGGTACCATGACCTTCGAGAAGGCTCTGTGTGACTTAGGGTCAAGCATAAACCTCATGCCTCTCTCTGTAATGGAGAAACTAGGGATCTTTGAGGTACAAGCTGCAAGAATCTCACTAGAGATGGCAGACAATTCAAGAAAACAAGCTTATGGACTTGTAGAGGATGTTCTGGTGAAGATTGAAGACCATTACATCCCTGCTGATTTCATAGTCCTAGAGACTGGGAAGTGCATTGATGAATCTATCATCCTTGGCAGACCCTTCCTAGCCACAGCAAAGACTGTGATTGATGTTGACAGAGGGGAATTGATCATTCAAGTGAATGAAGAATCCCTTGTGTTTAAGGCTCAAGGATATCCCTCTGTAACCTTGGAGAGGAAGCATGAAGAGCTTCTCTCAAAACAGAGTCAAACAGTGCCCCCACAGTCAAACTCTAATTTTGGTGTTGGGAGGCCACAACCAAATTCTAAGTTTGGTGTTGAATCCCCACATTCAAACTCTACGTTTGGTGTTGGGAGGTTCCAACATTGCTCTGAACATCTGTGAGGCTCCATGAGAGCCCACTGTCAAGCTACTGACATTAAAGAAGCGCTTGTTGGGAGGCAACCCAATGTTATATTTATCTATTTTCCTTTTGTTATTTTATGTTTTCTGTAGGTTAATGATCATGTGAAGTCACAAAATCAATTGAAAAAGCGAAAATAGAATGAAAAACAGAAAGAAAAACAACACACCCTAGAGAAAAAGCTTGCTGGCATTTAAACGCCAGTAAGGGCAGCAAATGGGCGTTTAACGCCCAGTCTGGCACCATTCTGGGCGTTTAACGCCAGAAAGGGGCACCAGAATGGCATTTAATGCCAGAAAGGGGTAGCAGCCCGGCGTTTAACGCCAAGATTGGCAGAAAGGGCATTTTTGCACGCCACTTGGTGTAGGGATGAGTTATCCTTGACACCTCAGGATCTGTGGACTCCACAGGAGCCCCACCTACCCCACCAATCTCTCTCTTCTTCACCCACTCACCAATCACCTCAATACCTCTTCCCCAAAAACCCCTCACCTATCAAATCCCACCATTCTCTACACCACTCACATCCATCCTTCATAAAACCCCACCTACCTCACCTTCCAAATTCAAACCACTTTTCCTCCCAAACCCACCCATAATGGCCAAACCCTCCCCTCTCTCCACCCCTATATAAACCCTTATTCACTCCTTCATTTTCACAGAACCTGATCACTACTTCTCCCCTTTGGCCGAAACACAAAGCCCCCCATCCATCTCATATCTTTCTTCTTCTTCTACTCTCTTCTTTCTTCTTTTGCTCGAAGACGAGCAAACCTTCTAAGTTTGGTGTGGTAAAAGCGTTGCTTTTTGTTTTTCCATAACCATTTATGGCACCTAAGCCCGGAGAAACCTCTAGAAAGAGGAAAGGGAAGGCAAAAGCTTCCACCTCCGAGTCATGGGAGATAGAGAGATTCATCTCAAGGGTGCATCAAGACCCCTTCTATGAAGTTGTGGCCATGAAGAAGGTGATCCCCAAGGTCCCTTTCAAACTCAAAAAGAGTGAATATCCGGAGATCCGACATGAGATCCAAAGAAGAGGTTGGGAAGTTCTTACCAACCCCATTCAACAAGTCGGAAACTTAATGGTTCAAGAGTTCTATGCCAATGCATGGATCACCAAGAACCATGATCAAAGTGTGAACCCGGACCCAAAAAATTGGCTTACAATGGTTCGAGGGAAATGCTTAGATTTTAGTCCGGAAAATGTAAGGTTGGCATTCAACTTGCCCATGATGCAAGGAGATGAACACCCCTACACTAGAAGGGTCAACTTTGATCAAAGGTTGGACCAAGTCCTCATAGACATTTGTGAAGAGGGCGCTCAACGGAAGAGAGATTCAAGAGGGAAGCCGGTTCAACTGAGAAGGCACCCAAGAACTTTATAAGGTGGTGGACAAGTCCTCTACCTTGGCAAGGTTAGCTTTCCCTCATCTCATTTGTCACCTCTATAATTCAGTTGGAATTAACATAGAGGGAGACATCCTCATTGATGAGGACAAGCCCATCACTAAGAAGATGATGGAGCAAACAAGAGATCCCACTCATGGACATGAGAAAATTCCTCATCATGAAATCCCTGAGATGCCTCAAGGGATGCACTTTCCTCCACAAAACTATTGGGAGGAAATCAACACCTCCCTAGGAGAATTGAGTTCCAACATGGGACAACTAAGGGTGGAGCACCAAAAACATTCCATCCTCCTCCATGAAATTAAAGAAGATCAAAGAATCATGAGAGAGGAGCAACAAAGACAAGGAAGAGACATTGAGGAGCTCAAGCACTCCATAAGATCTTCAAGAGGAAGAACAAGCCGCCATCACTAAGGTGGACCTGTTCTTTAATCTCCTTGTTCTTTATTTTTCTGTTTTTCGAATTTTTTATGCTTTATGTTTTATTTATGTTTGTGTCTTATTATCATTAGTGTCTTAGTGTCTATGCCTTAAAGTTATGAATGTCCTATGAATCCATCACCTTTCTTAAATGAAAAATGTTCTTAATTGAAAAAGAGAAGAATTGCATGAATTTTGAATTTTATAACAGATTAATTACTTTGATGTGGTGGCAATACTTTTGATTTCTAAATGTATGCTTGAACAATGCATATGTCTTTTGAATTTTTTGTTCATGAATGTTAAAATTGTTGGCTCTTGAAAGAATGATGAAAAAGGAGACATGTTACTGAGGATCTGAAAAATCATAAAAATGATTCTTGAAGCAAGAAAAAGCAGTGAATTCAAAAAAAAAAAGAGAGCAAGCAGAAAAAGCCAATAGCCCTTTAAATCAAAAGGCAAGGGTAAAAATATAAAGGATCCAAGGCTTTGAGCATTAGTGGATAGGAGGGCCTACAGGAATAATATCCTGGCCTAAGCGGCTGAACCAAGCTGTCCCTAACCATGTGCTTGTGGCGTGAAGGTGTCAAGTGAAAACTTGAGACTGAGCGGTTAAAGTCGTGATCCAAAGCAAATAGAGTGTGCTTAAGAACCATGAACACCTCTAATTGGGGACTCTAGCAAAGCTGAGTCACAATCTGAAAAGGTTCACCCAGTTGTGTGTCTGTGGCATGGATGTATCCGGTGGTAATACTGGAAAACAGAGTGCTTTGGGCCACAGCCAAGACTCATAAAGTAGCTGTGTTCAAGAATCATCATACTTAACAAGGAGAATCAATAACACTATCCGGATTCTGAGTTCCTGTAAAAGCCAATCATTCTGAACTTCAAAGGATAAAGTGAGATGCCAAAACTGTTCAGAGGCAAAAAGCTACTAGTCCCGCTCATCTAATTGGAGCTAAGTTTCATTGATAATTTGGAGTCTATAGTATATTCTCTTCTTTTTATCCTATTTCATTTTCAGTTGCTTGGGGACAAGCAACAATTTAAGTTTGGTGTTGTGATGAGCGGATAATTTATACGCTTTTTGGCATTGTTTTTAGTATGTTTTTAGTATGTTTTAGTTAGTTTTTATTAGATTTTTATTAGTTTTTATTTAAAATTTACTTTTTTGGACTTTACTGTGAGTTTTTGTGTTTTTCTGTGATTTCAGGTATTTTCTGGCTGAAATTGAGGGACCTGAACAAAAATCTGATTTAGAGGCTGAAAAAGGATTGCAGATGCTGTTGGATTCTGACGTCCCTGCATTCGATGTGAATTTTCTGAAGCTACGGAAGCCCAATTGGCGAGTTCTCAATTGCGTTGGAAAGTAGACATCCTGGGCTTTCCAGCAATATATAATAGTCCATACTTTGCCCGAGATTTGATGACCCAAACTGGCGTTCCAAATCAGCTCAAGATTGCCCGGCGTTTAACGCCGGAACTGGCACAGAAGTGGGAGTTAAACGCCCAAACTGGCACAAAAGCTGGCGTTTAACTCCAAGAAAAGTCTCTACACATGAAAGCTTCAATGCGCAGCCCAAGCACACACCAAGTGGGCCCAGAAGTGGATTTTTACGTCATTTACTCATTTTTGTAAACCCTAAGTTACTAGTTCTCTATAAATAGGACCTTTTGCTATTGTATTTTCATCTTTGGATCAATTTAGATCTTAGGATCATCTTTGGATGCCTAGTTCTTAGATCATGGGGGCTGGCCTCTCGGCCATGCCTAGACCTTGTTCTTATGTATTTTCAACGGTGGAGTTTCTACACAACTTAGATTAATGTGTGGAGCTCTGTTGTACCTCGAGTATTAATGCAATTACTATTGTTCTTCTATTCAATTCAGCTTATTCTTGTTCCAAGATATTCATTCGCACTCAAGAACTTGATGAATGTGATGATTATGTGACGCTCATCATCATTCTCTCTTATGAACGCGTGCCTGACAACCACTTCCGTTCTACATGCAAACAAGGCTTGAATGTGTATCTCTTGGATTCCTTAATCAGAATCTTCGTGGTATAAGCTAGAATTGATGGAGGCATTCTTGAGAATCCGGAAGGTCTAAACCTTGTCTGTGGTATTCTGAGTAGGATTCAAGGATTGAATGACTGTGACGAGCTTCAAACTCGCGATTGTGGGGCGTTAGTGACAGACGCAAAAGAATCACTGGATTCTATTCCGACATGATCGAGAACCGACAGATGAATAGCCGTGCTATGACAGAGCGCGTTGAACATTTTCAATGAGAGGACGGGACTGTAGCCATTGACAACGGTGATGCCCAACATACAACTTGCCATGTAAAGGAGTAAGAAGGATTGGATGAAGACAGTAAGAAAGCAGAGAGACGGAAGGGACAAAGCATCTCCATACACTTATCTGAAATTCTCACCAATGAATTACATAAGTATCTCTTTCTTTATTTTATGTTTTATTCATCTTTTAATTATCAATCCTCCATAACCATTTAAATCCGCCTGACTGAGATTTACAAGATGACCATAGGTTGCTTCAAACCAACAATCTCCGTGGGATCGACCCTTACTCGTGTAAGGTTTATTACTTGGACGACCCAGTGCACTTGCTGGTTAGTTGTGTGAAGTTGTGATAAAGAGTTGAGATTGCAATTGAGCGTACCATGTTGATGACGCCATTGATGATCACAATTTCGTGCACCACAACCCATGTAGCATCCTCATCAGGTTAACTCATAGCTTCCCGCCATAGTCGAAGGTAAAGACCTAAGCAATCCACTCCCCTTCGCGATCTTACTCAAAACGCCATAACAAGGTCGGATTTTCTGAATCATGGAACACTGCTTCTCATACTCTAGCCTTGACGCCACAGAAACCTTAGTAACCCACGATCAACGGGATTATCTATCACATATCCAAAGTCGCCCCGACATGCTCTTAGAATCCGCAGTGCATTCTCTAGCTTGTGGTTCAATGCTATCCGGGTAGGACTTACATGGAACCCATGTAGAATAAGGATGATTGTCATGGGTCATCCTCAATTCATGAGATGACGAATGAAAATGCACAAGAGAATGGAATCAAAAGTGTTATGAAATAGAACAGTAATATTATTAATCCATGAGAATCAGCAGAGTTTTTAACCCTAACTTAGGAGGTTTAGTCGCTCATGCTTTTACAGAAAGTAAAACTTAAAGATGAGGTAGAAGATTAAAAGTCTTAACAATTGTGATCTTTGTTCTACTTATACTAATATAAAACTAAGAAGTACAAGAAGTATGATAAACTAGACTAGAGGTGCAAAATCCATCCTTGGACCCACTTTGTTTGAGTACTTGGGCTGAGCCTGGCGTCCAACTTTGAGGAATGGGCGTCGAACGCCCATTAGGGGGTGAGTGGCACTGCCTTTTGCTTTGGTGGGTGTTGAACGCCAGGAATGGGGTGGTTCTTGGGCGTTCAACACTGGCTTGTCTCCTTGGGGCGTTGAACGCCAGCCATGGGGTACCTCCTTGGCGTTTGATGAGCGGATAATTTGTACGCTTTTTGGCATTATTTTTAGTATGTTTTTAGTATGTTTTAGTTAGTTTTTAGTATACTTTTATTAGTTTTTAGTTAAAATTTTCTTTTCTGGACTTTACTATGAGTTTGTGTGTTTTTCTGTGATTTCAGGTATTTTCTGGCTGAAATTGAGGGACCTGAGCAAAAATCTGATTCAGAGACTGAAAAGGACTGCAGATGCTGTTGGATTCTGACCTCCCTGCACTCGAAGTGGATTTTCTGGAGCTAAAGAAGCCCAATTGGCGCGCTCTCAACAACATTGGAAAGTAGACATCCTGGGCTTTCCAGAAATATATAATAGTCCATACTTTGCTCGAGATTTGACGGCCCAAACTGGCGTTCCAAATCAGCTCAAATATGCCCGGGGTTAAACGCCGGAACTGGCACAAGAATGGGAGTTAAACGCCCAAACTGGCACAAAAGCTGGCGTTTAACTCCAAGAGAAGTCTCTACACGAAAATGCTTCAATGCTCAGCCCAAGCACACACCAAGTGCGCCCGGAAGTGGATTTTTATGTAATTTACTCATATTTGTAAACCCTAGGCTACTAGTTCTCTATAAATAGGACCTTTCACTATTGTATTTTCATCTTTGAATCTTCGGATCATTTTAGATCTTTTGATCATCTCTGGACGTCTAGTTCTTAGATCATTGGGAGGCTGGCCATTCGGCCATGCCTAGACCTTGTTCTTATGTATTTTCAACGGTGGAGTTTCTACACACCATAGATTAAGGTGTGGAGCTCTGCTGTACCTCGAGTATTAATGCAATTACTATTGTTCATCTATTCAATTCAGCCTATTCTTGTTCTAAGATATTCATTTGCACCCAAGAACATGATGAATGTGATGATTATGTGAC
>NC_029772.3:64120016-64120350 GCF_000817695.3 Arachis duranensis | reverse complement strand
GGTCTAAACCTTGTCTGTGGTATTCTGAGTAGGATTCAATGATTGAATGACTGTGACGAGCTTCAAACTCCTGAAGGCTGGTTGTTAGTGACAGACGCAAAAGAATCACTGGATTCTATTCCAACCTGATTGAGAACCGACAGATGATTAGCCGTGCCGTGACAGGGTGTGTTGAATATTTTCACTGAGAGGATGGGAGGTAGCCACTGACAACGGTGAAACCCTACATACAGCTTGCCATGGAAAGGAGTAAGAAGGATTGGATGAAGACAGTAGGAAAGCAGAGAGACGAAAGGGACAAAGCATCTCCATACGCTTATCTGAAATTCTCACA
>NC_029772.3:64094995-64119754 GCF_000817695.3 Arachis duranensis | reverse complement strand
ATGGTATTGAGCACCAAGTTTTTGGATTCATTACCGGGGATTATTTGAGTTGTGAAAAGTAGAGATCACAATTTTGTGCACTAGCGTTCAACACCCAGTATGGGCAGTCTCCTTCGAAGAAAAGTATAGACCATTGTATATTGCTGGAAAGCTATGAAAGTTAGCTTTCCAACGCCATTTAGAAAGTGTTATTTGGACCTCTTTAGCTCCAGAAAATGTGTGTTTGAGTGCATGGTGGTCAGATTCTAACAGCATCTGCTACGCTTTCCTTGTCTCTAAACTGGACTTTGCCAAAGCTCCTCAATTTCAGCAAGAAATTACCTAAAATCATCATAAAAAAACTCAAAGTAGAATAAAAAATGTGAATTTTGCACTAAAACCTATGAAAATATAATGAAACTTAAACAAAACATAACTAAAACAATATGAAAATGATGCCAAAAAGCGTATAAAATATCCGCTCATCAGAACACCAAACTTAAATTGTTGCTTGTCTCCAAGCAACCAAAAACAAGGTAGGATGAGAAAGAAGAGAAGGATACAATGAGTCTCAGAATTTTTTCAATGAAGCTCAGTTCCAATTAATGAGTGGGGCTTGTAACTTATTACTTCTGAACAATTTTGGCATCTCACTATCCTTTAAGGCTCAGAAGTGTTGATGTCATTAAGAATTCAGAATCCGGATAATATTATTGACTCTCTTAGTTTAGTTCTTTTTTATTCTTGAACACAGCTTCTTTTAGAGCATGGTCGTGACCCTAAGCGCTTTGTTTTCCAGTATTACCACCGGATACATAAACGCCACAGACACTTGACTAGGGAACCCCCTTAGGATTGTGATTTAGCTTTGCTAGAATCCCCAACCATGGTGTCCAGAGTTCTTAGGCACACGTTTTTGCTTTTGGAATCACGACTTTAACTGCTCAGTCTCAAGCTTTTCACTTGACACCTTCACACCATAAGCATTTAGTTAAGGGAGGAGCTCATTTGAACTTTTTAGGCTAATATTTTGTTTCTTTTAGGCCCTCCTAACCATTGATGCTCAAAGCCTTGGATTCTTTCTCTTGCCTTTTGGTTTAAAGAGCTATTGGCTTTTTCTCTTTCTTTCTTTTTCTTGCTCTTGCCTTTTGGTTTAAGGAGCTATTGGCTTTTTCTCTTCTTTTTTTGCTGCTTTTTCTTGCTTCAAGAATCAATAATCGAATTTTTCATATTACCAATAATACTTCACCTTTTCTATCATTCTTTCAAGAACCAACATTCTTTACTCCAACATCAAATATGCACTGTTAATTCATGCATTCAGAAAGTAAAAGCAATGCCACCACATCAATTAATTGGACTATTCTTATTATATAACTCGAGTTTATGTACCTTACTTCTTAACAAATTCGAAATTTTATTGAAGTTTAGTGGAATGATAAGAGGAATATTTCATATTTAATTGACAGAAGGGAAATAACTAAAAATAAAATCCTAATAGTGATCATACAATACTTAAATTAAAAGACAGAAAAATAAAAATAAGACTTAGATAGGATGAAACTCAATCACTTTCCTCATGGTGGTCATTATTCTCTTTAGGGGATAACTTCTGACGCTTCAGCTCTTCTAGTTCACGCCCCTGCTTCTCTTGTTCCTTAACCAATTTGCAAAGCATGCAAGGTTGGTCCTTTTGCTCCTTTCTCAATTGATCCAGAGTGGATTACAATTGTGCGACAGATGCTTCCAACTTAGTCCAATATTCAATTGGGGGATTATTCTATTCTTGCTGAGCCTCAGGTGTCTTCCTCTTGGTAATTGGGTTGTTTGTGGGAATACATGAGTATCTGTTAATCAGGACTCCAACCTCGTTACATAGGCAAGAGTTAAGGTTGGGAAAGGCCAATCTGGCTTGAGTTAGCATTTTGTTTGCAAACTTGTATATCATTCCCCATCATGATGCAGTAAATCATCATAGCTTTTTTAAGAGTGACTTCAGACTGTTTGCTAGTGCGGAGTATGGAGTGCCCAATGAAGTCTAGCCAGCCCCTAGCAACTGGTTTGAGGTCCACTCTTCTCGGTTGGTTTGGTTTTCCTTTTGTGTCATTGATCCATTGAGCTCCAGGCATACATATGTCCTCTAGGACCTGATCCAGCTTTGGATTGGCTTGTACCCTCTTATTAAAGGATTCTGGATCATCTTTTTGTGGAGGTAATTTAAAGATCTCTCTCACCTTGTCAAGATGGAAATAGAGAGTCTTCCCTCGGACCATGGTTCGAAAAGTATAGAACCCTTGTCCATCTTTCTTTTCCTTGTTTGTAATCCACAGTGTTTCCCAGCCTCTCTTTCGAATCTGCTCTTGAATTTTCGGTACTCATCTTCCTTAATTCGAATATGGCCTTCGAGATCACTGTCCTCTTGCTCATTATTTTGTAATAATGTTCCTCATGCTGCTTGGTGTAGAATATGAAAGGTTTGAAAATAACTATTGGTGTTGGTAGGTAGTCTTCTTTCTTGCTTCTTGAAGTGGATCTTCCACTCTTTGGAGCCATGGAGTTCGAATGAATGAGAAAGCAAGGCTCTTTCCACACCGAACTTAAAATTATTGTTGGTCCCTGAGCAAAAGGAAGAGAAAGAAGGCGAAAAGGAGGAGAAGAATTCAAATGGAAGATGGAGGAGCATGGGGTGAGGTTTAGATTGTATGGGATATGTGGGTTTTCAAAAATTAAATTAGATAAAAGATAATAAAGATATGATTCAAATTTTAGTAAAAGATAGGAAAGATAAATTTTAAAATTGTTAGGGTATTAAAGATATGAAAAAGATAAAGATAGGTAAGATATAAGTTATTAAAGATATGGAAAAGATTTGAAAGTTTAATAAAGGATTTGAAAAAGAATTGAAAAGGATATGAAATTTTGAAAAAGATTTGGAAAAGAATTGAGAAATATTTGAAAAGATTTTAGATTTGAAAAGAATTTGAAATTAAAAGGTGATGGTTGAAAGATTCTTGTTTAGAAGATAAGATTAAAAAGATAGGATTTGGAAAAGATATGGGTTAAGAAAATCAAACCTCCCTTCCTTTGTTGGGCGTTGAATGCGCAGAATGGCCCTCATCTGGCGTTCAACGCCAAGATTCTGCTTCTTAAGGGCGTTGAATGGCTAGTCATTGCTCCCTGGCTGGCGTTTGCCAGAAAGCCTTTCTATTTGGACATTGAACGCCCAGCCATTGCTCCTTGGCTAGCGTTCAACGCCAACTTTCCATCCCTCTTGGGCATTGAACGCCCAGCCAATGCTCCCTGGCTAGCATTTAACGCCAACCTGGCATCCTCTTCAGGGCGCTGAACGCCCATCCTTCCCCTTGTCTGGCGTTCAATGCTAGCAAGGGGTTTCCCCAGGGTGCTCTATTTTCAGTTCTGAACATTTCTGTCTCTGTTCGAAGAAATATACATGATCACAAACATAATAAAGCAGAGTAACAATGAAAATTAACTGAAATTGGAGGAAAATGAAATCAAATGAGAATAAATAGAGCAACATAATACGATAATATACTATTAATAATTGGGTTGCCTCCCAACAAGTGCTTCTTTACTGTCATTAGCTGGACTTCGCTGTACTCAACTTAGTAGCAGTGTAGAGCGTTCTTGCTCCATGTTGTCCCTAAGGTAGTGTTTGACTCTCTGTCTATTGACAGTAAACCTTTTATCCGGGTGTTTACCTTGGAGTTCTATGTGTCCATAGGGTGACTGATAAACCCCATTTTTAGGGTTTATCTTGTGTGGAATTTAGGGGTTTTATCGATATTCTTTCACACTTATTCATACGTAATGCATAGTTTTGTGTTTTCTTTCTAATTTTGCTTCATGATTGAAAACATGCTTCTTTGGCCTCAATTATGCCACATTTTAATCCTCTTCTATTACCATTCGATGCCGTGATTTGTTTGTTAAGTAATTTCAGAAGTTACAGGGCAAGAATGGCCTAGAAGAGAGGAAGGAAGCATGCAAAAGTGAAAGGAACATGGAAATTGGAGCTTTGGGACTTTAGCATCGATGCGCACGCGTAGCTCACGCGCACGCATGGATCTGTGTTGCTGGATTGGCGCACAAGCAGTTGGCGCATTCGTGTGGCTGGGCGAAATCTCTATCGACGCGTTGATGGTCAAAAAATGGATTTCCCACACAAACTAACCAACAAGTGTACCGGGTCGCATCAAGTAGTAATAACTCACCGGAGTGAGGTCGATCCCACAGGGATTGATGGATCAAGCAACTTTGGTTAGGTGATAAATTTAGTTAAGCTGACAGTGATGAATTGAGTGAAAATGGATCAGCCGAATGAACAGAAAGCAGTAATTTAGAACAATTAAAGGAAACTCAAGGCCAATTAACAGAAAGAAAAATTCATCGGAGATTAGAGGTATCATAATCCATCATGAATCAAATAGATCTCAACTTCTTTCTCAATCATATGAATAGATCTATGGCGGATTGAAATTGATTGGATCCCAATTCCTTGGCAATCCAATCTCTCTAATCACAATCAATCTTGCCAATTCCTTGATCCAATTGTCATGAGAGGAGGTTAAGCATTTTCTCTCATCCGTAAGCCACACAAACTCTCAAGATCTCCATTCATCCCGATTGGTGTTGATCAAGAGAGCTGTGAGAAACAGAGCTTCAGTTTTAATTTCTATGATTTCCCTTCCAAAGCTCACATGGAAATCACATATTCAAACCCCCTTTCGGAGTGGATGAATCTCAATCAAAACAGAAGTTATTTCTTAACTATCCAGATGAATTAAAATGAAGAAGATGTTCATTTAATCATATGAATTAAAATAGAGTTCCTCCCCCTAATGAATTGGGGTTTAGTGGATCATAGCTCAAAGAACATTAGCAAAAAATGTAAATTCTAGGAAAGTAAATCAAGCTCAATAGAAACAGAAATATAAAAGTGGCAGAAAGGAAAGTTGCAGAAGAGAATTGCAGAATTGAAATTGCATAAGCTAAATTGGACTCAATACTGAAATGTAAAAGTGTAGAAAGGTAAAAGTGTGTACAAGAGCCTTCTATTCTACTCCTACTCCTACTCCTACTACTACTACTACTACTCCTAATGCAGCCTTCTGAGCTCTCCTTTTCATCTTCAAACATTCTTCTATTTATAGGCTTCTTCTCATCTTCAATTGGGTCTTCAGTGCATTTCGAAGTGGGCCTTGGCCTTTGATTGAAGCAGTGAGGAATAGCCTTTGATGAGAGCAATTGACAAGCTAATGTTCATAACTTGCAGGATGCCATTTTGAAGCTAAATTTGGCATTAACGTTGGTGGCAACGTTTGTGTGAAAACGTGAGCCCAAACGTTGCATAAAAATGAGTTCTGAGTTCTGTTAACAACGTTTGAGTCAACGTTGGTACACCAATGTCGCTCATCCACGCGTGCGCATACACCATGCGTGCGCATGAATGCTGTGTGTTTGCCCTTCTACGCGTGCGCGTACACCACGCTCATGCGTGCATTGCCATTTTTTTTCATTCCACGTGTACGCGTCATAGACGCGTGCATATCACCTCAAGTTTCTTAATTCCAAATTCTGGGCTGCTCATCTAGGACGTTGGAGGCAACATTTGAGGTAATGTTGGACCTACAACGTTGGCTTGGTCACGCATACGCGTGACCCACGTTTACGCGTGGATGGTCAATTTTGCCATTCCATGTGTGCACGTAGCTCGCGCTTGCGTGTGTATTTAAAAACTTTCTTCTTTTACGTGTATGCGGAATTGACGCGTATGCGTCGCGCAAAATTTATCCAGCTCTAGAATTGAACATTTTTGAGGATGTTGGAGGTAACGTTGGTTCACCAATGTTCCCTCCAATGTTGGCACCCATGTTTTCTTTTTCTAGGATGTTGCCTTCAACGTTGATGGGCCAACGTTGGATCCAACGTTTGGCCTTTCCTTTTCTTCTTCATTGCTCTTCCTTTGCTTCTTTTTGTGCATATCATCAACCAAACAAACTTGTCAAAGCCTTGGCATAATTATAATATTTTTAATCATTTATAACATCAACTAACTCTTGCAAAAATCTCATGAAATTGCATAAAATCAACAATGTTTGATTGAATCAGGACAAGCATGAATTTCTCATCCAAGCACTTACTTATTGCCTAGAAATGTATGAAATCCAAGTAAAAATAGATAAAAATTGCTAGTATAACATGTACAAAATGACGTGTAATCACAATAACAAACTTAAAAGAATCATGCAGTACATTTTGACAACCTAAGGTGAGAAGAATAGCAATTTTTATGTTCATGGTTGGCTAGTTTTCTATGCATGCAACAATCACAAAAGAAATTCAAATGATTGATGTTTCTATCTAGCTCATTTTATGAAATCTTTTCTTTATATTTCTTCCTTGAAGCAAGCTTTTCATTCTCTTCTTATCTTCTCCTTTTGGGTGCTTTGCACCATGAGTTGAAAACAAAGCTACGACTCTAAATGCTTTATTTTCAAGTATTACCAATTGATACATAAGCACCACAAGCATTTAATTAGAGGACTTCTTTAAGCTCATTTGTTTCTTTTCTTTACTATCTAATCATTGATGCTCAGAGCCTTGAACTTTGAGGGAGTGCTTTTGCACTTGAGCCTAGCCTTGACTCTAAATGTTTTGTTTTCAAGCTTTTTGCTTGATACATAAACACCACAAGTACTTAACAATTGAATTGTCATTGGTACTCAGAGCCTTTAGCTTTCTCATTCTTTCCCTTTTCTTTTTCTTGCCTTATTTGCATTTGCTTTTTTAAGGTTTTCAAGATTTCAAAGATTTCACAAAATGTCCTAGATGCAAACTTCAATTAAACAAATTCAAATGCAATTGAGCAATAATAATTAATCATGCTAGCCTTCCAGTACTTGTATGCCCATGCTAAGTTCTTCTTTAATGACCTTGTTTGTTTATGATCATGATGCTTAGTTGCTTTGGAGTTACAAAACTCAAGATGGTAGTCATAATGTTACAACAGCATGTTACAATTCAGCAATCAAGCTATGCTTACTCACAACACACATGCATACAGAGAAGATAAAGACAATCATGCAATTTATAGTGTTGGAAATAAGTAGGAGGAAAAAGGAACGTTACCACCTTGTAGTTTATCTTCATTCTTGTTGTCCTTTTCCTCCTATTCTTCCCCTTTCTACACCAATTTTAGAATGCTTTCTTATCCTCAAACAATAATTAAAACAGTAGTGATGGTATCTATGATGGATCATGAGTGTCTCAAACAATGGAGTGTTAACAGTACATGTATTTAAGCAAGCAAAAATAACAATTAAGGCATACAAGTTGGGTTTACCGCACAAACTAACCGGCAAGTGTATCGGGTCACATCAAGTAGTAATAACTCACCAGAGTGAGGTCGATCCCACAGGGATTGATGGATCAAGCAACTTTAGTTAGGTGATAAATTTAGTTAAGCTAACAGTGATGAATTGAGTGAAAATGGATCCGCCGAATGAACAGAAAGCAGTAATTCAGAACAATTAAATGAAACTCAAGGCCAATTAACAGAAAGAAAAATTCATCAGAGATTGGAGGTATCATAATCTATCGTGAATCAAATAGATCTCAACTTCTTTCTCAATCATATGAATAGATCTATGGCGGATTGAAATTGATTGGATCCCAATTCCTTGGCTATCCAAATGAATTGAAAAGAAAAAGATGTTCATTTAATCATATGAATTAAAATAGAGCTCCTCCCCCTAATGGATTGGGGTTCAGTGAATCGTAGCTCAAAGAACATTAGCAGAAAATATAAATTGCAGGAAAGTAAATCAAGCTCAATAGAAATAGCAATATAATAGTGGCAGAAAGGAAAGTTGCATAAGAGAATTGGAGAATTTCAATTGCATAAACCAAATTGTACTCAATACTGAAATGTAAAAGTGCAAAAAGGTAAAAGTGTTTACAAGAGCCTTTTATTCTACTCCTACTCCTACTCCTCCTACTACTACTACTCCTAATGCAGCCTTTTGAGCTCTCCTTTTCATCTTCAAACATTTTTCTATTTATAGGCTTTTTCTCATCTTCAATTGGGTCTTCAGTGCATTTGGAAGTGGGCCTTGGCCTTTGATTGAAGCAGTGAAGAATAGCCTTTAGTGAGAGCAATTGACAAGCTAATGTTCATAACTTACAGGCACTACAAGAAAAACACCCATTCAAGTACTCTTGAAAAGTGTAGGCAAAAGTGAAAAAAATGATGCCTTAGGCTACGGCTACGCTTTTTGGGGTGATTCCTATTCGGCCGTTGCCTATTCTCAAAGGCTACGCTTTTATGCACAAAGGGCTACGCTTTTGGCATTTGGGAATAGGGTGCGCTTTTCAATTGATGCTGTCCAGGACCAAAGGCTACGCTTTTCAGCTTTCATTTTTCCAGAATAGGCTATGCTTTTCAACACTACTGCATCACCTGTAAAGCGTAGCCACATTGTATACCAGAGCTACTTTTTATAAGCGTAGCCTTAGGTCCCTGTTTTTTTATATACTATAGCTACTATATATAAGTGTAGCCTTAGGTCTCATTTTTTTTGTATACTATAGCTACTGTATATATATATATATATTAATATGATTACATGTATAATAATTCTGCATTTTTATTTAGATGAGTTGAATATTACAAATTAAAAATAAATACATAATTATACTAAATAATTTCTTTAAATAATAAAAATTATCTCTAACCAAAATATATTTATAATATTAATCCAAAAGTACTAGAATGAAGTTAACTGTAAAAATTCATACATCACACACTAAAGTAAACATAGCCATATCAAAACCATAATATCACTTAGCCAATAAAAGTATCTTCTAATAAAAGTCATTAGTCAACTATACATGTAAAGATTCTAAATAGCACTCTATCTTAGCCAATAAACCACAATAATAGTCAGCTTAATCTTCATTGATTAATCTTCATTGTTACCCTGCATAATTATATAGAAAAGTAGTTAAAAGAATATTCATAATGACATTCGTAATTGTAAAAATTAAATGGAACACATAGACATGGAAAACCAAGAAAGCATATACTAAAAAAATTAGATATAGGGACAATCTGCAGGTATTTATTTCTTCCATTTCCTTTAACACAATCCTGATATGTCGCTATAGCATTTTTCATGCACTAATTAACCAGACTTTCACACTTAAGTTAGATATAGGGACAAATTCATATGTACCAAGTGCACAAAATCAGAAATACAACAACCAGAATTGCACAAACCAATTTCAGCCATAGCAATACAACTTCGGTGTTAATAAAGCCAACAAACATTTCCAGCCATATCAATTAATGTAAATGCAAGTAAAAAACTATGTAACAAGGAATAGATAAGGACATACCACATCTAAGTTCGGAAAATGAGTTGATCCATGGCCGCTATTTGCATCAATCGGAGACTGTTGGACGTCTTTAATAAAGTTTCTAGTTCTTCTGGCCTCATTCCAAGTTTCGATCGCTGCAGCATTAACTTTCTCAGAGCCTCCAACTTTTTCATTCTTTCTCTTTTTCTTTTTCTTGCCTTACTTTGCAATTGCTTCTTCAAGGTTTTCATGATTTTAAAAATTTCATAAAATGTCCTAGATGAAAACTTCAATTAAACAAATTCAAACGCAATTGAGCAACAATAGTCATGCTAGCCTTCCAATACATATATGCTCATGCTAGATTCTTCTATAACTTGTTTGTTTATGATCATGATACTTAATTACTTTGACTCACGAAATTCAAGATGGTGGTTATAATGTCATAGCAACATGTTACACTTCAAATATCAAGCTATGATTTTCCAAAAAAAAGAACACACATGCATATAAAAGAAATGGAAGACAATCATGCAATTGAAAGTATAGAAGATAAATAAGAGGAAAAAGAACTTAACCACCTTATAATTCATCTTCATTGTTGTCATTTTCCTCCTACTCCTTCCTTCCCCAACACCAAACTTAGAATGATTGATTGTCCTCAAGCAACAAATAAAATAATGGTAATGGAATTTATGATTAATCATGAATGTCTTCAAGAAAGTAATGTGAGTGATGCATGTGTTTAAGCAAGCAAAATTAAAGATAACAATCAAGGTACAAAGAAAAGAAACAATGTGATTGCATTAATAAGTGAGTTGTGCATGGTACTATGCATGAAAGGTAGGTGGCAACACCAAACTTACTGTGACACTTTCAATTTAGAATGATGCAAGTACCAACTAAAGATTGAAGATCAAATTGTTGCATGCAACACCAAACTTAGAATGCAATCTTGTGCCAAATTATTGAAAGTAAACTAAGCAAAAAAAAAGAAAATGTTACCAAAGGTTGAGTTGCCTCCCAACAAGCGCTCTTTTAATGTCATTAGCTTGACATGTGGTTCTTAATTTTCTTCCTCTTCTTCCAATTCGTTAAGAGAAATGACTTCAAGGGGGAGGAGAAAATTGATGCCCGTTGATTTGACTGCCTCCTAACAAGCCTTCTTTTGTTGTTATTAGATTAATTTTTCTTGCTTGTTGGGGTGGGGTTTGGATTGATTTTTGTTGACCTTCTCTTTTTCATGAATATTGTCTTTTATTTCTTGGTCACAATCCTTCTTTGAGTGCTTTCCTTGATTGCCTTCACTTCCTTGATTGCAAGACTTAGGTGTTGTGTGATGGTTGGAGTGTCCTCTTCATCAAGAACCTCTTGGATTGATGGTTCAACTAAATCATCCTTCATGCAACTCTCTACATCATTGGAGTGTGGACTTCCTTGGTTGTTTTCCTCCCTTTCTTTTGTAAGATCTTGGATTATTTCCTTTGGGAGTGAGTTTGCATGTTCCTTTGTCACCCTAAGTAGCCTTTGTGGATATGGAGCTTTGGGCTTATATACTCTCACAACCTCCTCCTTCTTCATAGGAATCTCACTTGGTATGGGTGCCTCTTTTTCTTGTTTTTCTAATTCTTCTCTTGCACTTATCACTTGGTCTAAATGCTTTCCAATGTTTTCAATCATAGATACAAGTTTCGAGATTCTTTGGTCAAATGTTGGCTCAAGAGATGAAGGTTGAGAATAATTTTGTGGATATGTGGGTGTTGTGGTGAAGTCATTTTGAGGAGTATGGAAGGAGTTTTGTGAGTTGTGAATGAATTTTGCGGTTGATGGATTGAATTGTATGGATTTTGGAAGGAATTTTATGTTGAGGCAAACTCAAGTGGTGAAGAATTTTGAGATGAAAAATTTGGAGGTGAGGTTGGACAATTTTGCTTAAATGCATCTAGGGATGATGGCTCTTGATGGATGGGATAGGAAGCATTGAATTCTCTTTGCTTTTTGTACTTCCCAATCACAATTTGGATAGTTGTCCCATTCATAGGAGTATGAATCATTTTGAGACCTTATAAAGTATCCCATTTGGTTTGATTGCTCAAACCCTATCATTCCTTGATCTTGGTATCGCCAACACAATTAGTATGGTAACTTGAATCATTTTGTGATGGTGGAAAATACCCCATGTAACTTGCTTAATCATTATGTGACCTTGGGGCATATCCCATTTAGGTTGATTGAACATGATCCATCATTTCTTGTTGATATTCCCATCCACCATGAGGATAATGACATAAATCATTTTGTGGTGGTGGGCAATATCCCATGTAGTATGTTTGATCAACATGTGAGGTAAACTCCATTTTACTTGAAAAAGGTTGTATCAAACACAACCACCAAGAAAAATTGAAATTCCTTGTGTCACAACTAAAGAATTCTTAGTGAGGCAATAACACAAACACTTAACTTGAAATAAGAAAAGAAAAAAGAAAAAAAATAAAAAAGAGTAAAGTAAAAACGAAAAAGAAAAAATGTCTAATCTAGAAAATTAATCAATCGGTAGTTTGTTAATCACAATTAATCCCTGGCAACGGCGCCATAAAACTTGATGGACGAAATTCACTACCCACATATATAATGAATCCGTTCTTTGGCAAGCGCACCAAATTGTCGTCAAGTAATAGCCCACAGTGGAGTGGGATCGTATCCACAGAGATTAATTGGATTAAGCAAGCAACAGTTGTTTGATTATCCTAGTTAGACGATTCAATTTTGAGTGATAAGCAACAAGAAAAGTAAATGACATGAAAGTAAATGAAAGCAATAAAGTGCAAGGAAAGTAAATGACAAGAAATTAAAGTGCTGAAAATTAAAGTACTAGAATGTAAATTGCAAGGAATGGAAAGTACATGAAAGTAAAGTGCAAAAAAGTAAATGACTAGAAAGTAAAACCAAGTGAAGTATTTCTACAAACACTTGGAAGGCACATTGACCTCTTGGCAATCATGAGTGATTGAGTCCCAATTTCTTGGTTACTCAATCTCTCCAATCTTGATCAATAGCCAATTCGTTGGTCTAATTGCTCATGAGAAGAGATGAAGAATGGTCCCTAATTATGCCACACATCTTCATAGATCCAAGTAGAGGGAGGATTATATGTCATCATATCCAAACACCAAAACCCAAATCTACTCAAGTGTGAGAAGGATTTTCAAGCATGGTTTTATGTTTCCTCTTCCAAGGTTCCCATAAAACCCAATTGCATTCAATCTCTTTTCCAAGATAATTGAATGCTAATCATGAAGAACGAAAATCCTTCAAGTAAATCAAAGAGAGATGAAGAGAAGAAGAAGAATGAAAACAAATTAATCCATCAAATAGCAATAGAGCTCTCTTTCCCAATGTTGGAAATTAGAAACTCATAACTAAATATTTACAAAAGTGTATATGAAAGAAATGGAAGAAGAGAAGAGAATGAGAGTGAAAGGGGAATGGAGTCACCTCCACCCCTCCATGGTGTGTGTAAAATGATGAAGCTAAGGTCCTATTTATAAGCTACCTAAATTACAAATTCAAATGAAATTAAAATCAAATGCAAATTTTCTAATTACTTCTAGATGATTCTTATGGCCTTGATTGATTGTTAATGGTGGCTTGACTTGGGCTTGTGAACTTTTAATTCCCTTCATAGAAGCTTGAAACATTGAAGAAAAATGAAGGGATTGGAGTATTTGGAAGTGGCTCAATGTGGAGTGTCATTGAAGTGGCATTTTGTGTAACGGCCTAGCTTTTAGCCTCGAAGAAACAGCGGTTTTTCGGGATCAAACGGAAATTTTATGAAATTTTTAGGAATTTTAGTGCATATAAGCACCTCTGCTGCACAGGTGCTGTGTCATCAAGCTGCTGACTACTGAGTCAGCAGCTTGACTACACCAGACACCTCTCCTAATCTAAGTAAGCACGTCGTAAAAAGTTGCGTTTTTGAGCCACTTCGAGTCCGAATTTCAAAATTTTGATTTTCGTGGTTAGTCTCTATGTGACGAGTCGGTAACGAATTTCGAGAGAAAAATTATATTAATATAATATTCATATATTATTATTTTATTTGGAATATTATACTATTATTTTCTCTGCTGTGGTTACTATTCATCTATGTTTAGTAATATAATAACTGAGCTAGAAATCTACCGGTAATGGATAATACCGGCATTTCTAGATGAACTTAGCAATGCTAATGCTTCATCATATATCATTTATTCTGATGATTATCATGTTTCTAGTATCATTTATACTAGTAAAGCTCATGCTTATCCTTTAGTAGTGTAATCTGATGTATCTAGTTTTAGTAATTATCTCCAGAATGATATTTTATTATTAAACTCTGATGAGTCAACACCCAGTGACACGTGGCTCTCTCAGAGTTAGCCACCACTTGTTCTCTTTCTTTCTCTCCAAGCAAAGCTTTCTTAAGGAAAAAGTAAGAAACACTTGTATTCTAATACATCTAGCTTTAGTAATTATCCTTTCTTGAGATATTTTTACACCAAACTTTAGGATAATGCTTATCCTAACCCCACAAATCCCTAGGCTCATCATTATCATCAACTTTTCTTCCAAACAAGCTAGAATTTTCGAAATCCTTGAGAGAGAAATGGAAGAACTTCCATGAAAACTTCCATGAACACCTGAGCTTCTTTCTCCGTTCTTTCTCAAACTAAAACCCCTATCAAAAATCTAATCCGACCAAGGTGTTCATCTCTTCCTCCTCTTCATTTCTATGCCAATATTCAAAGAGTAAATCAAGGCATGATGGCTGCTCCTCCTCCTTGAAGTTTCATCCATGGTGGAAACTCAAGCTGATGATGTTTTCTCCATGTTTTCTCTTAGGATCTCTTGTTCAATCACCATAGGCTCTAAGAAAACGTGATTTATAGCTATCTTGAGGTGAGGAAAACCTTCTTTTCACCATCATGAAGCTTCAGCCTTCATGGTTCATATGGTTCTAAAGTTGTTTTTGATGTTAAAATAGGCGTAAAAGTGCTTTCGGAAGCTTGTTTTTGGCTCAACTTTTGGCAGCAGCAAAGGAGGTAAGGTTTGGTAAATTAATCAATGGTTGGCTGTGTTCTTGAAGTGTTAAATCAGATCTTGTTGCTTGAGGCTTGATTTTGAGTGTTTCTGTGATGGTTTGGTCATGAGATCTTGTTGTTTAATGCTTGAAAGTCATGTTTTTGACGGCTCTGATGTTGCTGTTGTTGCTGCTGGAAAACGTGGCTTTCTAGCCATGAAATGTATGATATTTGATGATTATTTGATGTGTATTTGATGGCTGGAATATTACTCTTTGGTTTGGTAAAAATCAGGTACAAATCGGTTACCGTAAAGTTTGAAAAACTGGTTGAAAATCAAGCTGAAATTTGATGAACTTTTGGAAAAAATGTTTTTTTTTGGTTTTTGGATGGATGTGAAAACGTTTGTTTGATGATTTTGGGGTCAAATTATAATTATTAAAAAGTTTGGGGTTGAAAGTTAATTAAAGAAAAGTTAAAGGGCCAAAGTGCAAATATTAAAAGTGAAGAGGTCAAAATGCAATTTCCAAAAAGTTCAGGGGTCAAAATGTAATTTTTGAAAGTTGAATAAAATATTATTATTTTAATATTAAAATATTAAAAGTATTATTTTATTAATAATATTATTTTATTAATAATAATAAAATATTGATAAAAAGACAGTTTTTCCTAAAAGTCTCAGGATGGCGGATTTGAGTCTATAACTCCCTAATTCTCTTTATTAAACACCTAAGTGAAGGTATAAGATAAGATATCAAGGAATGTAAGGTAATGAAACAAGTTCTAAAAACTTGCAAACATGTTAGAAAGAAAGGGAGTTAAGAACTATATAGCAGTGTGCTGTTGTGATGTTGTGATGTATACAGAGAATTGTGAAATGAGATCACTGTGATGCTTGACTTATGATTGTGGAAAGATGAAAAAGATGATTTCTACGTGATGGAAAGTATGGTTATATGTGACTTATGAGCCTTTGTGCAATGCTTGAGAATGGTTATGTAAGAATCTACTGTAGAGAGGCAGTCAGATAAATGGTGGTGCGACCACTGAGAACGCTTTCCTGGGGTACTTAGCTATAGTGCTATTCTGTAAGTCAGAGGACTCTTACAGAGGTATCGAGAAAACACAACTAGCATATGCTCCTGTAAGTCAAAGGACTCTTACAGTGAGTGTGTGTGTGCTCTTGTAAGTCAAAGGACTCTTACAGTGAGTGTGTTGGGCAGACTAGCTCCGTCCTACAAGTCAAAGGACTATTGTAGTGGGTAGCTAGTGCCACTCTGCAAGTCAAAGGACTCTTGCGGTGGTTTGCCTCGCAAGTCAAAGGACTCTTGCGATGGGCATTGCCAACAGGAAAGCCTTACCTGGTCAAAGGACTCCGGGTAACGTCGGGAGCGGGTCTGTAACCGACAAATGAGCTCATTACCTGCAGTAGGACTAGACATGCATCATACTTGCTTGTGTATATTGTAATTGGTTTGCCTATGTGAATAATTCTGTTTACTTGCTAATTGCTATACCTGATGTAACTGCTCTTGATTGTGCTTGAACCTCATTACTTGTGATTGTGATTGAAATTGGTTGGGTTGTAGTGTATTGGTTGTGAATGAACTGTTTTGGCCTGAAGCCATGATTGATTATGTGATGGGCTAGAGGCCATGATTGACTTGAGTTATGGTTTAATGAAGTATGAAATATCAAGTTGGTTCAGCATAGAGTTAATGAACCTATATTTGAAACAGATTGGTCATTCATATCACTGGGAAACTTTTAAGATTCTTTTATCTGAAAAGTGTGTTTTGATTTTGGGTTAATTAATTGATTTCTTTTAAAAAGGTTTTGAGTTTTCGATGGTTAAACCACTGATTTTCAAAGGACTTAGAAACTTGCAAGTGGACATTATAAATGAACTTAACTAATAACCCCGACCTTACTAAGAACTCCCTAGTTCTTACCCCTTCTCTCTCCCTTCTCCCTTCAGATGGAAGCATGAGTACCCTTCCGTAGTCCGCTGATGACGCTCTACCTGACTTGAGTTTTGAAGACCTAGAATGTACTTTCCCTCACATTAGTAGTTTCAAGGGACTAGGTGAGAAGTGGACATTATAAATGAACTTAACTAATAACCCCGACCTTACTAAGAACTCCCCAGTTCTTACCCCTTCTCTCTCCCTTCTCCCTTCAGATGGAAGCATGAGTACCCTTCCGTAGTTCGCTGATGACGCTCTACCTGACTTGAGTTTTGAAGACCTAGAATGTACTTTCCCTCACATTAGTAGTTTAGAGGGACTAGGTGAGTGAAGAGTCTAGGCTAGCCTGGGTGCCAGCTTATGGACTCCTTGGATAGGTCAGAGCCTGGGATGTTGTATGTATATATATATATGTATAAGGTTATTGTCTAGCTATATCTAGGGGTGTTCTATCTAAAGATCTATGATCTAATAAAGGCTGGATGACTGAATGATGTCAGTTGTTTGAGATGTGTGAATTTATATAAATGTGTGATTACTTTTGACTACTTATCTTGTTGTTACTTATGATATCATCTATGTATGTTCATGCCTGACAACATAAATGTTTAAAAAAAAAGTACCTCGCAAAATAACAACACTTCAACAATGAATCAGGCTCATATGATAAATAATAGATAATAATTAGGAAGACAAATTGGTAGCACTCAGTTTCCGGTATGATCTAGACATACTAAAAATTGGGTCGTTACATTTTGGGCTTGTGAAGGTTTGGGAAAACCTTGCACACTGAAGTACTGGTCTGTTGCATCCCCAAATTAAATGTCAACTATAGACTATTGTATATCATTGAAAACCCTGGATCTCAGCTTTCCAATGCCGCTGGAAGCATGTCATTTGGACTTCTCTAGCCCAAGTTATGATCTTTTGAAGGTGAAGAGGTCAGTCTGGCAGGCTTGCTGGAATTTTGGCCCAGCGTGCCACGCCCAGGTTTTGGCGTGCCACGCCGAGTACGCAGTGCTGAAAAGACATGAGATTTTCACCCTCAAATCTAGTGTCCACTATAGAGTGTTTTATATGGTTGGAAAGCTCTAAAAGTCTACTTTCCAATGGCACTAAGATCACCTCATTTGGAGCTTTGTAGCTCGAGTTATTATTGTTTGAGTGTGAAGAGGTTAGGGTTGCAAATCCTTTTTGCTTCTCTTTGAGTTTGTTTCCAACTCTTTTGCCACCTTGAGAGTGTGCTTCCTCTATTAGTGCTTTTATTGCTTCTTTTTCTATCATTTCCTACAAAATTCAACACAAACCCATTTTAAAGCAATGTACTATAATACTTATCATTTTGCTCATGAAATTGCATTGAAATAATGAATATGTGCTCTTTTTATGGTCCTTTTGCATAGGTAAAATGGGTAAATGATGCAAGTCATCAGTTATATGCTCTGTAGTGAATAAAAAAATTGAAATCAATAATTACCAAGTGTCTTACATTAACATAGTCCCACATGAACTTCTTAGTTTTAGGAGGAATAACATGCCAACTAGTGTACAAAAGACTAACGAATCTTTTATTTCTACCAATAGTGCCAACAAAACTAGTTAAATTAGAAACATTTTGGTCAGTTGGTCCTACGGGCTGTCCAATATCAAAAGTGACTTCTTCCCGCTGTTCTATAGTCCTTGCATAAATCTCCTTGCAAGTTGTTTTTTCACAGGTTTTCTTCTTCTTTGGCTCTCCTAGTTTCATTCATTAGGAAATAGATTAAGGACTAATTAGTGATGCCAACTGAAAAAAGAAGCATTAGAATTTACAAGAGAAGATAGAAAAATAGCAAAACAGTACCTTTTTCATCATCAATGTCCTCCATCACATGTTGATAATAGTCTTTATCAAGTGCCATGCTTTCTTCCCCGTCCTCACTTAGTTCAGTGCTTGGTCCTTCAATTTCCACATCTATCCCATTTTCCTTTAAGAATTTGTCAATTGTTGTAGCCTTTACTCCTGGCATCCTCTTACCCTTTCTTGATATTCCTTGCTCTAACATTGCACTTTCATTTTGTGGGGTAGTTTAGGAGAAGGAAAAGTTGTGTAATCTTGCCCTGTTTTAGTCTCTTCATCTGTGAGTTGAATATTCTGCTGCTGCCCTTGGTTGATTGTGAGAGTAGAACTTGGACAACTCCGCTCTTGGCTTAGACTTGTTAACACGTTGTTGTTCCTTTTACGAATTGCTTTGAGCTTCCTTGTAAGTTCATCTACCTCCATGTTTGTAGGTGTAAACTTCTTCAAGCCTTGTGTTGATTTTCCACCATGCACTCCATTCTTGACTTTCTCAGCAGTAGGCATAGTCAGTAGCTCCTTTCTCTTTTTATTTTCTGGCTGTTGCGAAGGAATGTTTGGCTGTACTTTCAAGGTGGTAGGCGTGGAATTAGTCCTTTTGCTAATAGAATTGAATGTGCTTTGTAGATGACTAAAATCCAGCTTTTTTGACGTGGATTTCTTCTGCCCTTTGGTTGCACGCATCTCCAATTGACTTTCTGGTTCATCCATCCTTCGCTCAAATTTCTCCTTGTCATTAGTAGCTACAGCTTCCATTTCATATTTCTTGCGTTTAGTTACAATCCTTTGTCTCTTAGCCTCAAATTGTCTAAGCAAATTCTTATTTGATGTAGCTTTAAGATCAATAAATTCCTTATTCCTACACAAATAAATTAGTTAAGTAGAGTCAATATACCCATTAAAATCAATATAAGAAAAATGTAAGAGACTGACAAATTAACAAAAAATAAGTATAACTTACAAACAAAAATGTGAAGAAGAAAACTTAAGTATACATATGTACATATTAAGCAATAAATTGCTTAGGATGACCAATCAGAATCAGAATCTCCAATGAAGTCTGCCTCATATTCTTGGGCAGAAGTCACATGGGGAACCATTTCAATAACTGTGGGTCGTAAATCAGTCATCTCCAGAATAAGTTCACCATCATCAGCTGGTATGGCAGGGCTCGTTATACGCTCGTTTTGTTCACTATAGTGTATTTGACGGGCCTCAGACTCAGATTTATTCCTTGTTTTAAATAAGTCTCTTAGGACAGTTTCCATAACATAATATTTGTTATGTTCATATGGATCTTGCACATAAAAACACTGATGTGCTTGAGATGCTAGTATAAAAGGTTCATTCTGGAAGCATTTCTTATGGAAGTGAACAAATGTAAGACCATACTTATCTCTCATAGCATCGTACCACTCACACCAAAATAAGACAACCTTAAAACGCCCAAAATAGTCTAACTCTACTATCTCAAACAACATGCCATAATAAGCTACATTGTCTTGGATTGGACTTTGATCTTTAGCACTTGCAAAGCTTAAAGTTAAAGCAGTTAATGTGACACCACTGTTTTGTATTTTTCTCCTCGCCTCACGGTCCACCGTGTGAAACCTGTATCCATTAATTACATTTCTAGAAAATCTTCTTGCAACAAAGCTTTGACCTCAAGATAATTCTTTTAGCCAAAAAGACACATTTGGATCCCTCGCACGAGTTTCAAACCACTGCGCGAACGTTTTGTTGTGAACTTTTGCTTTTCTCCATTTCGTTCCCCACTGATTGTTAACCTCTTTCTCATGCTCTCTATAATTAATAATAGTTAGGTTTGATCTAAAAAATATGGGTGAACTTGATCGGAATAGAAAAAAGTTTAATTAAGTTACCTAACATAATATGCGACTTCTTCACAATTGTGTAATACATACACATGGGCTTGAGCAATTGATATATCATCTAGATTAATTGGTTCTCCATTTCCCATGCCTAATGAACGACCTTAGTTAGAAAACAACTTTGATGGCACAACCTCGTCTTCGTTAGGATCATCATCATTCCGAGGCCGCTAATTAAGTCTTGTTTGCACACCTCCATGCAAGTATATTGAGCAGAAAGTTAAGCACTCCTCAGCTAGATATGCCTCTGCAATAGAACCTTCAGGCCGACTTCTGTTGCAAACATATGACTTTAATGTACACATGTACCTTTCCAAAGGATACATCCAACGAAACTGCACCAGACCTCCCAATCTCACCTCATTTGCTAAATAAAAGGGAAGATAAACCATTTTGTCAAAAAAAAAACTAGGAGGAAAGATCCTCTCAAGGTGGCATAAAGTTTCCACAATCTCTAGATCCAATAGATCTATCTCTTCCAGTGTGATGAACTTTTTGCACAAGCGACAAAAAAAAAAGAACTCAGTCGAATCAACGGAATGGCCACATGACCAGGAAGGATGCTTTTAATCGGTATAGGTAGTAAATAGTGAAGCATAAAGTGAGCTTCGTGGGTCTTATACCCAGAAACTTTTCTTTCTCCTAGATGTACATAGCGTGATATATTCGAAGCACTACCATCAGGTAGCTTTGTTGTCTTTAAAACACCACAAAAAACTGACTTCTCTACAGCAATCATAGAAAAGCATGCCTTTGCCAACTTTGTTCTCTTGCCATTATTCACCTCCTTTGGTTGAAGATTTTTCAGCAAATCTTTTAAGTAATATCGAGCATTCAAATGGTCCTTTGTCTTGCCTGGGATATTCAAGAGAGTTCCAATTACACTGTCAATTATATTATTCTCTATGTGCATGACATCTAAGTTGTGACGCAGTGGGTTCTTGTGCCAATAAGGCAATTCAAAGAAAATTGATCATTTTTTCCAATTCCATGGAAAACTATTTGATGTACTTTTCTTTTTTCCAAAGAAATTCTCAACATTTTGTAGCATTTCAAAAAATTCGGCTCCTTCTATAACAGGTGATGACTTGCATCATCTACCTTTTTTTCTTTCATAAAAAGGACCACAAAAGAGCATAACCTCATTTGATCATTGTAATTCATGCAATACTTAATGGATAGTGTAGTACATTGCTTTGAAATGAGGTTGTGCTGAATTTCAGGTGAAAAAGACATAAAAAATGGGAAGAAAACAACAAAACAAGCTGGGCGTGTGAAACGGGCGTGCCACTTGGAGCAAATGCCACAAAAATACATTGGTGTGGCACGCCAGGAGCTGGGCGTGGCACGCCAGTACTAAAGACTAGAGGAGATTCTCAAGCCTTTACATGGGCGTGGCACGCCAGAAGCTGGGCGTGGCACGCCAATACAATTTTCCAGAGAGCAACATTGAAGGCCATCAAAGGGGTGTGGGACGCCAGGTTGGGTGTGACATGCCTAACCCAGCACTCACTATAGGGTGTGCCACTTGAGATCGAAGGCATGGCATGCCAGCTTCAAAACCACTTGGGCATGCCAATTGAGGAGTCAGGCGTGGCATGCCAAGCTTGAGGAACCAACAAATGAATGGGCGTGCCACTTGACCAACATGGTGTGGCACGCTAGTACAAGATTCCAGAGAAGAAGTTGAAGCTAAAAAGGCCTAGGCGTGCCACTTGAGATCGAAGGCGTGGCACACCAAGCTCTCACCCCCACTTAGGCGTGCCACTTGACCAACTAGGCGTGGCACGCCAATGCACAAGAAGGCCAAGCAACTGCTGGGCGTGCCACTTGGTGTCGAAGATGTGGCTCATCAGCACAAGAATTTCACTACGGCATGCCGCTTGAATGCTGGGTGTGGCACGCCAGCTGTTGGAACCGAAGCAAAGTGATGAGTATGGCACGCCTGCCTCACGGTGTGGCACGTGGTGCACGAAATTGTGATCATCAACAATGGCGCCAATGAACTTGGTAGTGCTCTCAAACGTGAATCACACTTAGTCACAACTCCACACAACTAACCAGCAAGTGCACTGGGTCATCCAAGTAATACCTTACGTGAGTAAGGGTCGATCCCATGGAGATTGTTGGTATAAAGCAAGCCATGGTCCTCTTGTAAATCTCAGTCAGGCGGATAGTAAATGTTATGGAGTTTTCGAATAATAAATAAAGCAGAAAATAAAGATAGAAATACTTATGTAAATCATTAGTGGGAATTTCAGATAGGCGTATGAAGATGCTGTGCTCCTTTTGAATATCTGCTTTCTTACTGCCTTCATCCAATCCTTTTTACTCCTTTCCATGGCAAGCAATATGTACGGCATCACCGTTGTCAATGGTTACATCCCATCCTCTCAGTGAAAAAGGTCCAAATGCTCTATCACGGCACGGCTAATCATCTGTCGGTTCTCAATCATGTTGGAATAGAATCCCTTGATACTTTTGCGTTTGTCATCACGCCCAACAATCGCGAATTTGAAGCTCGTCACAGTCATTCAATTCCTGAATCCTACTCGGAATACCACAGACAAGGTTTAGACTTTTCCGATTCTCATGAATGCCGCCATCAATCTAGCTTATACCACGAAGATTCTGATTAAAGAATCCAAGAGATATGCGCCCGGTCTAAGGTAGAATGGAAGTGGTTGTCAGTCACGCGTTCATAGGTGAGATTGATGATGAGTGTCACAGATCATCATATTCATCATGTTTAAGTGCAACGAATATCTTAGAACAGGAATAAACTGAATTGAATAGAAAGTAGTAGTGATTGCATTAAAACTTGAGGTACAGCAGAGCTCCACACCCTTAATCTATGGTGTGTAGAAACTCCACCGTTGAAAATACATAAGTGAAAGTGGTCCAGGAATGGCTGAATGGCCAGCCCCCATGAAGGTCTAAAATCGCATCCACTGATTAAAGATCAATCAAAAGACGTCTAATACAATAGTAAAATGTCCTATTTATACTAGACTAGCTACTAGGGTTTACACAAGTAAGTAATTGCTGCAGAAATCCACTTTCGGGGCCCACTTGGTGTGTGCTTGGGCTGAGCTTGAGCTTTACACGTGCAGAGGCTCTTTTGGAGTTGAACGCCAAGTTGTAATGTATTTTTGGCATTCAACTCTGGTTCGTGACATGTTTCTAGCGTTTGACTCTAGAATGCAGCATGGAACTGGCGTTGAGCACCAGCTTACGTCGTCTAATCACGAATAAAGTATGCAGTATTATATATTGCTGGAAAGCTATGGATGTCTACTTTTCAACGCCGTTAAGAGCACGCCATTTGGAGTTCTGTAGCTCCAGAAAATCTATTTCGAGTGCAGGGAGGTCAGAATCCAATAGCATCAGCAGTCCTTTGTCAGCCTTTTATCAGAGTTTTGCTCAAGTCCCTCAATTTCAGCCAGAAATTATCTGAAATCACAGAAAAACACACAAACTCATAGTAAAGTCTAGAAATGTGAATTTAGCATAAAAACTAATGAAAACATCCCTAAAAGTAGCTAGATTATACTAAAAACTACCTAAAAATAATGCCAAAAAGCGTATAAATTATCTGCTCATCACAACACCAAACTTAAATTGTTGCTTGTCCCCAAGCAACTGAAAATCAATTAGGATAAAAAAAAGAGAATATACTATAAATTCCAGAATATTAATGAATATTAGTCTTAATTAGATGAGCGGGACTTGTAGCTTTTTGCCTCTGAACAGTTTTGGCATCTCACTTTTTCCTTTGAAGTTTAGAATGATTGGCATCTATAGGAACTTAGAATTTCAGATAGTGTTATTGATTCTCCTAGTTAAGTTTGTTGATTCTTGAACACAGCTACTTCTATGAGTCTTGGCCGGTGCCCTAAGCATTTTTTTTTTCAGTATTATCACCGGATACATAAATGCCACAGACACATAGCTGGGTGAACCTTTTCAGATTGTGACTCAGCTTTGCTAAAGTCCCCAGTTAGAGGTGTCCAAAGTGTAAATCATGTTGCTTGTATGCGAAGTTTGTATTCGTAGGTTTTGATGAATGACAAACCAACAAACGACATGAAAAGTCAAACCAACAAACAACTTGAATGAACAAGCATGAAGAGTTGAAAGCAACACAACAACAACAAGAAACTCAAGTCCACAACATTTGAAGACAAGTATAGTGTCTTAGGACTTAAGTAACTTCTTGTTAAGAACCAATTGCTAAATCTCTCAACACACACTCACAAAATGTTTTGATGCACATCTTGTAATTCGATGCTAGCCAAATGGTTTAAAAACTTGTTTTCAAAGGTACAAAAGCATAGGAATTGACTCCAACAAGTTTGAGATCAATCCTAAGCATTTTGAAGTGATTTAAAGCCATTCTTTAAGGTTTGCATCGATGCACACTCATCTTACATCGATGCAAAGCATGCAACGACTTATTGCATCGATGCAAAGATGTTTGCATCGATGCAACCTAGCTGAAAATTCAAATTTCAGCGTCAAAGACACATTTGCATCGATGCAAAGTGTTATACATTGATGCAAATAATTCAAAAACATAAAAAACGGCTAGTTTTGACATAAAGGCTTCATCCCATTAATTCCCCAACGTTTCTAAGGTTTGG
>NC_029772.3:64085540-64090577 GCF_000817695.3 Arachis duranensis | reverse complement strand
CCCTTCTTGTCATTCATAAGTTTGATACTCTTAAGGCTATTCTAGTTCATCAAGGCCTCATGGATTTTGTTCAAATTAAGAGTAAATATTATCCGGATTTAGTTGCCATAGCCTATAGTACACTCATGATTGAGATTGATGAGGAAGATGAATCAAATTTCACATTATTCTTCAAGATAGGAAGAAAGGATTATAGGCTAGATGGTGATGAGTTAGCCACCATTTGGGAGTTGCCAAATCAAGGTGACTTGTTTCAAGGTGGTAAAACCCCAATTGATGAATGGGGTTATTCAAAGGACAATGCCATGCATTTGTTCAACCTTGTACAAGGAGCTCACTCCAAAATTAGTTGCAATTCAATGAGTGCGAAACATTGAACTTTGTTATATCTAGTCACCTATGTATTGCAACCTAGAATATCCGGGCATGCGAATGTAACTGATGAAGATTTGATTGTCATGTGGGCTATGATGAATGGGATTAAGATTAATTGGCCATACTTTATAGTACAACATATGATTAGGCTCAAGATGAAGGATAGGAATGGTGGATTAGGATTCCTTTGCCTATGGTCTAAAGTCTTTGATTATGTTGGTATTGATGTATCAAATGAGATTGCCAAGGAAGTACCACCTCAATCTTGTATCAACACTCATCTTCTCAACAAAATGGGAAGAAGAAATGTTGATGAACAAGGTCCTCAAGAGCAAGCTCCTCCACAAGCACCTCAAGCTCAAGAACCACCCTCCTTGGTTGATGTAATGAGAGAATTACAATCCATCAACCAAAACATCCAAAGGATTGAAGTTGAGCATGGTAGGCAACTTGAAGCACTTAATCGTCGTGTGTCTCGTGTAGATCATCGCACGGGTCGCTTGGATCGTCGTATTGATGACTTATATGAGCATTTCGGCATCCACCTACCGTATGAAGAGGATAATGATGATGATGAAGACCAAGATTGATTGTCTCCTCTTCATCAAGTCACTTTTTATTGCTTTATGTTTATTTGATTATATGAATTGTTAAACTAACTCCTAGTAAGTTAAGGATTTCTATTATGGTTTAAATACTTTGATATTTCCTTCATAATTTTGTTAAATGATTAATGCTTGTATGCTTGTTTGGTGAATAACTCAAAATAGGCTTGGTACCCCTATTTTAAGTTAATATGCATGCCTTGATATATTTCACTTCTTTAGGGGGAATTATACATGCTTATTATATATAAAAAGAGGAAATCAAACTCTTTTTGAAAGGGGGAATATCTCATCCTTGAGATTAATAAAGAAATTGAACTTAAAAAAAAATTCATTGTTTTATGCATGCTTCTATGACACATTTCAAACTCCCTTCTTTTTGATAATGTCAAAAGGGGGAAGAAAAGTTTGAGGATATTTGAAGTTTTGAACTTTTGAAATAGGAAGAAAAGTTTGAGGATATTTGAAGTTTTGAACTTTTAAAAAAGAAGAAGTTTGAGGATTTGAAAAGAAGAAATAAGTTTGCGAAACAATGATTTCAAAAAGACTTCCGCTAAGCAAAAACTTTGATATCTAAATCGTTTTCTTTGATAAACGCCCCTTAAAGGAACAAATGCACATATTTAGGGGGAACTCCTGCAAAATTTTTCTGTGAAGTCTTCTCCAAAGCTTTCTATAAAACAAAGTGCATTATTGTTGCTTTCAAAATCATTTATAAATACATATCCTCAAAATTAGTTTGTCATTATCAAAAAGGGGGAAATTGTAAATCATGTTGCTTGTATGCGAAGTTTGTATTCGTAGGTTTTGATGAATGACAAACCAACAAACGACATGAAAGACAAACCAACAAACAACTTGAATGAACAAGCATGAAGAGTTGAAAGCAAACACAACAACAACAAGAAACTCAAGTCCACAACATTTGAAGACAAGTATAGTGTCTTAGGACTTAGGTAACTTCTTGTTAAGAACCAATTGCTAAATCTCTCAACACACACTCACAAAATGTTTTGATGCACATCTTGCAATTCGATGCTAGCCAAATGGTATGGTTTAAAACTTGTTTTCAAAGGTACAAAAGCATAGGAATTGACTCCAACAAGTTTGAGATCAATCCTAAGCATTTTGAAGTGATTTTAAGCCATTCTTTAAGGTTTGCATCGATGCACACTCATCTTGCATCGATGCAAAACATGCGACGACTTGTAAACTATCTTGTTCATATTCTTTCATTCTACACATTTTTTTTAAGGTGTTATAATACACAATTTGAGAGAGCAATATCATTTGGTTCAATAGTGCTAAACTTGTAATCATACACTCTTCTAGAGAGTACTCATTTCATCTCAACAATTCTTTGAGAATTGTTTTCTTGTACACCTTGTAAATTGGAGTGTGATCTCCAAGGTTGAGTCAAGAGTTATAAACACTATAGTCGGTGAGGATACCAAAGAGGTATACTAAGTACTCAAGGCAAATCTTAGAGAAGGTATCTCTAAGTGGAGTGGGTTAGTATACGAGTGGTGATTATATACCGTGAGGTGTTAGAAACTAAGGACTCGGATTGTAAAAGGTTTTGCGCGAGCACCTTGAAGCTTGGCAATAGTGGAACTTCTCAATTGCGATTGAGAAAGAAAGTGGACGTAGGACAAGGATTGTGCCGAACCACTCTAAATAGCGTTTGCATCTCTCCAAACTCATCTCTTCAATATTATTGTCTTTTACCTTTGAGCAAATAAATTGTTATCGAAAAGTAGCTTCGTAAGTACTTAAGGAGTGGCTTAAGTCCGATTGGTGAAAAGCTTGATCAATTTATTTGAGTTGGTGTCTATTGGAAAGTAAAAGCTCCTTATAAATGCTTAGCAATTGAGTTAAGCTCTTGGAAAAATACTAGTACAATAACACTTTTTGTATATTGTCTTTAACTTTCGTAAAAAGATTAATTGTTGTTGCAATACTCAATTCACCCCCCCTCTTGAGTAATTGTGCATAGGTTCTACAAGTGGCATCAGAGCTTAACCCTTTGAAAGACTTAACCGTTTAAGGGAAAAGATCATGGCAAGCACAGGCTTTAACAACAACAACACTAGCGAAGGTAACTCAAACAGATTGCTGCATGTTTCTGGCGTTGAACGCCAGCTTTCCTCAGTGTACAATCCTGGCGTTTAAACGCCAGATTGCTGCATATTTCTGGCGTTGAACGCCAGCTTTCCTCAGTGTGCAATCCTGGCATTTAAACGCCAGATTATTGCATATTTTTGGCGTTCAACGCCAGATCCATGCTCTGTTCTGGCATTGAACACCAGCCAGATGCTCCTTACTGGCATTTGAACGCCAGTAAGTCCTTCCTCCAGGGTGTGATTTTTCTTCTGCTGTTTTTGATTCTGTTTTTAATTTTAGTATTTTTTTCGTGACTCCATATGATCATGAACCTAATAAAACATAAAAGAACGATAAAAATAAAAAAAATTAGATAAATAAAAATTGGGTTGCCTCCCAATAAGCGCTTCTTTAATGTCAATAGCTTGATAGTGGGCTCTCATGGAGCCACACAGGTGATCAGGTCAATGTTGTAGACTCCTAACACCAAAATTTAGAGTTTGGATGTGGGGATTCAACACCAAACTTAGAGTTTGGCTGTGGCCTCCCAACACTAAACTTAGAGCTTGATTGTGTGGGCTTTGTTTGACTCTATACTGGGAGAAGCTTTTCATGCTTCCTCTCCATGTATACAGAAGAACACCCTTGAGTCTTAAACACAAGGTAGTCCCCATTCAATTAAAGGACTAATTCTCCTCTGTTAACATCTATCACAGCTCCTGCTGTGGCTACGAAAGGTCTTCCAAGGATGATGCATTCATCCTCCTCCTTCCTAGTGTCTAAGATTATGAAATCAGCAGGGATGTAAAGGCCTTTAACCTTTACTAATACGTCCTCTACTAATCCATAAGCCTGTCTTACTGACTTGTCTGCCATTTGTAATGAGAACATGGCAGGTTGTACCTCAATGATTCCCAGCTTCTCCATTACAGAGAGTGGCATAAGATTTATACCTAACCCCAGGTAACACAGATCTTTTTCAAAGATCATGGTGCCTATACTGCAGGGTATTACGAATTTTCCAGGGTCTTGTCTCTTTTGAGGTAAAGTTTGCTGAACCCATGTATCTAGTTCACTAATGAGCAAGAGAGGTTCACCTTCCCAAGTCTCATTACCAAATAACTTGGCATTTAGCTTCATGATAGCTCCTAAATATTGAGCAACTTGCTCTCCAGTTACATCTTCATCCTCTTTAGAGGAAGAATAGTCTTCAGAGCTCATGAATGGCAGAAGGAGGTTTAATGGGATCTCTATAGTCTCTATATGAGCCTCAGATTCTCTTGGGACCTCAATAGGGAACTCCTTCTTGCTTGAGAGACGTCCCATGAGGTCTTCCTCATTGGGATTCACGTCCTCTCCTTCCTCTCTAGGTTCGACCATATTGACTATATCAATGGCCTTGTACTCTCTTTTTTGGATTCTCTTCAGTATTGCTTGGGAGAGTACTAGGAGGAGTTTCAGTGATTTTCTTATTCAGCTGGCCCACTTGTGCCTCCAGATTTCTAATGGAGGACCTTGTTTCACTCATGAAACTTAAAGTGGACTTAGACAGATCAGAGACTAAGTTTGCTAAGTTAGAGGTGCTCTGTTCAGAATTCTCTGTCTGTTGCTGAAAAGATGATGGATAAGGCTTGATATTGCTGAGCCTATTTCTTCCACTATTATTAAAGCCTTGTTGAGGCTTTTGTTGATCCTTCCATGAGAAATTTGAATGATTTCTCCATGATGAATTATAGGTGTTTCCATAAGGTTCACCAATATAATTTACCTCTGCTATTGCAGGGTTCTCAGGATCATAAGCTTCTTCTTCAGAAGATGCCTCTTTAGTACTGTTGGAAGCATTTTGCCATCCATTCAGACTTTGACAAATCATGTTGACTTGCTGAGTCAACATTTTGTTCTGAGCCAATATGGCATTCAGAGCATCAATTTCAAGAACTCCCTTCCTTTGAGG
>NC_029772.3:64036083-64085488 GCF_000817695.3 Arachis duranensis | reverse complement strand
AGTTCTTGAGCTTCTGTAGGTGTTTTCTTTAGGTGAATGGATCCACCTGCAGAATGGTCCAGTGACATCTTAGAGAACTCAAATAGACCATAATAGAATATATCTATCATGGTCCATTCTGAAAACATATCAGAAGGACATCTTTTGGTCATCTGCTTGTATCTTTCACAAGCTTCATAGAGGGATTCACCATCTTTTTGTTTGAAGGTCTGAACATCCACTCTAAGCTTGCTCAGCTTTTGAGGAGGAAAGAACTTAGCCAAGAAGGCCGTGACCAGCTTATCCCAGGAGTCCAGGCTATCTTTAGGTTGAGAGTCCAACGATGTTCTAGCTCTGTCTCTTACAGCAAAAGGGAAAAGCATGAGCCTGTAGACTTCAGGATCTACTCCATTAGTCTTAACAGTCTCACAGATCTGCAAGAACTCAGTTAAGAACTGGTAAGGATCTTCTGATGGAAGTCCATGAAACTTGCAGTTCTATTGCATTAGAGCAACTAGTTGAGGTTTCAGCTCAAAATTGTTTGCTCCTATGGCAGGAATTGAGATGCTTCTTACATCAAACTTGGACGTAGGTGCAGTATAATCACCAAGCATCCTTCTTGCATTATTGTTGTTGGGTTCGGCTGCCATCTCCTTTTCTTGTTTGAAAATTTCAGCAAGGTTGTCTCTGGATTGTTGTAATTTAGCTTCTCTTAGTTTCCTCTTCAAAGTCCTTTCAGGTTCTGGATCAGCTTTAATAAGAATGCCTTTTTCCTTGTTCCTGCTCATATGAAGGAGAAGAGAACAGAAAAAGAAGAGGAATCCTCTATGTCACAGTAAAGAGGTTCCTTATTGTTAGTAGAATAAGAAAGGGAATAAAGAAAGGAGAATCCAAACACAAGGGTAAGGATAGGGGCAGTGATTTGAGATGAAGAGAAGTGTTAGTAAATGAATGAATAAATAGAATAAGATGAGAGAGAAGTTTTTGAAAACAATTTTGAAAAGGAGTTAATGATTTTCGAAAATTAAGATAAGAAAAAAATTAAAATTAAAATTTAAAACAATAAATTAATTAAAAAGAATTTTTGAAAAAGAGGGAGGTATTTTCAAAAATTAGAGAAAGAAAAGTTGTTAGGTGGTTTTGAAAAATATAAGAAATAAACAAAAAGTCAAATAGTTAGTTGAAAAAGATTTGAAAATTAATTTTGAAAAGATAAGAAGATAAGAAGTTAGAAAAGATATTTTAAAATCAAATTTTTGAAAAAGATAAAAATTTGAAAAAGATATGATAAAAAGATATGATTAAAAAGATATGGTAAGATTTAATTTTTAAAATTAAAATTAATTACTTGACTAACAAGAAACTAAAAGATATGATTTTAGAATTTAAAGATTGAACATTTCTTAACAACAAAGTAACAAACTTCAAATTTTTGAATCAATCACATGACTTATTAGTTAAGTTTCGAAAATTTTGAAATAAAATTAAGAAAATATTTTGAAAATAATTTTTGAAATTTTTGAAAATCATGAAAGAAAAATGAAAAAGATTTGAATTTTGAAAAAGTTTTGAAAAGATAAGATTTTTAATATTTGAAAATTTGACTAGACTTACAAGAAATAACTAATTTTAAAAAATTTTGACTAAGTCAACTCAAATTTTCGAAATTTTGAGAGAATTAAGGAAAAGATATTTTTTTATTTTTGAATTTTTAATGATGAGAGAGAAAAACACAAATATGACCCAAAACATGAAAATTTTGGATAAAAACCAATGATGCATGCAAGAACACCAAGAACACTTTGAAGATCATGATGAACATCAAGAACATATTTTTGAAAAATTTTTGATGCAAAGAAAACATGCAAGACACCAAACTTAAAAAATCTTTAATGTTTAGACACTGTGAATGCAAAAATGCACATGAAAAATAATAAAAAATACAAAAAAAGAAAACTTCAAGATCAAACAAGAAGACTTACCAAGAACAACTTGAAGATCATGAAGAACACCATGAATGCATGAATTTTTCGAAAAAATGCAAGAACAATATGAATATGCAGTTGACACTAAACTTAAAAATTGACTCAAGACTCAAACAAGAAACACAATATATTTTTTGATTTTATGATTTTATTAATTTTTCTTTTGTATTTTATTTTATACTTTCGAAAAAAAACATATAGGAAAAGGAAAATAAGAAATTCAAAAATTTTAAGAAGAATTCCAGGAATCTTTCAATGTTAGCCTAAAACTCCAATCCAAGGGTTGGACATGGCTTAATAGCCAACCAGCTTTAGGATGGTATTACATGCATTGAAGTGATTAGTTGAAGTCTCATTCCAAAAGAATTTGGATATGGCTTTACAGTCAGCTAGGATTCAACATGCTTCATGAAACTCTAGACTCCATTATTAAAAATTCTAAAGCCATAGAATAATTTATTTTAATTAAAAACTTTTTTTTTTGAAAATAGGGATAAATTTTTTTTGAAAATTTTTTTTGAAAATAAAACAAAAAAGAAAATTACCAAATCTGAGCAACAAGATGAACCGTCAGTTGTCGAAACTCAAACAATCCCCGGCAACGGCGCCAAAAACTTGGTGCACGAAATTGTGATCATCAACAATTGCGCCAATGAACTTGGTAGTGTTCTCAAACGTGAATCACACTTAGTCACAACTCCGCACAACTAACCAGCAAGTGCACTGGGTCGTCCAAGTAATACCTTACGTGAGTAAGGGTCGATCCCACGGAGATTGCTGGTATGAAGCAAGCTATGGTCATCTTGAAAATCTCAGTTGGGCGGATAGTAAATGTTATGGAGTTTTCGAATAATAAATAAAGCAGAAAATAAAGATAGAAATACTTATGTAAATCATTAGTGGGAATTTCAAATAGGCGTATGAAAATGCTGTGCTTGTTTTGAATCTCTGCTTTCTTACTGCCTTCATCCAATCCTTTTTACTCCTATCCTCTCAGTGAAAAAGGTCCAAATGCTCTGTCACAGCATGGCTAATCATCTGTCGGTTCTCGATCATGTTGGAATAGAATCCCTTGATCCTTTTACGTTTGTCATCACGCCCAACAATCGCGAGTTTGAAGCTCGTCACAGTCATTCAATCCCTGAATCCTACTCGGAATACCATAGACAAGGTTTAGACTTTCCGGATTCTCATGAATGCCGCCATCAATCTAGCTTATACCACGAAGATTCTAATTAAGGAATCCAAGAGATATGCGCCCCGTCTAAGGTAGAATGGAAGTGGTTGTCAGTCACGCGTTAATAGGTGAGAATGATGATGAGTGCAACGGATCATCACATTCATCATGTTTAAGTGCAACGAATATCTTAGAACAGGAATAAACTGATTTGAATAGAAAGTAGTAGTGATTGCATTAAAACTTGAGGTACAGCAGAGCTCCACACCTTTAATCTATGGTGTGTAAAAACTCCACCGTTGAAAATACATAAGTGAAAGTGGTCCAGGCATGGCCGAATGGCCAGCCCCCAAGAAGGTCTAAAATCGCATACACTGATTAAAGATCAATCAAAAGACGTCTAATACAATAGTAAAATGTCCTATTTATACTAGACTAGCTACTAGGGTTTACAGAAGTAAGTAATTGATGCAGAAATCTACTTCCGGGGCCCACTTGGTGTCTGCTTGGGCTGAGCTTGAGCTTTTCACGTGCAGATGCTCTTTTGGAGTTGAACGCCAAGTTGTAACATATTTTTGGCGTTCAACTCTGGTTCGTGACGTGTTTCTGGCGTTTGACTCCAGAATGCAGTATGGAACGGAGTTGAGCGCCAGTTTACGTCGTCTAATCACAAATAAAGTATGAACTATTATATATTGATGGAAAGCCCTAGATGTCTACTTTCCAATGCTGTTAAGAGCGCACCATTTGGAGTTCTGTAGCCCCAGAAAATCCATTTCGAGTGCACGGAAGTCAGAATCCAACAGCATCAGCAGTCCTTTGTCAGCCTTTTATCAGAGTTTTGCTCAGGTCCCTCAATTTCAGCCAGAAATTACCTGAAATCACAGAAAAACACACAAACTCATAGTAAAGTCCAGAAATGTGAATTTAGCATAAAAACCATGGTTTTGAAAACCAAACTGGACCGATCGGTTCAACCGGAATAACCGGGAACCGGTCACCTAGCCGGTTCGAGTAATGTCGAAAACCATTTGGAAATCTGAAATCGCGTAAACAACCCCCCAGCAACTCTAATCAGTTTCCAATTTTCCATTCCATTTTCCCCTTTCCATTGCATTCACCCACCAAGCCCCAGCAGCGCGACCGAGCCACCCAAGCAAGCAGCCACCGAGCCACCCACACCCATCCACAGCAGCGCCGATGTTGAGGGCCGCAACCACCACCGCGTCCTACTTCTCGCCGAGCCCGCCTCCTCATTGCTGTCGCCGACCTCGCCGAGCCCGCCTCCTCATTTGCCGTTGCCGAATGTCACCGAGCTCGCCTACTCGTTGGGGCGTCGCCGACACCGCATCTTCACTCGCTGCCGGTAAGACTCAGTTTCTTCTCTCTTGTGTTTCTATTGTCTCTGCAGATCTTTCCTGAAGACTCCAACTGTTTTAACCTTATTCTTTTGTGGAGGTTGAGGTAGGCCTGTGTGCTTTGTTCTTCTTATTCTTTTGTATTGTTCATGGTTCATTTTTGGGGTTGTAGTATATAAGTACTTGATTATTGTAGTAATAGGTTTTGTTTTGTCTCTTTGACTAAAAAAAGGTAACTTTTGGGGTTTATGCAGAAAAAAGGAGGTTTTTCTTCATACCCATGTGCAAAATTTATTTTTTGAGCTTTATTGATTGGTCCTGATAAGGTTCTGCTGCTAATTCGTTGTTCTGTGTGGTGTGTATTGTGAGCTACTACTATTGAAGCTGTGTGGTGAAAGGATTTTACAGAAGGAAGTGGTATTGTATTTAGGGTTCAATCAATCTTGTTTCCTTTTTGTTTGTAGTTTTTTCTTTTGGTTCCTTATGGCTGTTGAGGAATCTGAGCCTATGATTCCTGAACTAGAAAGAGAAGAGAATTTGATAGCTGCAGCAAGACATATTGGGAAGGCATTAGGATCAAACAAGAACCTTACCACTGATGCCAAGAAGATTCTAGTTGATCTTGGCTCCAAGTTGTCATCCATGAGCATTTCTAGGGAGATGGAGGAGGGGAAGAAAGGGGAGGAGGATGAGGAGGAAGAGGAAGAGGAGGAGAAAGGTGGTGTGAATGCTACCGAGGACCGGATCAATGTGATTCAGGAGAAAATCATGAGATGGGAGGAAGATCAGTCTATGATTTGGGATTTAGGGCCCGAAGAAGCATCTGAGTATTTGAATGCGGCTAATGAAGCTTGCCGTTTGATTGAGAAGTTGGAGAGTTTCAATTTGAGTAAAGATGACCAAGAGTATAAACTCCTCATTATGCTATGTTTAGGTCTTGGTGATGACTTGTGCTTTGAGGTGCATCCATGATTTTCTTATCCATCATCAATTCATATAAGTACATTAAAGGCTCAATTCTTTTTCTCTTTTGATGAGTTGCACCTTTGATTAGTTGAAAACTTGCTAGTAATTGTTTCTTTTGAATGTAGAAGTAGAACATTATGGGTTTCCCATTATGTGTGTTTTTTTTTGTTTAGTTATAAACTTTGATGTTTGAAGTTGTTTGTGAACCTCTAATATTAAGTTATGGATAATTTATTATGTGAAATTTTAAATTTTATTAAGTTAGAAATTATTGAATTTATATATTTAAAATCATTTTTAGGTTTTTTAATAATTTTAATTAATATTTAATTAAACCGGTTGAACCCCGGTTGAACTCCGGTCGAACCAGTGAACCATTGAACCAATGACTTTACCAGTTTATTGACCGGTCCGGTTCTCGCAACCTTGATTAAAACTAATGAAAAAATCCCTAAAGTAGCTAGATTATACTAAAAATTATCTAAAAATAATGCCAAAAAGCGTATAAATTATCCGCTCATCAGCACGCTGGTTATATTTTCCAGAGAAGAAGTTAGAAGGCCAACTTTGAGGGCGTGCCACTTGGTGTCGAAGGCATGGCATGCCAACCACCATTCTTCACTCAGGCGTGCCACTTGAGTCTCAGGCATGGCATGCCATCATCACCAAATGAGCAAGAAGGGGCTTGGCGTGCCACTTGAATGTTGGGCGTGGCACGCTAGTGAAGAAGCCAAGCACACAAATGGGCGTGGCATGCCAAATCCTTGGCATGCCACGGTAGTTCAACTTTCCAGAGAGATGGATCAAGCACACAGCAAGGGCGTGGCATGCCGGACCCTGGGCGTGGCACGCCAGACCCTGGGCGTACCACGCTAGTTTAATTTTTCAGAAGCAAGAAGAAGAAGGAGAGGACCTGGGCGTGCCACTTGGGCTCGCAGGCGTGGCATGCCATGCCACATAGGTGATTAAAGAACCCTGGGCGTGCCATGTGGGCTCGAAAGCGTGGCACGCCAGGAGGCTAATAAAGGAGGGCGTGCCACTTGAAGAGCTAGGCATGGCATGACAAGCCAGAATGAGAGGAGAGCGTGGCACGCCACTGAAGCGCCAGCCACACGCCAACTGGGAGGTCACGTTTATTGAGTTTCTTTTCACTCCAAATTGTAATTTTCCTTTTTCACTTTTGTATTTCTTTTATTTTGAGAGCTAGGAGTAGTATAAATAACCCTAAGAAGTACTAAAAACGGGGTTAAGTAGTTAGAAAAGTTTTTAGTTTTACTTTTCACTCCATCTTGAAGTACTTTTCTCTAAGCTATGAGTAGCTAAATTCCCTCTCATGCTTTGTTGTACTTGATGGATTAATGATCGTGAATTTTCTTCTTCTCTTCATCTTCTTTTTGATTTTCTAGAAGAAATTTAGTTTTTGGTGCTTAGTGTTCAATTATCTTGGAAAAGAGGTTGAATGCAAAATGGGTTTCATGGGAACCTTGGAAAAGGAAACATGAAACTATGCTAGAAATCCCTTCTCAGACTTGAGTAGAATCTGGGTTTTGGTGTTTGGATATGGTGACATACAATCCTCCCTCTACCTGGACCTATGATGATGTGTGGTATAATTAGGGACCAAGCATATCTCTCTTTATGAGTAATTAGACCAAGGAATTGGCTATTGATCAAGATTTGAGAGATTGAGTCACTAAGGGATTGGGGCTCAATCAATCATGATTGCCAAGAGGTCAATGAGTTGCATGATTGAAGAGGATATGAGCTGAATTTAATACAAAGAGACAACATCTGATCTGAATGAATTCCCCCTATTCTCATCTATCACTTTCTTTATAGCTTTCTTTTACATTCTGCAATCCCCCATTCCCATTTACATTTATGCCATTTAATCTTCTGCCCTTTACATTCTTGCCATTTCCATTTCCACACTTTATTGCCTTTCTTTATTTTTGAGTCACTTTTAATTCTGTCATTTACAATTCTGCAATTACAATCTATTCTGTTTAGCTTGACTAATTCCCGAATTAATTAAAGTTGCTCAAATCAACAAATCTCTATGGATACGATCCCATTCCACTGTGGGTTATTTCTTGACGATAATTTTGGTGCGCTTGCTAAAAGAACGGATTCATAGTTAACATTTTTATGGGTACTGAAATCCGGTCATCAAGTTTTATGGCACCGTTGCCGAGGATTGGTTTGAAATTTACAACGATCAGAGAGCTAGATTAAGCATTTTAATTACCTTGTTATTTTTCTTTTTTGTTTTCTATTTCTTTTTCCATTCGAATTTATGTCTATTTGCTGGGAGCATTTTAGTTATCCATTGTCCATAATTCCCTTCTTCTAACTATTTGATTAATTGCATCAACCAAGTTAACCACTAATCTTAACTAAGGAGATTCTTTCACCTGCCCTCTGTTTGCTGTTTGTTGAATGTATGACAGGTAGAAGGGGAGAAACTTCATCCTACTTTGATAGTGAACCTGAGAGGACCTTTCTTAGACTAAGGAGGGAAGCAAGAGGCAAAGACATAGATGGAGAGGAAGTAGTGGAAGAAGATCCAGAAACTACCATGGAGGAAGAAGCTCATAACCATGTTGGAGAGGAAGCTGGCAATCATGTTCGGCAAGAGAGGCAAGTCTTAGGCTCCTACATCAACCCAAACCCAAGAAATTATGGCAGCAGCATCCTGAAACCAACAATCCATGCTAACAACTTTGAGTTGAAACCTCAACTCATCACACTTGTCCAAAATAATTGCTCATATGGGAGAGGTGCCCAGGAGGACCCAAACCAACATCTCAATACATTCTTGAGGATCTGCGATATTGTAAAATCCAATGGTGTACATCCTGACACCTACAAGCTACTTCTGTTCCCTTTTTCACTAAGAGATAAGGCAACGAAGTGGTTGGAAGCATTTCCCAAGGAGAGCTTAACCACATGGGATGATGTTGTAAACAAATTTCTAGCAAGATTTTACCCCCCACAGAGAGTTAACAGGCTAAGAGCTGAGGTGCAAACTTTCAGACAGCAAGATGGTGAAACACTCTATGAGGCCTGGGAAAGATTCAAAGATTTGACAAGGAAGTTCCCGCCATATATGTTTAATGAGTGGGTGCAACTACACATATTTTATGAAGGGCTATCATATGAAGTAAAGAAGGCTGTGGACCACTCTTTAGGAGGCTCACACAACAAGAAGAAGACTGTTGAAGAAGCCATAGATGTCATCGAGATTGTAGCTAAGAATGAGTATTTCTATGCTTCAGAAAGAACTCATAGGAAAGGAGTGCTAGAACTCAATTCTCTGGATGCCTTGTTAGCTCAAAATAAGGCAATTATAGTACAATTAGCAGCCTTAACCAAGAAGATGGAGGCAGGCCAAGTTTTAGTTGTCCAAGCTCAAGCACCACCTCTTGAAGGAGATGCAACAGAAGTTGAAGGTGAATGGGAGCAAGCCAACTATGTGAATAATTCTAGACCCTCTTTTGATCCCAACTCTAAGACATACAACCCAGGTTGGAAGAACCACCCAAATTTTGGGTGGGGAAACCAACAAAGCCACAATTAAGATCACAACAAACCTTACCCATCCAACCAATACAACACTCACAACCTCAACCATCAATCAGGCAATAATAGACCCTACCAAAATTCAGAAAACATATCATACCATTCCACCCAGCAAACACACAACAACAACCATCAAGACACATCAACCTCAACCATGCAACCATGTGAGATCAAGAGCAATTTTGAGAGAGTAGAGGCTGCAATAGCACAACTATCATCACAGCTCACAGGAGCCATTTCCACTCTCATGGAGAGGCCAACATAGACTAAAAGAAAGATAGATGCCAATCAAGAAGAATATAGATCAAATCTAAAGAATCAAGGTGCATCAATCTCAAAGCTCGAAGCACAAGTGGGGATCTTATCCAAGCAAATCCCAATGCCCACACATACATTTCCCAGTGATACCATGGCCAACCCAAGAGGGGAATGCAAGGCCAACACACTTAGAAGTGGGAAGGTTGTAGAAGAAGCGACCCCAAGCCAGAGTAACCAAGAAGAAGGAGCCACAGAGAAGCACGAAACCAACAAAGAAGTGGTCCCTGTCCCATCCTCACCAAAGCCAATCTTAAAGCCTTATGTGCCAAAGGTACCATATCCTCAGAGGCTGAGGAAAGATAGGAAGGATAGCCAGTTCTCTAGGTTCTTAGAGATCTTCAAAAAGTTCCAAATCAACATACAATTTGCTGAAGCATTAGAGCAAATGCCACTTTATGCCAAATTTCTGAAAGAGCTTATGACAAGAAAAAGAAACTGAGGAGAAAAAGAGACCATAGTGCTAACTGAGGAGTGTAGTGCCATCATACAAAAGAAGCTTCCCCAAAAGATGAAAGACCCAGGGAGTTTCCAAAACCCTTGCATCATAGGGGATATCCATATTGAGAAAGCCTTGTGTGATCTGGGAGCTAGCATCAACCTCATGTCCCTAACCATGATGAGGAGGATGAAGATTGAGGAAGCCAAGCCAACAAGAATGGCACTCCAATTGGCTTACAGAACATTCAAATTTCCACATGGGGTAGTGGAGGACTTGCTGGTGAAAGTTGGGGAATTCATTTTCCCAGCTGACTTTGTTGTGCTAGATATGGAAGAGGAGGTGAACACCTTAATCATCCTAGGAAGGCCATTCCTAGCCACTCCTGGAGCTATTATTGATGTGCAAAAAGGGGAGCTAGTCCTGAGATTGCATGAAGAAAAGATTGTCTTCAATGTCTTTAAGGCTATGAGCTACCCCAAGGAACCCATTGGAGAATGCATGATAGTGGACACTATAGAATAGATAGTTCAAGGGGTATTGGAAGAGGAACAATGTGAAGGAACTATAAAGTTAGAACAACAAGCATCAAGTGAAGTACCACCACAAGGAACCATGGTAAATTCAGTCATGTTGAACCATAAGGACAACAAAGAAGTAGCGGTACCTAAACTAGAGTTGAAGATCTTGCCACCAAGCCTGAAATATGCATATTTGGGTGACAACAACACTTACCCAGTGATCATCAATTAAAGCTTGAGTAAGGAGCAAGAAGAGGAACTTATCCAAGTGCTGAAATAACACAAGGATGCCATAGGCTGGACACTTACAGATTTAAAAGGAATCAGTCCTTCAATGTGCATGCACAAGATCCTACTTGAGAAAGATGCCAAGCCCTCAAGGAAACAAGAAAGAAGGCTGAATTCAACCATGAATGAAGTGGTTCAAAAAGAAGTGTTAAAGCTGTGGCAAGCAGGGGTGATTGACCCCATCTCAGATAGCCCATGAGTAAGCCCAGTGCAAGTAGTCCCAAAGAAAGGAGGGATCACTGTTGTGTCAAATGAGAAGAATAATATGATACCAATAACAACAGTGACTGGCTGGCGCATGTGCATTGACTACAGGAAGCTTAATGAAGCCACCAGGAAGGATCACTTCCCCTTATCTCTCATGGATCAGATGCTTGAAAGATTGGGCGGACATGAATACTATTGCTTCCTAGACAGTTATTCAAGTTACAACCAAATAGTTGTAGACCCGAAAGACCAGGAGAAAACTTTATTTACTTGTCCATATGGTGTTTTTGCTTATAGGAGAATGCCCTTTGACTTGTGCAATGCACCTGCAACATTCCAAAGGTGCATGCTCTCCATCTTCTCAGACATGATTGAGAAGTTCATAGAGGTGTTTATGGATGACTTCTCTGTATTTGGGAACTCATATTCTGAATGTCTATGCCATCTTGCCATGGTGCTAAGGAGATGCCAAGAAACCGACCTGATTTCAAACTAGAAAAAGTGCCACTTTATGGTGACTGAAGGGGTGGTTCTTGGTCATAGGATCTCTAAAAGTGGCATAGAAGTGGACATGGCAAAGGTGGAAGTAATTGAGAAGTTGCCTCCACCTTGCAATGTCAAGAAAATCAGAAGTTTTTTGGGACATGCTGGGTTCTATAGGAGGTTTATTAAAGATTTTTTCAAAGATTGCAAAACCCCTTAGCAACCTATTTGTCTAAAATACACCCTTTATCTTTCATAGAGAATGCATGTTGGCCTTTGAGGAACTTAAAAACATACTTTCCTCTGCACCTATTATAGCACCACCTAGCTGGGACTTACCCATTGAATTAATGTGTGATGCATCTGATTTTGCTATTGGTGTTGTTCTGGGACAAAGGAAAGACAAGCTAGTGCATGTTATTTACTATGCTAGCAAGGTCCTTAATGAGAATCAAAGGAACTACACCACTACAGAGAAAGAGCTTTTAGCCATATTTTTTGCTTTTGATAAGTTTAGATCATATCTTATTGGCTCTAAAGTAACTGTATTCACAGATCATGCAGCACTCAAGTACTTGCTTACCAAACAAGAATCTAAGCCCAGACTAATAAGATGGATCCTGCATATGGGTTCTACTGGCCAACCATTTTCAAGGATGCAAAGGAATTAGTGTCAAGGTGTGATGAGTTCCAAAGAGATGGGAACTTACCCAAGAAAAATGAGATGCCACAACAATTCATACTAGAACTTGAACTATTTAACGTTTGGGGGATTGACTTCATGGGTCCATTCCCCACATCATACACAAATAAGTACATTCTAGTGGCAGTGGACTATGTTTCTAAGTAGGTAGAGGCTATTGCAACCCCAACAAATGACAATAAGGTGGTCATAAACTTCCTTAGGAGAAACATCTGTTTTGAAGTACCTAGAGCCCTCATTAGTAATGGAGGGACACACTTCTGCAGCAGACCATTGGAGACCCTACTTTTGAGATATGGAGTGAAGTATAAGGTTGCAACACCTTATCACCCTCAAACAAGTGGGTAGGCTGAGATATCAAATAGAGAATTAAAAAGGATCCTAGAGAAAACTATGGGAGCATCAAGAAATGACTGGTCGAAGAGGCTGGATGACGCTCTTTGGGAATATAGGAGCCTTCAAAACACCAATAGGTATGACCCCATATCAGTTGGTGTATGGAGAGGCATGTCATATACCCCTTGAGCTTGAACACAAAGCCTTTTGGGCACTCAAGCTACTAAACTTTGATAGTGCTGCTGCTGGGGAGAAAAGGATCTTGCAGTTGCAAGAATTGGAAGAGCTTAGATCTCAAGCATATAAAAATGCCAAAATTTACAAGGAGAAAGCTAAGAGATGGCATGATCAAAAGATAGCAAGGAGAAAGTTTGAGGAAGGTCAAAAAGTGCTATTGTTCAACTCAATACTCAAATTCTTTCCAGGGAAACTCAAGTCTCGATGGTCAGGACCTTTCACCGTCCTTAAGGCATCCCCATATGGTCATGTAGAGCTCATGGAGGACAAAACTCATAGGACTTTCACTGTCAATGGCCATAGGCTCAAACACTACTTGGGAGGCTCTTTGGAGGAGCAGAGAGTGAGGTACAAGCTCAACTAAAGATGGAGGAGTGTCAAGCTAGTGACAATAAAGAAGCGCTAATTGGGAGGCACCCCAACACTTTATACCATTTTGATTTCTTGTTTTCTTAGAAGTAGTTAAGATTTGGAAAATTAGGTAGTTTAATTTTGTGTTCTTTTGCGTTATAGGAGTAGATTGTAAGTAGTGGATTAGGAAGTTTACTTCAGTTTGTTAGTTAGGATATGCCATTTTCTTTTATTCTGGAATTGCAATTTGATGAATACATTCACTGATGATGAGTGATTGGGCTGAGAACTAGCTAAAAAGCTAAGTTTGATGTGGCCACTCACCACTTAATCTAGGCTTACAACTATCTAGATAAAGTAATTTTGAAGAGTAAGCCTAGGGATTAAGTTTGGTGTGGCCACCACTATACAAGGATCACCTAGCAAGCCCAATACTACTCAAATTGAAAGCATTTAATATATTGGTGGGAACATAAATGTGGTTTAATTGTGTTTAGAAGAGGTTAGAAGCAAAAGAATATGGAAGGATTAGAGTTATTCTACCTTTATGAACACATTGAAAACCCAATGATGAACCCAATTTATTGAGATGCCATAGCATTAAGTTTGGTGTCCCAAGGAACACCCATCAGTTGCAATTCTATTCACTCATATTAAAAAGGAAGGTGGAGGATTCTTTTGTCATTACTAATGGGGCTCAGTTTTATTTTTAGGAGAGAAAAAGGGGCCCACATGAGTGATAGCTCATAAAGCAAAGAAGTCAAGGTGTACTTGCACCTTGGAACTCAACACATGCAAGGAGCAGAGTGGGATAAAAGTTGGCGCCTCTTTCCATGCTAGGTGCCACTTCCCAAGTGGGAAAACATTGAATTACCTTATTCCCACCATTCGGACCACACTTTTCATCCCCTATAAAAGCCCCTTACTTTCCCACCTCTCCTCACACTTCAAATCCCAACTTCGCATACCAAAAAGACCCCCACAATTCCTTCTTTCTTTTCATCTCTTTCCCCTACCTTTCTTCTCCTACTCCTTTTTCCTTTTCTTGATTGGGACAATCAAGTTCTAAGTTTGGTGTTGGAGCAAAACCTTGTTTTGTTTGCATTCCCTTGCAACATCCCTCAATATTTTTCAAAACCTTCAAACACCCTCTCTCAACCCAATGGCACCACTGAAATCATCAGCATCAAAGAAAAGAAAAACCAAGGAACCAACTTCTGGGTCCTCAAGCTCAACCTTCAATGAGTACAAATTCCTTTCCTTATTCAACCAAAATCAATTCTATGGTTGGGTGAGTGAGAGAGGAATCATCCCAGAAGTTGGGTTCCAATTGGGAAGAAATGAGCACATTGAGTTCAATAGGGAGATAAACAGTAGGGGCTTGAGGACCCTATGCAACCCACCAAAAAATGTAGTGAAAGGATTGGTGAGGGAGTTCTACACCAATGCCGTTCCTCAGCCGGGGCAAGCCTACGGTTACCTCAGCTACGTGAGGGGGAAATCCATAGATTATATCCCCTCTAGCATAGAGAGGATGCTAATGGTGAAGCAGACAACCTCCAACCGAAGCTATGAGGAAAGAATGAAACAACAAGACCCAGGATTTGATGAAATCCTCAATAAAATCTGTGTGTTGAATGTGCAACGGATAAACGACAAGGATGGGATACCCAGCTAACTAAGAAGAAGGGATTTGAGCCCCCAAGCTAGAGGGTGGCTAGAATTTGTGAGAAGGCCCTAATCCCTACATCCAACACTTCGGAGGGGACCAAAGAGAGAGCTGTGCTTATCTATAGCATCATGAAAGGTGAGAATGTCAATGTTGGGTAGTTGATTGCCAATAACATAAAAAAATGTTGAAGAGAACCAGCGATAACACAAGCTTGGCATTACCCAGCATCATACAAAGGCTGTGTGATGAAGCTGGAGTTGAGAAGATAATTGATGAAGTGATAGTGAAGCAAGACAAATTCATAACTGCTAAGAAGATGGCCAAAATGGTGGCTGTCAACCCACTTCAGAGGGCTAGGGAGCATAGAGCTGCTCATGCTCATATGCCACAAGAAGAAGAAGAAGAAGAAGAAGAAGAGGCAGAGGAGCAACCACAATTCCTAGCACTCCAACCACCACCACCATATCAACAATATCAATAATTTCTTAAAGGATTCAACTGGGAGCAACTACAAGGAGATGTACACTAAATGAGAGGATACCTACACCATCTGAGGGAAGATTTCAATCAATTCAAGGATAGTCAACAACAAAAATGGAACCAAGTAAATGAGAACATACAATAACTTTAAGGAAGCATGGAGCAGCTGAAGGAGCAGCGAGACCAGGTCACTGGGGGGAGATGCAAGGCAACCGAGGAATGATTCTGGAACACCAATTACATCAAATGGGAAGCCTAACTGAGTTCAGACACCTTTACGAGGCCAGAACTTTAGCAAGAGAAGACTATGATTGCTACGCACAAACAAAGTTGAGCTACTTGTGCAATGCAGTAGCCAACCTGAATCCCAATTACCCTACCTATATGCAAAAACTGGAGGAACTCAGTGCACGGCAGGAATAAATCACATTCCAGTGATGACAAATCATCTTATGCTAGCTTTTCAAGCATTTTTCACTTGTTTCATTAGGTTTTATGCACTTTCTTGCATTATAAGTAATTTGGAGTGGATTTGCATGGTTATGTTGAATCAATCAACCATCCTTTATTTGACACAAACTCATGAGGTTTAAGCTAGAATTAGTTGGTTTTTGAATGGTTTATAAGCCTTGTGAATTTGGTGATCCTTTTATTGGTTGTTTTGATTACTTGTAGGTGAAGAAAAGAAAGAAACAAGGAAAGCGTTGCTCAACCAAGCGTGGCACTCACTCAAGGAACAAGACCAACGCTTAATTAGTGAGCGGAGCATTAAATTTATGAACGCTAGCAATTGAAGACCAAAGCAAAGGCAAGGGCACTCCGTTGGTTCATTTCACTGAGTGCCCAAGGGAACCAAAATTTACAAGGCAAAGTAATAGCACTCAGTTAACTTAGTTAAGTTTTTCGTGGCCTTCCCAAAAGGAAAACAAGGCGCAACAATAGCAAAGGGGGCAGCCAAGGTTCAAACCATGCACACAAGGCATGGAATAAGCACTACTCTTCACAAGGAAATTGCTAGCACAAATGAAGCCAGTGAGGCTCGAAGTGGAGACCATGTACCAAACAAAGGATGCTGCATTTGAAGCTTTCACTGAGCGCTACTTGATGGAGCGCTCATGGACTATGTCGGAAGAGAATTTCTCAATAAAGTTGCGTTGCAAGTATAGCTCTACCAACAACAATCCTCAAGGATCAAATTTAGAAAGGAATTGGTTGTCACAAGTTCAACCCCAATGAAGTAACCGAAGTATTCAAACCTCGGGTCATCTTACAAGGAATGGGCAAACATGTGCTCAACATTGGTTAGAAATTCGGGGTTGTAAGTCATGAGCAAGGAATTAAACTAGGAATCTTAGCAAACAAGTAATCTTAAAATGCAAGGAACTAATTCAAATAACAAAGCAAAATGTGAGCAATTCTAAATTAAGAAGACAACATTCAATATAATTCTACTATCAACTAAACAATAACTATAACTAAGGCAAAGTAATCAAGATTTTTGGGCTTTCAAATAAGAATGATAAAAGCAACTCTTGGCTAGACATGGGAATAGGGGTCACTATCCTTGTCTAATAACCATATCTTGACAATTTTGAGGAACCAAACTCATTAAGTCTACTTCTATACTTGAAGTATGTTAAATGGTTTGGTCAACATCCACCCATAAGGTCTAACCTCACTACTAATTAACCTAGTAGTAGGCTAGTGTCAATGGCTATCAAATTGACCACTAAGGGTTTCCAAATCATCAAATCCATTAGACCCAATGACTCAAGTTTACCCAATTCCCTTGGCCTAAGCCAAGAGTAAAAAGAACTACTCCATAATCAAGGTAAACAATTCATCAAACACAAGGTAAGCATCAACAAAAGACATGTTCAAATTGCAATTGGATTGAAATTAACAAATACCCACTAACAAATATCAACATACAATCACTCAAACAACACAATTAATCATAGAAATCATCAATGTAATATTAACAAATCAAGATTCACAACATTCATGCAATGGGTATTGGTGCACGAAATTGTGATCTCAATGGCGCCAACAACTTGGTATGCACAATTGTAATCTCGACTCTTTTTCATAACTTTGTACAACTAACCAGCAAGTGCACTGGGTCGTCCAAGTAATAAACCTTACGTGAGTAAGGGTCGATCCCACGGAGATTGTCGGCTTGAAGCAAGCTATGGTAACCTTGTAAATCTCAGTCAAGCGGATTCAATTGGTTATGGAGTTTTAATAATTAAAATATAAATAAATAGAAAATAAAGATAGAGATACTTATGTAATTCATTAGTAGGAATTTCAGATAAGCGTATGGAGATGCATTGTCCCTTCTGAATCTCTGCTTTCCTACTGCCTTCATCCAATCCTTCATAATGCTTTCTATGGCAAGCTGTATGCTGGGTGTCACCGTTGTCAATGGCTACTTCCCGTCCTCTCAGTGAAAATGGTCCTCTACGGTTTCTGTACGGTTAATCAACTGTCGGATTTCTCGTCTCGGATGAAAAATACCATGCACATATATCGTATGGGGCTAATCAGCTGTTGGTTCTCAATCGTGTAGTGATGTGCGGAAAACAATCTGACACAAAACTCACCGGCAAGTGCACCGGGTCGCATCAAGTAATAATAACTCACATGAGTGAGGTCGATCCCACAGGGATTGAAGGATTGAGCAACTTTTGTTTAGTGGTTGAATTAGTCAAGCAAACAAGTGTTGATTGTGTGAATTTGTGTTGACAGAATTTAAATTGCATAGAATGTAAAGGGGAGTGGTTGATTTGTAGGAAATTAAAGGGAACAAAAAGAAAAAGAGCTGAATCTTAAAGTGCAAGTAATGTAAATTGCAGAAACTTAAAGTGCAAGAAATGTAAATGGCTTGAATTATAAAGGGAATCGGGAAGTGGATTTGCAGAAATTAGACAAGGAAAAGTAAATTGCAATAAATATAAGAGTAGAAGAGAAATTAAAATGAAAACTCCAGATCTCAGGACCCAAGAGACTAGATAACCAAGTCTAGATCTCAATGCCTTCCTAGATCAAAATTCAGAATTCAATTGCAAGAAATGTAAATATCAAGCAGTGTAATAAAGGGGTTCAAATATCAATTTCTCAATTGTGCAGTAGCTCAAAACAGAGAGAGATCTCAAGGTGAGACTGAGACAGAATTTCCTCAATTCTCAACACCCAAGACTCAAATAAAGCTTTGCAGGAAAGTAAACAAGAAAACCTAGAGGAAGAAAATTCAATTCTCCTCCCAGAAACTCTCTAAAATGTCAAGTAAGCTCTCAAAAACTCCTCAGCAAAAATCACAATTCCAAAAGCTCCTCAAAAACTTAAATTCTAATCTATTTATACACTCTCTTCTACTGATCTTCAAGCCTTGAATTGGGCCTTGGCCTTGATGGAATTGGGTTGATAGTAACCTCCGTTGATTGCTCTAGGTGTTGAGAAGAAATCCACTTGTGAACCGGGCCATGCAACTTTCACGTTTGAGCTAACGTTTGAGGCAAACATTGACTCAAACGTTGCCATGTGTGAACTTATGCAGCAGCCCATTCTTGCTGTCATCCACGTTTGGCTCAACGTTTGAGGTCTAACGTGAGCTCAAACGTGGATCCTCCCAAGCTCCTTTTTGGCCAACGTTTGGCCCAACGTTTGAGGCAAACGTTGGCGCAAACGTGGCTCATCTCAACCATCAATCAGGGGTGCTTTGCCATGCTCTTCCTTGCCAAATTGTAGCCAACGTTTGACCTCACGTTTGAGGCAAACATTGGCTCAAACGTTGCTGTGCCCAGAGCTCCAATTTCCTTCGATTTGGCGCCAACGTTTGACCTCACGTTTGAGGCAAACGTTGGCACAAACGTTGCCTTCCCCTGCTTCTTTTCTTAGCCAACGTTTGCCTCAACGTTTGAGGCAAACGTTGAGGCCTCCCAGGGTGTTGATTTCAGCCAACGTTTGACCTCACGTTTGAGGCAAACGTTGGCTCAAACGTTGGCTTCTCCCAGGGGCTTCTTCATCTTCTTGCAACCTCCTTCCAAGCTTTGTTTCACCTATCATCAATCAATCAAAAACATCAAAGCTATGCTTCAAATCATGAGATTATTTCTCTTCAATAATATATGATAATTATAGCTCAAAATCTCATGATAATGCATCATTTTATACATGATTGATTGAGTCAAAGATAACATGAATTTCAATCCAATTGGCTTACTTATGGCTTAAGAAAGTGCATAAAACTAAATGAAAACAAAGAAAAAGACTAGTAAAACTAGGCTGTGATGACTTGTCATCACAACACCAAACTTAAAACTTGCTTGTCCCCAAGCAAGAAAAGACTTTAAGCTCATGAGTACTGGCAGAATAGAAAATAGTGAAGAATGACAGAATGACATGTAAGGCTCTGTGAGTGATGTGATTAATTGATAGTGGAGTGAACTCTGAATCATATGTTTATGAAAGGGCTTCAGTGTTTATTAGTCCCTACATCTTGGAAGTCTTAGGTCTTAGGAATTTCACCCAAATGATATTGTGGAGATCTCTTTATAGATAATCACCTTGAAGCAGTTTATGATTTTTGTGTTGTGGCCTTGACTCTAAGTGTCATGTCTCAAAGCGGCTTTTTAGATAAGCTTTCAATCAATACTCCTAAACCAGTTGGTTTTAAGGTATTAGGTGTTGAAGCACCCCTGAGGATTTACTCTTGCTCAAGCCTCTCTCTTTGACACAATTCGACCACAAGCATTTACTAGGATACTAACTCTTTGAGTTTTCTTCTTTCCTACCTAGTAATTGATGCTCAGAGCCTTGGGCCATAAGGGACTGCTTTTGCACTTGAGCCTAGCCTTGACTTCTAAGTGTTTTGTTTTCAAGCATTTGGCTCGATACATAAACACCACAAGCACTTAGCAAATAAATTGCTATTGGTACTCAGAGCCTTCAGCTTTCTCATTCTTTCCCTTTTTATTTTATTCAAAATTATTTTTTTTTCGCTTCTTGGATCAAAAGATGTCTGAAAATTTCCACAATACTTCTTTGAATTCTATTTCCTGCCTATGAGCTCCCATGCAGGTTTTCACAAACATGCAACCTCAATACACATTCTTACAACCAGAACCACCACTTCCCTTAATCTTCTGCTTACCTCACGATAAATTTTTGATTCCTCAATCATTCTCTTCAAAGAAATGTTTTCTATTCATATTTTTTCAAACCCTGGGTATAAGAACTTTGAAAGTTGCTTGTTCCCCAAGCACTTGAAAGATGGTCAGCAAGCATGAACTATTTGTGGGCTTTTGAACTTACTTTGGTGTGAGAACACCAAACTTAGCACCTTGCCAATAGTTCTCATGCATCAAATTGACCATATGTGGAACTCTTTTTCTTTGCTAAATGCAATAAGACTAAAAACTAGAAAATAGACATTGGTTAAGTAGTTTCTCTGATTGCTTGGAGCTAGCAACCCTTTATGCAGAAGGTGAGAATGTGTTTTTAAATGAGATTTTTAGTGGAACACCAAACTTAGCATTCTTCATTCTCCCTTTGTTTTGGTGTGCAACACTAAACTTAGCTCCTTGCAATATAGATAAAACTACTTTAGCCTTTTTATTAAATGGAAAGAGAACTACCTCCAGTTGGGTTGCCTCCCAACAAGCGCTTCTTTATTGTCACTAGCTTGACATTCTCCATCCTCTGATCATGGAAGTTGAGAATTCTGTTGCCTTTGAGTTTTTCCTCTTACTGTGGGTTTTCCTTCCTCTATTTCTTCTTGAGGAATTTCTCTGTGGTGCTTCTCTTTGATCATTATTTCTTTTCCCATATCCTTCTCACTTTCCTCCATGGCTGCTTTCCCTTTCAACCCAGCAGCTTTTCTGCTGTTCTTTGGGTTGTCTTCAGTGTCCCTTAGGGATATATTTGCCTTCTTCTCGCCCATTTCAGCGAGGTGTTGAACCAGTTGTTCCATTTGCCTTTCAACTTCTCTGAGTGAGGCTTCTTGGTTCCTGCTTATCATCTCTTGATTTTTCCTTATTTCTTCCTGCTCTAGTGTTGTCATTTCTTGAACTTTCATGAACCTCTCCATTGCCATTTCTAGAACATAGAGTTTTTGAAAGTTTAGAATTGGTCGTGGCTGTGTCAACTGTGGTGGTTGATGAAAGTTATTTTGGGCGAGTGGTGAGGTAGGATGGGGTTGGATGTGTGTGTGTTGGGGTAATGCTTGATGATTGTTGTTGTGGGGGTGGTTTTTATGCTGGTTTTTGAAGTTGGAGTTGTTGCAGTTGAAGTCCCTTGGTTTTTGACTTTGGTCTTCACCCTCCTTCCAGTTGGATTGAATTCTCCAGGGTGGGATGTATACATCATTCTGAGACTGGTGTTGGGGCATACTAGAGTGACTTTGGTTGTTTGTGATCATGGGTTTGCCTATGTTGGAACTTCTCTGTTCTTGATGTTGGTGCTCCCCCATTCTTATATAAGAATGTGGCTTCCATGGTGGAAATTGTGCATTCACTGTAGTAGAATGTAGGAAATCAATTTGTCTAGCTATTGACTCCAATTGTTGCTGAGTTTGCTGGTGTAACTGTTTGTTTTGATTCATGACTGCCTTCACTCCTTCAAGATTCATCACTTCCTTTTCTGAAATTGCATTCTGTGGTTTCTCAAATGAGTGTTGATTATTGACTCTTTTGTTATTGAACTCTGCAGTTCCTTGGCCGGTTGCTGTTGCTTTGAGTATACCATCTGAGAAGTGATCCACTGCTCTTCTTGTTTCTGAGGTTAATCCTTCATAGAAAGCTTGGAAACCCACTTTGTCACTTGCTTTCTTGTATCTTTCCCATGCTTTGAACAATGGTTCTTCCTCTCCTTGTATGAATGGATGTATTCCCTCTTTCATCTTGATGTTTTGTTGAGATGAGGAGAATTTGGCTAGAAACTTGGCAACCAAATCATCCCAACTAGTGATACTTCCTTGGGGAAAGGTTTCAAGCCATTGTGCTGCTTCATCCCTCAGTGAGAACGGAAATAACAAGAGTTTATAGGTATCATGATTTACACCATCGAGATTGACAGCACCACAAGTCCTCAGAAAAATGGATATGTGCTGTTTCGGATCCTCCAATGGATTTCCACCATAGGAGCAATTGTTCTCGATTAGTGTAATGAGTTGCGGCTTCATGTTGTGGTATTCTTCTTTCTCAAAAATTCCTTCTTCAATGATAGCCTTCCCTCTGGCCTCTCTTCTTCCCTGTGACATATAAATCAACAAACGGAACACACAGTGGTATTTTTGAAAATTGAGTGTAGTCAGTTGAGACAAAACTTCAAACAGTTAGTGGGTTAGTAGAAGCAAATCCTCAAACAGTTAGTGGGTTAGTTAAAATTAAAGAAAAAATGCTTGATCTAAACTACCACCTCACTTAATCATTGTCAATCTATTCAATCCCCGGCAACGGCCCCAAAAACTTGATGTGCGAAAAATAATCCGACACAAAACTCACAGGCAAGTTCACCGGGTAGCATCAAGTAATAATAACTCACATGAGTGAGGTCGATCCCACAGGGATTGAAGGATTGAGCAACTTTTGTTTAGTGGTTGAATTAGTCAAGCAAACAAGTGTTGATTGTGTGAATTTGTGTTGACAGAATTTAAATTGCATAGAATGTAAAGGGGAGTGGTTGATTTTTAGGAAATTAAAGGGAACAAAAAGAAAAAGAGCTGAATCTTAAAGTGCAAGTAATGTAAATTGCAGAAACTTAAAGTGCAAGAAATGTAAATGGCTTGAATTATAAAGGGAATCGGGAAGTGGATTTGCAGAAATTAAACAAGGAAAAGTAAATTGCAATAAACAGAAGAGTAGAAGAGAAATTAAAATGAAAACTCCAGATCTCAGGACCCAAGAGACTAGATAACCAAGTCTAGGTCTCAATGCCTTCCTAGATCAAAATTCAGAATTCAATTGCAGGAAATGTAAATATCAAGCAGTGTAATAAAGGGATTCAAATATTAATTTCTCAATTGTGCAGTAGCTCAAAACAGAGAGAGATCTCAAGGTGAGATTGAGACAGAATTTCCTCAATTCTCAACATCCAAGACTCAAATAAAGCTTTGCAGGAAAGTAAACAAGAAAACCCAGAGGAAGAGAATTCAATTCTCCTCCCAGAAACTCTCTAAAATGCCAAGTAAGCTCTCAAAAACTCCTCAGCAAAAATCACAATTCCAAAAGCTCCTCAAAAACTTAAATTCTAATCTATTTATACACTCTCTTCTACTGATCTTCAAGCCTTGAATTGGGCCTTGGCCTTAATGGAATTGGGTTGATAGTAACCTCCGTTGATTGCTCTAGGTGTTGGGAAGAAATCCATTTGTGAACCGGGCCATGCAACTTTCACGTTTGAGCCAACGTTTGAGGCAAACGTTGACTCAAACGTGCCATGTGAAAATTATGCAGCCAAGCCCATTTGCTATCATCCACGTTTGGCTCAACGTTTGAGGTCAAACGTGAGCTCAAACGTGGATCCTCCCAAGCTCCTTTTTGGCCAACGTTTGGCCCAACGTTTGAGGCAAACGTTGGCGCAAACGTGGCTCATCTCAACCATCAATCAGGGGTGCTTTGCCATGGTCTTCCTTGCCAAATTGTAGCCAACATTTGACCTCACGTTTGAGGCAAACGTTGGCTCAAACGTTGCCGTGCCCAGAGCTCCAATTTTCTTCGATTTAGCGCCAACGTTTGACCTCACGTTTGAGGCAAACGTTGGCACAAACGTTGTCTTCCCCTGCTTCTTTTCTTAGCCAACGTTTGCCTCAACGTTTGAGGCAAACGTTGGCGCAAACGTTGAGGCCTCCCAGGGTGTTGATTTCAGCCAACGTTTGACCTCACGTTTGAGGCAAACGTTGGCTCAAACGTTGGCTTCTTCCAGGGGCTTCTTCATCTTCTTGCAACCTCCTTCCAAGCTTTGTTTCACCTATCATCAATCAATCAAAAACATCAAAGCTATGCTTCAAATCATGAGATTGTTTCTCTTCCATAATATATGACAATTATAGCTCAAAATCTCATGATAATGCATCATTTTATACATGATTGATTGAGTCAAAGATAACATGAATTTCAATCCAATTGGCTTACTTATGGCTTAAGAAAGTCCATAAAACTAAATGAAAACAAAGAAAAAGACTAGTAAAACTAGGCTGTGATGACTTGTCATCATGTAGGAATAGGATTTACTATCCTTTTGTGTCTGTCACCATGCCCTACAGTCACGAGTTTGAAGCTCATCACAGTCATCCCTTCCCAGATCATACTCGGAATACCACAGACAAGGTTTAGACTTTTCGGATCTCAGGAACGCAGCCAATGGATTCTAGGCTATACCACGAAGATTCTAATCTCAGATTCAGATGCCCCATTGTCATAGGGGAGTCGATGTGAATCATTGATTAGAAACTCAAGAGATATACATTCAAGCTTGTTTTCATGTAGAATGGAAGTGGTTGTCAATCACACGTTCATAAGTGAGAATGATGATGAGTGTCACATAATCATCACATTCATCATGTTCTTGTGTGCGAATGGATATCTTAGAATAAGAATAAGCATGAATTGAATAGAAAATAGTAGTACTTTGCATTAATACTCGAGGAACAGCAGAGCTCCACCCCTTAATCTATGGTGTGTAGAAACTCCACCGTTGAAAATACATAAGTGATAATGGTCTAGGCATGGCCGAATGGCCAGCTCCCATAAAAGTCTAAGATAGCATAAAACTGATCAAAGATGTCTAATACAATAGTAAAAGGTCCTATTTATATCAGACTAGTTACTAGGGTTACAGAAATAAGTAAATAATGCAAAAATCTACTTCCGGGCCCACTTGGTGTATGCTTGGGCTGAACATTGAAGCTTTCACGTGTAGAGGTCTTCCTTGGAGTTAAACGCCAGTTTGTAACATATTTCTGGCGATTGACTCTAGCTTGCAACTTGTTTCTGCCGTTTAACGCTAGAATAGTGCAGAAAGCTGGCGTTGAACGCCAGTTTGCATCGTCTAAACTCGACAAAAGTATAGACTATTATATATTTCTGGAAAGCCCTGAATATCTACTTTCCAACGTAATTAAGAGCACACCATTTGGACTTCTTTAACTCCAAAAATTCTATTTCGAGTGCAGGAAGGTCAGAATCCAACAACATCAGCAGTCCTTTGTCAGCCTCTGAATTAGATTTTTGCTCAGGTCCCTCAATTTCAGCTAGAAAATACCTGAAATCACAGAAAAACACACAAACTCATAGTAAAGTCCAGAAATGTGAAATTTGCTTAAAAACTAATTAAAATATATTAAAAACTAACTAAATCATACTAAAAACTATATGAAAACAATGCCAAAAAGCGTATAAATTATCTGCTCATCACAACACCAAACTTAAATTGTTACTTGTCCCCAAGCAACTGAAAACAAAATATGATATAAAGAAGAGAATATACAATGAATCTCACAATATCAATGAAACTTAGTCCCAATTAGATGAGCGGGGCTAGTAGCTTTTTGCCTCTGAAAAGTTTTGGCATCTCACTTTATCCTTTGAAATTCAGAATGAATGGTGTCTATAGGAACTCAGAATTACAGATAGTGTTATTGATTCTCCTAGTTTAGTATGTTGATTCTTGAACACAGCTACTTTATGAGTCTTGGCCGTGGCCCTAAGCACTTTGTTTTTCCAGTATTACCACCGGATACATAAATGTCACAGACACATAACTGGGTGAACCTTTTCAGATTGTGACTCAGCTTTACTAAAGTCCCCAGTTAGAGGTGTCCAGAGTTCTTAAGCACACTCTTTTGGCTTTGGATCACGACTTTAACCACTCAGTCTCAAGCTTTTCACTTGGACCTTCATGACACAAGCACATGGTTAGGGACAGCTTGATTTAGCCGCTTAGGCCTGAATTTTATTTCCTTGGGCCCTCCTATCCATTAATGCTTAAAGCCTTGGATCCTATTTACCCTTGCCTTTTGGTTTTAAAGGCTATTGGCTTTTTCTACTTGCTTTTTCTTTTTCTTTTTTTTCTCTTTTTTTTTCACTGCTTTTTCTTGCTTCAAGAATCAATTTCATGATTTTTCAGATCATCAATAACATTTCTCTTTGTTCATCATTCTTTCAAGAGCCAACAATTTTAACATTCATAAACAACAAGATAAAAAATATGTACTGTTCAAACCTTCATTCAAAAAACAAAAAGTATTGCCACCATATCAAAATAATTAAACTAATTTCAAGATAAAATTTGAAATCCATGTACTTCTTGTTCTTTTGTAATTAAGCACATTTTTCATTTAAGAGAGGTGAAGGATTCATGGAATTATTCATAGCTTTAAGACATACACACTTAACACTAATGATCATGTAATAAAGACACAAAACATAGCCACACATAAAGCTCAAAAACCGAAAATAGAAAAATAAATAGACAAGGAAATTAAGGAATGAGTCCACCTTAGTGAGGGTGGCATCTTCCTCTTGAAGAACTAATGGTGCTCTTGAGCTCCTCTATGTCTCTTCCTTGCCTTTGTTGCTCCTCCATCATAGCTATTTGATCTTCTCTAATCTCATGGAGAATGATAGAGTGCTCTTGGTGCTCCACCCTTAGTTTGTCCATGTTGTAACTCAAGCCTTCCAAGGAGGTGTTGAGTTGTTCCCAATAGTTGTGTGGAGGAAATTGCATCCCTTGAGGCATCTCAGGGATTTCTTGATGAGGATATTCCTCATGCTCTTGTTGAGGTCCATGAGTGGGCTCTCTTGTCTGCTCCATCATCTTCTTAGTGATGGGTTTCTCCTCTTCAATGAGGATGTCTCCTTCTATGTCTATCTCAGCCAAATTGCATAGGTGACAAATGAGATGAGGAAAGGCTAACCTTGCCAAGGTGGATGACTTGTCAGCCACCTTGTAGAGTTCTAGAGGTATGATCCCATGAACTTCCACTTCCTTCCCAATCATGATACTATGGATCATGATGGCCCGATCTACAGTCACTTCATATTGATTGCTAGTAGGAATAATGGAGCGTTGGATGAAATCCAACCATCCTCTGGCAACAGGCTTAAGGTCCGGTCTTCTCAATTGAACCGGATTGCCTCTTGAGTCTCTTTTCCATTGAACTCCTTCCACACATATTTCCATGAGGACTTGGTCCAACCTTTGATCAAAGTTGACCCTTCTAGTGTAGGGGTGATGAGCGGATATTTTATACGCTTTTTGCGGGTAATTTCATATAGTTTTTAGTATGTTTTAGTTAGTTTTTAGTATATTTTTATTAGTTTTTAGGCAAAATTCATATTTTTGGACTTTACTATGAGTTTGTATATTTTTCTATGATTTTAGGTATTTTCTTGCTGAAATTGAGGGAGCTGAGCAAAAATCTGATTCAGGCTGAAAAAGGACTGCTGATGCTGTTGGATTCTGACCTCCCTGCACTCGGAATAAATTTTTTGGAGCTACAGGAATCCAATTGGCGCGCTCTCAATTGGGCTGTAAAGTAGACATCCAGGGCTTTCCAGAAATATATAATAGTCCATACTTTACTTGAAGATAAATGACGTAAACTGGCGTTTAACGCCAGTTCCATGTTGCATTCTGGCGTTGAACGCCAGAAATAGGTTGCAAGTTGGAGTTAAACGCCAGAAACAGGTTACAACCTGACGTTTAACTCCAGAAACAGCCCAGGCACTTGAGAAGCATAAGTCTCAGCCCCAGCACACACCACGTGGGCCCCAGAAGTGGATTTCTGCACTATCTATCTTAGTTTACTCATTCTCTGTAAACCTAGGTTACTAGTTTAGTATTTAAACAACTTCTAGAGACTTATTTTGTAACTCATGACATTTTTAGATCTGAACTTTGTACTCTTTGACGGCATGAGTCTCTAAACTCCATTGTTGGGGGTGAGGAGCTCTGCAGCGTCTTGATGAATTAATGCAATTATTTCTGTTTTCTATTCAAACACGCTTGTTTCTATCTAAGATGTTCATTCGCACTTTAATCTGAAGAAGGTGATGATCCGTGACACTCATCACCATTCTCAACCCATGATCCGTGACACTCATTAGATTGGATGAGTATCTCTTAGATTCCTTAACAGAATCTTCGTGCTATAAGCTAGAATCCATTGGCAACACCCTTGAGAATCCGGAAAGTCTAAACCTTGTCTGTGGTATTCCAAGTAGGATTCAGGGATTGGATGACTGTGACGAGCTTCAAACTCGCGAGTGTTGGGCGTAGTGACAGACGCAAAAGGATCAATGGATCCTATTCCGACATGATTGAGAACCGACAGATGATTAGCCGTGCGGTGATAGCGCATTTGGACCATTTTCACTGAGAGGACGGATGGTAGCCATTGACAACGATGATCTACCAACACACAGCTTGCCATAGGAGGAACCTTGCGTGCGTGAAGAAGAAGACAGGGGGAAAGCAGAGTACCAGAAGACAAAGCATCTCCAAAACTCCAACACATTCTCCATTACTGCATAATAAGTATTTATTTCATGCTCTCTTGTTCATTTGCAAGTCAACTGATAATTATAGTTGATATCCTGACTAAGAATTACAAGATAATCATAGCTTACTTTAAGCCAAGAATCTCCGTGGGATCGACCCTTACTCACGTAAGGTATTACTTGGATGACCCAGTGCACTTTTTGGCGCCGTTGCCAGGGATTGTTTGAGTTTGAACAACTGACGGTGAATCTTGTTGCTTAGATTAGGTAAATTTTGTCTTTTGGGTCAGAGTCTTTTATTTTCTTTTTAAAAATCTTTCAAAAATATTATTTTTCTTTATTAGTTTTTAATTTTTCTTGGAATCTTTTGTGTGAGTTTAGTGTCATATTTTAAGTTTGGTGTCAATTGCATGCTTTTCTTTGTCTTTCAATTTTCGAATTGCATGTTCTTTGTTCTTCCTTGATCTTCATTGATCTTCAAATTGTTCTTGTCAATTTTTCTTGTTTGATCTTTGGTTTGTCTTGTTTTGTGTCTTTTCTTGTTTTTCTTGTGCATTTTCAAATTTTTAGTTTTCAAAAAATTTTTATTTATTAAATACCTTATTAAAACACGTTAAATTTATAGCTCAGTTGGCTAGAGCATTGGCTTATGTTCTTGGCAATTGGGTATCTTCCTTTTAAAACTTTTTTCAAAAGTAATTTTTCTCTGATTAAATCTTGTGCCAAACTTTAAGTTTGGTGTTCTCTTGTTAATTTTCTTTAATTTTTGAAAATTTATTTTTGGTTTTCTAAAAATTTTAAGTTTGGTGTTCTTTCTTTTGTTCTTGTTGTTCTTGTGAGTCTTCAAGGTGTTCTTGAGTCTTCTTTGTGTTTTGATCTTAAAATTTTTAAGTTTGGTGTGCCTTGGTGTTTTCCCTCCAAAACTTTTGAAAACAAGGAGCATTGAATTTAAAAATTTTAAGTCTTGTGTCTTTTGTGTGTTTTTCTCTTTCATAATAAAATTCAAAAATAAAAAAATTATTTTTTCTAACTATTTTTAAACAATTTTTTTTCAGAACTTTTCATAAAAATTCAGATTTCAATTTCAAAATTTTTCAAAATCTTATCCTTTTAAGATTTTTTAAAAAAATCACATCTTTTTCAAAAATATCCTAACCACTTTCTCTCTCTTCACTTTTTCGAAAATCTTCATAAAATATTTTTCAATTTTTTTTTTATTTTTATTTTTAATTTTTAATTTTAGTTTTTATTTTATTTCATTTTATTATTTCGAAAATTATTTTTCTTATATAATAAAATAAATAAAATAAATAAAATAAATCCACATCATCTCCCTTTCTCCATTATGGACCTAAGTGGAAATGAACAGTCCAGAAGGACTCTAGGGTCATATGCTAACCCCACTACTGCTTTATATGGAGTAGTATCTGTATACCCTCCATCAGAGTTAGTAGCTTTGAGCTGAATCCTCAGCTCATTATCATGGTGCAGCAAAGTTGCCAGTATTTCGGTCTTCCACAGGAAGAACCTATAGAGTTTCTGGCACAGTTTTTACAAATTGCTGACACAGTACATGATAAGGAAGTAGATTAGGATGTCTATAGATTATTACTGTTTCCATTTGCTGTAAAAGACCAAGCTAAGAGGTGGTTAAATAACCAACCTAAGGCTAGCATAAGGACATGGAAACAACTGTCAGAAAAAATTCCTGAATCAATATTTCTCTCCAAAATGGATGACACAGCTAAGGCTGAACATCCAAGGCTTTAAACAAGGAGATAATGAATCTCTTTATGATGCCTGGGAGAGATACAAAGAGATGCTAAGAAAATGCCCCTCTGAAATATTTTCAGAGTGGGTGTAGTTAGACATCTTATATTATGGGCTTACAGAGAAAGCTCAGATTTCTCTAGACCACTCAGCTGGTGGATCTATCCACATGAGAAAAATAATTGAAGAAGCTCAAGAGCTCATTGATACAATTGCCAGAAATCAATATCTGTACCTAAGCAGTGAACCTTCCATGGAGGAAGAGGCTAAAATAGTAACTGCTGAACTCAGTCCTGCAGAACAAGTTACTAAATTCAATCAGCAATTAGATTTTCTAACAAGGAAGCTAGCCGAATTCAAGGAGATACTACAAGACACAAGAATGGCTAATAAGAATATAGAAGTGCGGTTGAAGCAAACAGAACAGCAGTTATCAAAACAGATAACAGAAGAGTGCCAAGCAGTTCAATTAAGAAGTGGGAAGACATTAAATACCTCACTTCAAGGCAGCACGAAGCCAAGAAATGAACAAACTGCTACCCGAAATCCCTCTGAGGACAGTAAGAGCCCGGAGAGGAATAATTCTGGCATTCAAACGCCAGAAAAGGGTGAAGGGCTGGCATTAAACGCCCAACCCATGCTCAGTTCTGGCGTTCAAACGCCAGAAACAGGCAAAAAGTTGGTGTTGAACACCCAAAGGAAGCTCATTTCTGGCGTTTAGACGCCAGAAATAGGTAAGGAGTTGGCATGTAACGCTACTTCAGCTTCCACCCCTGGCATTCAAACACCAGTGGGAGATCAGACACATACAAGTGTTGATAGCAACCCCTCTAAAAAGGCTTCTTAACCCACATCTATAGGCAATAAACCTACAGCAACTAAGGTTAAGGAATACAAAGCCAAAATGCCTTATCCTCAAAAACTCTGCCAAGCAGAACAGGATAAGCAATTTGCCCGCTTTTCAGACTATCTCAGGACTCTTGAAATAAAGATTCCGTTTGCAGAGGCACTTGAGCAAATACCCTCTTATGCTAAGTTCATGAAAGAGATCTTAAGTCATAAGAAGGATTCGAGAGAAACTAAAAAAGTTTACCTCACTAAAGAATGTAGTGCAGTCATTCTGAAAAGCTTACCAGAAAAGCTTTAAGATCCCGGAAGCTTTATGATACCATATACATTAGAGGGTACTTGTACCAAGCAAGCTCTATGTGATCTTGGGGCAAGTATCAACCTAATACCTGCATCTACTATCAGAAAGCTTGGTTTGACTAAAGAAGTCAAACCAACCCGGATATGTCTTCAACTTGCTGATGGCTCCATTAAATACCCATCAGGCGTGATTGAATATATGATTGTCAAGGTTGGGCGATTTGCCTTTCCTATTGACTTTGTGGTGCTGGAAATGGAGGAGTATAAGAGTGCAACTCTCATTCTGGGAAGAACTTTCCTAGCAATTGGACGAACCCTCATTGACGTCCAAAAAGGGGAAGTAACCCTGATAGTCAATGAGGACGAGTTTAAGTTGAATGTTGTCAAAGCTATGCAGCATCCAGACACCCCAAACGACTGCATGAGCATTGATATTATTGACTCTCTGGTAAAAGAGGTCAATATGACTGAGAATCTCGAATCAGAGCTAGAGGATATCTTTAAAGATGCTCAGCCTGATCTGGAGGAACCAAAAAGAATAATAGAACCTCTGAAAATACCACAGGAAGAGGAGAAACCTCCTAAGCTCGAGCTCAAACCATTACCACCATCCCTGAAATATGAATTTCTAGGAGAAGGTGATACCTTTCCTGTAATCATAAGCTCTACCTTAGAGCCACAGGAAGAGGAAGCACTAATTCAAGTGCTAAGGACACATAAGACTGCTCTTGGATGGTCCATCAATGATCTTAAGGGCATTAGCCCAGCCAGATGCATGCACAAGATCCTATTGGAGGGTGACGCTAAGCCAATGGTTCAACTACAGAGGCGGCTGAATCCAACCGCTGAATCCAGCCATGAAGGAGGTGGTGCAGAAGGAGGTCACTAAATTACTAGAGGTTGGGATTATTTATCCCATTTCTGATAGCCCCTGGGTAAGCCATGTCCAAGTCGTCCCTAGGAAGGGTGGTATGACAGTGGTTCATAATGAAAAAAATGAACTGGTTCCTACAAGAACAGTTACAGGGTGGCGTATGTGTATTGACTATAGAAGGCTCAATATAGCTACCAAAAAGGATCATTTTCCTTTACCATTCATAGACCAGATGCTAGAAAGACTAGCAGGTCATGAATACTATTGCTTCCTGGATGGATATTCAGGTTATAATCAAATTGCAGTAGATCCCCAGGATCAAGAGAAAATAGTATTCACATGTCATTCCGGAGTATTTGCATACAGAAGGATGCCATTTGGTCTGTGCAATGCACCTGCAACTTTTCAAAGGTGCATGCTCTCAATTTTCTCTGATATGGTGGAAAATTTTCTGGAAGTCTTCATGGATGACTTTTCAGTATTTGGAGACTCATTCAGCTCCTGCATTAACCATTTAGCACTTGTTCTAAAGAGGTGCCAAGAGACTAACCTGGTTTTAAACTGGGAGAAATGTCACTTTATGGTGACTGAAGGAATTATTCTTGGGCACAAAATTTCGAACAAAGGAATAGAGGTGGATCAAGCTAAGGTTGAGGTAATTGAAAAATTACCACCACCTGCCAATGTTAAGGCAATTAGAAGCTTCCTGGGGCATGCAGGATTCTATAGGAGGTTTATAAAAGATTTTTCAAAAATTGCCAAACCTCTGAGTAATCTACTAGCTGCTGACACACCATTTATCTTTGATAAGGAGTGTCTGCAGGCGTTTGAGACTCTGAAAGCTAAGCTGGTCACAGCACCAATCATTTCTGCACCAGACTGGACATTACCATTTGAATTAATGTGTGATGCCAGTGACCATGCCATTGGTGCAGTGTTGGGACAAAGGCATGACAAGCTTCTGCACGTCATTTATTATGCTAGTCGTGTTCTAAATGACGCACAGAAGAACTACACAACCACAGAAAAATAGTTACTTGCAGTGGTTTATGCCATTGACAAGTTCAGATCTTATTTAGTAGGATCAAAAGTGATTGTGTACACTGACCATGCTGCCCTTAAATATCTACTCACAAAGCAGGATTCAAAACCCAAACTCATCAGATGGGTGTTGCTTCTGCAAGAGTTTGATATAGAAATAAGAGACAGAAAAGGGACAGAAAACCAAGTAGCAGATCACCTGTCCCGAATAGAACTAGTAGAAGGGGCGTCCCTCCTTCTTACTGAGATCTTTGAAAACTTTCCGGATGAGCAACTCTTTGCCATCCAGGAGGTACCATGGTTTGTAGACATTACAAACTACAAGGCTGTGAGATTCATACCCAAAGAGTATAGTAGGTAGTAATCAAAGAAATTAATCACAGATGCAAAGTACTATCTTTGGGATGAACCATATCTCTTCAAGAGATGTGCAGACGGTGTAATCCGTAGATGTGTGCCTAAAGAAGAAGCACAGAAGATCCTATGGCATTGGCATGGACCGCAATATGGAGGACATTTTAGAAGTGAGTGAACAGTCACAAGAGTCCTCCAAAGTGGCTTCTACTGGCCTACTCTCTATAAAGACTCCCGAGTGCTTGTACTTAATTGTGACAGTTGCCAAAGATCTGGCAATCTGCCTCACAGTTATGCCATGCCTCAACAAGGGATCTTGGAGATTGAGTTGTTTGATGTATGGGGTATTGACTTCATGGGACCTTTCCCACCATCATACTCAAACACTTATATTCTGGTGGCAGTGGATTATGTATCCAAGTGGGTGGAAGCTATTGCAACACCCACTAATGATACTAAGACAGTGCTGAAATTCCTCCAGAAACACATCTTCAGCAGATTTGGAGTCCCTAGAGTACTAATTAGTGATGGGGGCACTCATTTCTGCAATAAACAGCTTTACTCTGCTATGGTCTGATATGGAGTTAGCCACAGGGTGGCAACTCCATATCATCCACAGATAAATGGGCAAGCTGAAGTCTCTAATAGAGAACTTAAAAGAATCCTAGAACGGACTGTAATTAACCAGAGAAAGGATTGGGCAAGAAGCTTGGATGATGCTCTGTGGGCATACAGAACAACATTCAAAACTCCTATCGGAACCTCTCCATACCAGCTGGTGTATGGAAAAGCCTGTCACTTGCCAGTGGAACTGGAACATAAGGCCTACTGGGCAACAAGATTCCTAAACCTTGATGCCAAGTCAGTTGGAGAAAAATGATTGCTCCAATTAAATGAGCTAGAGGAATTCAGACTCAATGCTTTCGAAAATGCAAAAATTTACAAACAGAAAGCAAAAAGATGGCGTGATAAGAAGCTGTCCTCTAGAGTCTTTGAGCCAGGGCAGAAAGTTCTACTATTTAATTCTAAGCTCAAATTATTCCCCGGGAAATTGAAATCCCGGTAGAGAGGTCCATATGTGATTACAAGTGTGTCACCATATGGATACGTAGAGCTTCAGGATAATGACTATAAAAAAAAGTTCATTGTTATTGGACAGAGAGTCAAACATTATCTTGAAAGCAATTTTGAGCAAGAATGCTCAAAACTGAGGCTTGATTAAAGCTCAGTAATAGTCCAGCTAAAGACAATAAAGAAGCGCTTGCTGGGAGGCAACCCAGCCATTCACAAAGCTTATTTTTCAATTAATTGATTTTTATAGGTTCATATTAATTTTCTTCAAGGTAAAATGGCAATTTCATGGGTTCACAGAGTCACAGAAGGATTCAGAGAATAAAACAGCAAAAAGAAGGTCACTGGTGCGAAAAACCTAGTAAGAGCTATTTTGGGCGTTAAACGCCCAAAAGAAGCATCTACTGGGCGTTCAACGACAGTAGAGATAGCCATCTGGGCGTTAAACGCCAGAAAGAAGCATCTTCTGGGCGTTTAACGCCAGATTTACAGCATCCTGGGCGTTCAGAAAAATGCCCAGTGACAAAGGAGTTTCTGGCATTTAATGCCAGCTGGAAGCAACAGCTGGGCGTTAAACGCCCAGGAGAAGCTACAAATGTGCGTTAAACGCCCAAAACATGCAGCGTTTGGGCATTTAACGCCAAGATTGTGGGGAGGAGGTAAATTCGTTTTCAATTCAAACTTTTTCCATTTTTTATGTTTCAATTCATGATTTCTTGCATAAACATGTTACAAACTCTCATATTCCAAACTTCAATTCCGAAAATTTTTAATCCTAATTTTTCAAATCCTTTTTCAAAGATATCAAATGTATCTTAATTCATAAACACAAATCCTTTTCAAATCCTCTCCAACTTCTTTTCAAATCTTTTTCAAAACTCAATTATCTTTTTACATTCTTCTCAAATCTCTTCTTTTAAATTCATCATATCCTCTTTTCAAAATTCAGATTTATCTTTTTTTTTTGAATATCTTTCATATCTTTTCAATTTTAAATTGCATCTTTTTTCTATCATACTTAAATTTTACAGATCATATCTTCTATCATATCTCCTTCAAAATTTTTGAAAAACCCACCCTCCTTCCCTTTAAATCCTAGTTCGGCCTCCCTCCTCTCCTCCACAATTCAAAAAATAAACCACTCCAAGAGGCAAGAAAGAGAATATTCCAAAACCACTTTGGAATCAAGGGAAGTTCTTAACCAAAGAACATTCAGACCATTACTACAAAATAATGGGTCTAAAATCAGTGATTCCGAAAGTTAAATTCGATCTGAAAGAAGACGAATATTCGGAAATCCAAGAGCAAATTCGAAACAGGAGCTGGGAAATCCTAGATAATCCTAAAACAAAGGTGGGAAGGAACATGGTTCAGGAATTTTACTCTATTCTGTGGCAAACAGATAGGCAGAGATTAGCTGGAGCCGCCTTCTATGACTATCGAACTCTTGTCAGAGGAAAGATTGTTCACCTAAGGAACATGGTTCAGGAATTTTACTCTATTCTGTGGCAAACAGATAGGCAGAGATTAGCTGGAGCCGCCTTCTATGACTATCGAACTCTTGTCAGAGGAAAGATTGTTCACCTTCACCCTAACAAAATCAGGGAGGTCTTTAAGCTACCTCAGCTGAAAGATGACCCAGACTCCTTTAATAGGAGAATGATGAAAACAAATAAGGGATTGGATGAAATTCTAAAGGAGCATCCACCTCCCAAAATAAAGGTTGTTGAGTCCTAATCTTAGCCTTAACTCTGTGATAGTTGTTCTTATTAGGAATTCACCTTAGAAGTTATATATAAGTAGTAGTAATTATATCTCTATTTTGATTTTATCTCCAATTAAGCTATAATTTATTTTTCTCATCTTCATCAAACATGAATAAAATAGTAGATTTTTAGAATAAAGAGGCAATAATTTTTTCGAGTTCATAATAAGGAAAATTCTAATTATTTATATGTGGTGGCAATACTTTTTGTCTTTTGAATGAATGCTTGAACAGTGCATATTTTTTATATTGAATTTTATGAATGTTAAAATTATTGGCTCCAAAAAGAATGATGAACAAGAGAAATATTATTGCTGATCTGAAAAATCATGAAATTGATTCTTGAAGCAAGAGAAAGCAGTGAAAAAAAAGAGAGAAGCAAAAGAGGTAGAAAAAGTCAAAAGCCCTTTAAACCAAAAGGCAAGGGTGAAAAGGATCCAAGGCTTTGAGCATCAATCGATAGGAGGGCCCAAAGAAATAACTCTAGGCCTAAGCGGCCAAATCAAGCTGTCCCTAACCATGTGCTTGTGGCATGTAGGTCCAAGTGAAAAGCTTGAGACTGAGTGGTTAAAGTCATGATCCAAGGCAAAAGAGTGTGCTTAAGAACTCTGGACACCTCTAATTGGGGACTTTAGCAAAAGCTAAGTCACAATCTGAAAAGGTTCACCCAGTTATGTGTTTGTGGCATTTATGTATCCGGTGGTAATACTGGAAAACAAAGTGCTTAGGGCCACGGCCAAGACTCATAAAGTAGCTGTGTTCAAGAATCAACATACTAAACTAGGAGAATCAATAATACTATCTGAATTTCCTATTTTATTTATCTAGTTGCTTGGGGACAAGCAACAGTTTAAGTTTGGTGTTGTGATGAGCGGATATTTTATACGCTTTTTGGGGGTAATTTCATATAGTTTTTAGTATGTTTTACTTAGTTTTTAGTATATTTTTATTAGTTTTTAGGAAAAATTCATATTTCTGGACTTTACTATGAGTTTTTGTGTTTTTCTGTGATTTCAGGTATTTTCTAGCTGAAATTGAGGGAGCTGAGCAAAAATCTAATTCAGGCTGAAAAAGGTCTGCTGATGCTATTGGATTCTGACCTCCCTGCACTCAGAATGGATTTTTTGGAGCTATAGGAGTCCAATTAGCGCGCTCTTAATTGGTTTGGATAGTAGACATCTAGGGTTTTCCAGCAATTTATAATAGTCCATACTTTTCTTGAAGATGAACGACGTAAACTGGCGTTTAACGCTAGTTTCATGTTGCATTCTGGCGTTGAACGCCAGAAACAGGTTGCAAGTTGGAGTTAAACACCAGAAATAGGTTACAACCTAACGTTTAACTCCAAAAATATCCCAGGCATGTGAGAAGCTTAAGTCTCATCCCCAGCACACACCACGTGGGCCCCAGAAGTGGATTTCTGCACTATCTATCTTAGTTTACTCATTCTCTGTAAACCTAGGTTACTAGTTTAGTATTTAAACAACTTTTAGGTAGCGTTTGGTGGAGAGATAGAGACGGAAAGATTGAGACTGAGAGACAGAGACTAAAAGACATGGATTGAAATAAATCTCAATATTCTGCTTGGTGCAAAATGGGAGACAAGAATTAAAACAGGAATGAAACTCTAATTTAATTTGCACAAAGAGTAAAATTAGAATTAATTAATTGAAATGAAAGTATTTTATGTATAAAATGTTATTAAAGTTTCAGTCTCCATCTGTAAAAGTTTCAGTCCCTTGTGTCCTTACTTTTTGGAGGTACTGAAATACTGAAATTTTAAAGACAGAGACAGAAATTTTAGTACCAGTTTCTAAACTAACAAACACGATACTGAGTCTCAATCTCTCAGTTTCTGTCTCAGTACTTCAAAACAAACGCTACCTTAGAGACTTATTTTGTAACTCATGATATTTTTAGATCTGAACTTTGTACTCTTTGACAGCATGAGTCTCTAAACTCCATTGTTGGGGGTGAGGAGCTCTGCAGTGTCTCGATGAATTAATGAAATTATTTCTGTTTTCTTTTCAAACACGCTTGTTTCTATCTAAGATGTTCATTCGCACTTTAATCTGAAGAAGGTGATGATCCGTGACACTCATCACCATTCTCAACCCATGAACGTGTGCTTGACAACCACCCCTGTTCTACATTAGATTGGATGAGTATCTCTTAGATTCCTTAATCAGAATCTTCGTGGTATAAGCTAGAATTCATTGGCAGCACTGGTGCACGAAATTGTGATCATCAACAATGGCACCAAAAACTTGGTAGTGCTCTCAAATGTGAATCACACTTCGTCACAACTTTGCATAACTAACCAGCAAGTGCACTGGGTCGTCCAAGTAATAAACCTTACGTGAGTGAGGGTCAATCCCACGGAGATTATTGGTATGAAGCAAGCTATGGTCATCTTGTAAATCTCAGTTAGGCGGATTCAAATGGTTATAGAGATTTCGAAAATAATAATAAATAAAACATAAAATAAAGATAGAGATACTTATGTAAATCATTGGTGGGAATTTCAGATAAGTGTATGGAGTTGCTTTGTCCCTGTTGAATCTCTACTTTCCTACTGCCTTCCTTCAATCCTTCATACTCCTTTCCATGGCAAGCTGTATGTAGGGCATCACTATTGTCAATGGCTACTTCCCATCCTCTCAGTGAAAATGGTCCAAATGCTCTTGTCACATCACGGCTACTCATCTGTCGGTTCTCGATCATGTCGGAATAGAATCCGTTGGTGGCCATTAATTTAATTTGTTCATAGGTGATGGTGGTCCAGGCATGGCCAAATGGCCAACCCCCAAAATATGATATGAAATTCGAAATTAGGGAAAAAGACCAGACATGTGGTCAAAAAGACACCTAGTATAATAGTAAAAAGTTCTATTTATACTAAACTAGCTACTAGGGTTTACAGAAATAAGTCTAAGTGCAGAAATCTACTTCCGGGGCCCACTTTGGTGTGTGCTTGGGCTGAGCTTGAGCTTTACACGTGCAGAGACTTCTCTTGGAGTTAAACACCAAGTTGTAACCTGTTTTTGGCGTTTAACTCTGGTTTGTGACGTGTTTCTGGCGTTTTACTCCAGAATGCAGCATGGAACTGGCGTTTGAATGCCAGTTTGCATCATCTAAGATCGAACAAAGTATGGACCATTATATATTTCTGGAAAGCCCTGGATGTCTACTTTCCAAAACCGTTGAGAGCACGCCGTTTGGAGTTCTGCAGCTCTAGAAAATCTATTTCAAATGCAGGGAGGTCAGAATCCAACATCATCAACAGTCCTTTTTCAACCTAAATCAGATCTTTGCTTAGGCCCCTCAATTTCAGCCAGAAAATACCTGAAATCACAGAAAAACACACAAACTCATAGTAAAGTCCAGAAATGTGAATTTTGCATAAAAAATAATGAAAACATCCCTAAAAGTAGCTAGATCCTACTAAAAACTACCTAAAAATAATGCCAAAAAGCGTATAAATTATCCGGTCATCACAACACCAAACTTAAATTGTTGCTTGTCCCCAAGCAACTGAAATCAAATGGGATAAAAAGAAGAGAATATACTATAAATCCCAAAATATCAATGAATATTAGTTCTAACTAGATGAGCGGGACTTGTAGCTTTTTGCTTCTGAACAGTTCTAGCATCTCACTTTATCCTTTGAAGTTTAGAATGATTGGCATCTATCGGAACTCAGAGTTCAGATAGTGTTAATTGATTCTCCTATTTAAGTATGTTGATTCTTGAACACAGCTACTTTTATGAGTCTTGGCCTTGGCCCTAAGCACTTTGTTTTCTAGTATTACCACCGGATACATAAATGCCACAGACGCATGACTGGGTGAACCTTTTCAGATTGTGACTCAGCTTTGCTAAAGTCCCCAGTTAGAGGTGTCCAGAGCTCTTAAGCACACTCTTTTTGCTTTGGATCACGACTTTAACCACTCAGTCTCAAGCTTTTTACTTGGACCTGCATGCCACAAGCACATGGTTAGGGACAGCTTGACTTAGCCGCTTAGGCCTGGATTTTATTTCCTTGGGCCCTCCTATCCATTGATGCTCAAAGTTCAAGAGCCAACAATTTTAACATTCATAAACAACAAGATAAAAAATATGCACTGTTCAAGCATTCATTCGGAAAACAAAAAGTATTGTCACCACATCAATATAATTAAACTAATTTCAAGGATAATTTCGAAACTCATGTACTTTTTGTTCTTTTGTATTAGAAACATTTTTCATTTAAGAGAAGTGAAGGATTCATGGAATTATTCTTAGCCTTAAGACATAGTTACTAAATACTAATGATCGTGTAGGAAAGACTCAAACATAGACAAACATATAGCATAAAAATCGAAAAACAGAGAAATAAGAACAAGGAATGAGTCCACCTTAGTGATGGTGGCGTCTTCTTCTTGTAGGACCAATGATGTGCTTGAGCTCTTCTATGTCTCTTCCTTGCCTTTGTTGCTCCTCCCTCATTGCTCTTTGATCTTCTCTAATCTCATGGAGAATGATGGAGTGCTCTTGGTGTTCCACCCTTAACTGGTTCATATCATGACTTAATCCTTCTAGAGAAATGTTGAGTTGTTCCCAATAGTTGTTTGGAGGAAAGTGCATCCCTTGAGGCATCTCAGGGATTTCTTGATGATGAGCTTCCTCATGCGTCTCTTGAGATCCATGGATGGCCTCTCTTGTTTGCTCCATCCTCTTCTTAGTGATGGGCTTGTTCTCTTCAATGAGGATGTCTCCTTCTATGACAACTCCAACTAAGTAGCATAGATGTCAAATAAGATGAGGAAAAGCTAGCCTTGCCATAGTGGAGGACTTTTCGGCTACTTTGTAGAATTCAAGAGAGATGACTTCATGAACTTCTACTTCCTCTCCAATCATGATGCTATGGATCATGATGGCCCGATCCGCAGTAACTTCGGATCGGTTGCTAGTGGGGATGATGGAGCGTTAGATGAACTCCAACCATCCTCTAGCCACAGGCTTAAGGTCCAGTCTTAATTGAACTGGCTTGCCTTTTGAGTCTCTTTTCTATTGAGCTCCTTCAACACATATGTCCATACGGACTTGGTCCAACCTTTGATCAAAGTTGACCCTTCTAGTGTAGGGGCGTGCATCTTCTTGCATCATAGGCAAGTTGAACGCCAACCTCACATTTTTCGGACTGAAATCTAAGCATTTCCCCCGAACCATTGTAAGATAATTCTTTGGATTTGGGTTCATACTTTGATCATGGTTCCTAGTGATCCATGCATTGGCATAGAACTCTTGAATCATTAGGATTCTGACTTGTTGAATGGGGTTGGTCAGAACTTCCCAACCTCTTCTTTGGATCTCATGTCGGATCTCTGGATACTCATTTTTCTTGAGCTTGAAAGGGACCTCAAGGATCACCTTCTTCTTGGCCATAACTTCATAGAAGTGGTCTTGATGGACCTTTGAGATGAATCTCTCCATCTCCCATGACTCGGAGGTGGAAGCTTTTGTCTTCCCTTTCCCTTTTATAGAGGTTTCTCCAGCCTTAGGTGCCATAAGTGGTTATGGAAAAACAAAAAAAACTATGCTTTTACCACACCAAACATAGAATGTTGCTCGTCCTTGAGCAAAAGAAGAGAAAGAATAGAAGGAGAAGAAGAATATATGAATGAGAGGGTTGTGATGTGTGAAAATGAAGAAGGATAGAGGGGTTTATATAGTGGAGGGAGATGGCAGTAGGTTCGGTCATTAGGGTGGGTTTGGGTGGGAAAATGATTTTGAATTTGAAGGTAGGTGGGGTTTATGGGGAAGAGTGGATGGATGTGAGTGGTGAAGAGGTGATGGGGAAGAGAGATTGAGGTGATTGATGAAGGGTTTTTGGAGAAGAGTGTTATTGGATTGTGTGAAGAAGAGAGAAGGTAAGTTGAGGTAGGTAGGGATCCTGTGGGGTCCACAGATCCTGAGATGATCCTGTGGGGTCCACAGATCCTGAGGTGTCAAGAATTATCATCCCTGCACCAATGAGGCGTGTAAAACACCCTCTGCACGCAATCCTGGCGTTCAACACCAGATTGATGCTTGTTTCTGGCATTGAACGCCAGCTCCATGCTTGTTTTGGGCGTTCGACGCCAATCTACAGCATGTTTCTGGCGTTTAACTCCAGCTTTCCTTAGGGTGCAATCTTGGCGTTTGAACGTCAGACTGCTGCTTATTTCTGGCGTTCAACGCCAGATTCATGCTCTGTTTTGGCGTTGAACGCCAGCCAGATGCTCCTTACTGGCGTTTAAACGCCAGTAAGCTCTTCCTCCATGGTGTGCTGTTTCCTCTGCTATTTTTGATTCTATTTTTAATTTTAGTATTTGTTTTGTGACTCCACATGATTATGAACCTAATAAAACATAAAAGAACAATATAAATATAAATAAATAAAAATTGGGTTGCCTCCCAATAAGCGCTTCTTTAATGTCAATAGCTTGACAGTGAGCTCTCATAGAGCTTCACATATGTTCAAAGCATTGTTGGAACCTCCCAACACCAAACTTAGAGATTGAATGTGGGGGTTCAACACCAAACTTAGAGTTTGGTTGTGGCCTCCCAACACCAAACTTAGAGTTTGATTGTGGGGGCTTTGTTTGACTCTATATTGAGAGAAGCTTTTCATGCTTCCTCTCCATGGTTGCAGAGGAAGATCCTTGAGCTTTAAACACCAGGTATTCCCCATTCAATTTAAGGACTAACTCTCCTCTGTCAACATCAATCACAGCTCCTGCTGTGGCTAGGAAGGGTCTTCCAAGGATGATGCATTCATCCTCCTCCTTCCTAGTGTCTAAGATTATGAAATCAGCAGGGATGTAAAGGCCTTTAACCTTCACTAACACATTCTCTACCAATCCATAAGCTTGTCTTACAGACTTGTCTGCCATCTGTAATGAGAAAGTGGCAGCTTGTACCTCAAAGATTCCCAACTTCTCCATTACAGAGAGTGGTATAAGATTTATACTTGACCCCAGGTCACACAGAGCCTTCTCAAAGGTCATGGTACCTATAGTACATGGTATTAAGAATTTACCAGGATCTTGTTTCTTTTGAGGTAAAATTTGCTGAACCCTTGTATCTAGTTTACTAATGAGCAAGGGAGGTGCATCTTCCCAAGTCTCATTACCAAACAACTTGGCATTCAGCTTCATGATAGCTCCTAGATATGGAGCAACTTGCTCTCCAATTACATCTTCATCCTCTTTAGAGGAAGAATAGTTCTCAGAGCTCATGAATGGAAGAAGGAGGTTTAATGGAATCTCTATGGTCTCTATATGAGCCTCAGATTCCTTTAGGTCCTCAATAGGGAACTCCTTCTTGTCTGGGAGACGTCCCATGAGGTCTTCCTCATTGGGATTCAAGTCCTCCCCTTCCTCTCTAGGTTTGGCCATTTTGATTATGTCAATGCCTTTGCACTCTCGTTTTGGATTCTCTTCAGTATTGCTTGGGAAAGTACTAGGAGGAGTTTCAGTGATTTTCTTACTCAACTAGCCCACTTGTGCCTCCAAATTTCTAATGGATGACCTTGTTTCACTCATGAAACTTAAAGTGGCCTTAGACAGATCAGATACTATATTTGCTAAGCTAGAGGAGCTCTGCTCAGAATTCTCTGTCTGTTGCTGAGAAGATGATGGAAAAGGCTTGTTATTGCTAAGCCTATTTCTTCCACCATTATTAAAGCCTTGTTGGGGCTTTTGTTGATCCTTCCATGAAAAATTTAGATGATTTCTCTATGAGGAGTTATAGGTGTTTCCATAGGGTTCACCCATGTAATTCACCTCTGCCATTGCAGCGTTCTCAATATCATAAGCTTCTTCTTCAGAAGATGCCTCTTTATTACTGTTGGATGCATTTTGCCATCCATTCAGACTTTGAGAAATCATGTTGATTTGCTGAGTCAACATTTTATTCTGAGCCAATATGGCATTCAGAGCATCAATCTCAAGAACCCCCTTCCTCTGAGGCGTCCCATTATTCACGGAATTCCTCTCAGAAGTGTACATGAATTGGTTATTTGCAACCATGTCAATAAGTTCATGAGCTTCTGCAGGAGTTTTCTTTAGGTGAATAGATCCACCTGTAGAATGGTCTAGTGACATCATAGAGAACTCAGATAGACCATAATAGAATATATCCAAAATGGTCCACTCTGAAAGCATGTCAAAAGGACACCTTTTGGTTATCTGCTTGTATCTTTCCCAAGCTTCATAGAGGGATTCACCATCTTTCTGTTTGAAGGTCTGAACATCCACTCTAAGCTTGCTCAGCTTTTGAGGAGGAAAGAACTTAGCCAAGAAGGCCGTGACCAGCTTATCCCAAGAGTTCAAGCTATCTTTAGGTTGTGAGTCCAACCATGCTCTAGCTCTGTCTCTTACAGCAAAAGGGAAAAGCATGAGCCTGTAGACTTTAGGATCTACTCCATTAGTCTTAACAGTCTCATAGATCTGCAAGAACTCAGTTAAAAACTGGTAAGAACTTTTGATGGAAGTCCATGGAACTTGCAGTTCTGTTGCAGTAGAGCAACTAGTTGAGGTTTCAGCTCAAAATTGTTTGCTCCAATGGCAGGGATTGAGATGCTTCTTCCATCAAATTTGGAAGTAGGTGTAGTATAATCACCAAGCATCCTCCTTGCATTATTATTTTTGGCTGCCATCTCCTCTTCTTTTTCGAAAATTTCTGTAAGGTTGTCTCTGGATTGTTGTAATTTAGCTTCTCTTAGTTTCCTCTTCAGAGTCTTTTCAGGTTCAGGATCTGCTTCAACAAGAATATTCTTGTCCTTGCTCCTGCTCATATGAAAAAGAAGAGAATAGAAAATAATAATAGGGATTCTCTTTACCACAGTAGAGAGATTCCTTTATGTTAGTAGAAGAAAAGAATAAAAGAAGAAAAAGGTAAGAATCCAAACACAAGGGGGAAGAGTGAGTTCAAATTCTTGAGTAGAAGAGAGGTGTTAGTAGATAAATAAATAGATAGAAGAAGATGAGAGAGAGGAGTTTTCGAAAAGTATTTTTGAAAATAGGTTAGTGATTTTCGAAAATTAAAAGAAGAAATAAAATTAAAATTAAAATTTGAATTAGTTAATTAAGAAAATTTTGAAAAAAAGGGAGGTAATTTTCGAAAATTAGAGAGAAGAAAGTAGTTAGGTGGTTTTGAAAAAGATAAGAAACAAACAAAAAGTCAATTAGTTAGTTGAAAAAAATTTGAAAATTAATTTTGAAAAGATAAGAAGTTAGGAAAGATATTTTGAAATCAAAAATTTTTTTTAAAAAGATATGATTAAAAAGATATTTTGAAAAAGATATGATTTGAAAAAGATATTTTGAAAAGATATGATTGAAAAAGATATTTTGGAAAAGATTTGATTTTTAAAATTAAAATTGATTACTTGACTAACAAGAAACTAAAAGATATGACTCTAGAATTTAAAGATTGGACCTTTCTTAACAAGAAAGTAACAAACTTCAAATTTTTGAATCAATCACATTAATTGTTAGTAAAGTTTTCGAAATTTTGAAATAAAGATAAGAAAAAGATTTTGAAAATAAATTTTAAAAATTTTCAAAAATAAATAAAATATGAAAAATATTTGATTTTTGAAAAAGAGTTTGAAAAGATAGGATTTTTAAAATTGAAATCTTGACTTGACTAACAAGAAACAACTAATTTTAAAAATTTTTGACTAAGTCAACCCAAAGATTTCGAAATTTATGAGAGAAATAAGGAAAAGATATTTTTTTGATTTTTTAATTTTTAATGATGAGAGAGAAAAACACAAAAATGACTCACAACATGAAAAATTATGAATCAAAACACATGATGCATGCAAGAACACTATGAACGTCAAGATGAACACCAAGAACACTTTAAAAATCAAGATAAACATCAAGACTTATTTTTAAAAATTTTTCAAGAAAAGAAAAACATGCAAGACACCAAACATAGAAATTTTCAATGCTTAGACCCTATGAATGCAAAAATGCATATAAAAAACAACAAAAAACACAAAACAAGAAAATTTAAAGATCAAACAAGAAGACTTGTCAAGAACAACTTGAAGATCATGAAGAACACCATGCATGAATCTTTCGAAAAAATGCATAAATTTTAAAAACATCAATTGACACCAAACTTTAAAAATTGACTCTAGACTCAAACCAGAAACACAAAATATTTTTTGTTTTTATGATTTTATTAATTTTTTTTGTATTTTTCGAAAATTATATTTTTGAAAACGAAAATAAAGAAAAATTTTTTGAAAGATTTTTGAAAATTTTTGAAAAGAAAATTACCAAATCTGAGCAACAAGATGAACCGTCAGTTGTCCAAACTCGAACAACCCCCGACAACGGCACCAAAAACTTGGTGCACGAAATTGTGATCATCAACAATGGCGCCAAAAACTTGGAAGCGCTCTCAAACGTGAATCACACTTTGTCACAACTCCGCACAACTAACCAGCAAGTGCACTGGGTCGTCCAAGTAATAAACCTTACGTGAGTAAGGGTCGATCCCATGGAGATTGTTGGTATGAAGCAAGCTAAGGTCGTCTTGTAAATCTCAGTTAGGGGAACTCAAATGGTTATAGAGGTTTCGAAAATAATAATAAATAAAACATAAAATAAAGATAGAGATACTTATGTAAATCATTGGTGGGAATTTCAGATAAGTGTATGGAGTTGCTTTGTCCCTGTTGAATCTCTACTTTCCTACTGCCTTCCTTCAATCCTTCATACTCCTTTCCATGGCAAGCTGTATGTAGGGCATCACCGTTGTCAATGGCTACTTCCCATCCTCTCAGTGAAAAGGGTCCAAATGCTCTTATCACAACACGGTTAATCATCTGTCGGTTCTCGATCATGTCGGAATAGAATCCATTGATTCTTTTGCGTCTGTCACTACGCCCAACAATCACGAGTTTGAAGCTCATCACAGTCATTCAATCCCTGAATCCTACTCAGAATACCACAGACAAGGTTTAGACTTTCCGGATTCTCAAGAATGGCCGCCACAGGGTTCTAGCTTATACCACGAAGATTCTAATTAAGGAATCCAAGAGATACTCGCTCGTTCTAAGGTAGAACGGAAGTCGTTGTCAGTCACGTGTTCATAGGTGAGAATGATGATGAGTGTCACGGATCATTAGATTCATCATGTTGAAGTGCAACGAATATCTTAGAACAAGAATAAGCTGAATTGAATAGAAAATAGTAGTAATTGCATTAAAACTCGAGGTACAGCAAGCTCCACACTGATGGGCGGATAATTTATACGCTTTTTGGCATTGTTTTTAGGTAGTTTTTAGTAAGTTCAAGCTATTTTTAGGGATGTTTTCATTAGTTTTTATGTTAAATTTATATTTCTAGACTTTACTATGAGTTTGTGTGTTTTTCTGTGATTTCAGGTAATTTCTGGCTGAAATTGAGGGACTTGAGCAAAACTCTGATAAGAAGGCTGGCAAAGGACTGCTGATGCTGCTGGAATCTGACCTCCCTGCACTCAAAATGGATTTTCTGGAGCTACAGAACTTCAAATGGCGCGCTCTCAACGGCGTTGGAAAGTCGACATCCAGAGCTTTCCAGCAATATATAATAGTCCATACTTTATTCGGGAATTGACGACGTAAAGTGGCGCTCAATGCCAAGTATATGCTGCTGTCTGGAGTTAAACGCCAGAAACACGTCACGACCCAGAGTTGAACGCCCAAAATACGTCATAACTTGGCGTTCAACTGCAATAAAAGCCTCAGCTCGTGGATAGATCAAGCTCAGCCCAAACATACACCAAGTGGGCCCCGGAAGTGAATTTATGCATCAATTACTTACTCATGTAAACCCTAGTAGCTAGTCTAGTATAAATAGGATAATTTACTATTGTATTAGACATCTTTGGTCTCAGTTTTGTTTTATTCTTCATCTTAGGAGGTTATTGATCACGTTTTAGGGGGCTGGCCATTCGGCCATGCTCTCTTTTATTCTATTCTAAGATATACGTTGCACTTCAACTTGATGAATGTGATGATCCGTGACACTCATCATCATTCTCACCTATGAACGCGCATGACTGACAACCACTTCCGTTCTACCTTAGGCCGGGCGCATATCTCTTAGATTCCCCAACAAAATCTTCGTGGTATAAGCTAGATAGATGGCGGCATTCATGGGAATCCGGAAAGTCTTACCTTGTCTGTGGTATTCTGAGTAGGATTCCGGGAATCCAGAAAGTCTAACCTTGTCTGTGGTATTCCGAGTAGGATTCCGGTATTGAATGACTGTGACGAGCTTCAAACTCCTGAAGGCTGGGCGTTAGTGTCAGACGCAAAAGAATCAAGGGATTCTATTCCAACCTGATTGAGAACCGACAGATGATTAGCCATGCTGTGACAGAGCATTTGGACCATTTTCACTGAGAGGATGGGATGTAGCTATCGGCAAGGGTGATGCCTCTAGACGATTAGCCATGCAGTGACAGCGCATAGGACCATTTTCCCGAGAGGATGAAAAGTAGCCATTGACGACGGTGATGCCCTACAAACAGCTTGCCATGGAAAGGAGTAAAAAGGATTGGATGAATGTAATAAGAAAGTAGAGATTCAAGAGGAGCACAGCATCTCCATATGCCTATCTGAAATTCCCACTATTGATTTACATAAGTATTTCTATCCTAATTTATTTTCTGTTTATTATTAATTTTCGAAATCCATAACCATTTAATCTACCTAACTGAGATTTACAAGGTGACCATAGCTTGCTTCATACCAACAATCTCTGTGG
>NC_029772.3:64033717-64034724 GCF_000817695.3 Arachis duranensis | reverse complement strand
TTTTTGTTTTAAATTTTAATTTTAATTATATATTATCTTTAATTTTCGAAAATTACTAACCCCTTTTTCAAAATTATTTTCTAATTTCTCCATCTCTTTTCTTCTTTTGTTTAATTATTTATTTACTAACACTTCTCTTCACCTCTCTTCATCTAAAAATCTGAACCCAATCTATCCCTTGTGTTTGGATTCTTCACTTTTCTTTCTTCTATCCCATTCTTTTTCTACTAACATAAAGGAATCTCTATACTGTGACATAGAGGATTCCTCTTCTTTTCTTGTTTTCTTCTCTTTCATATGAGCAGGAACAAGGAAAAAGGCACTTTTGTTAAAATTGATCCTGAACCTGAAAGGACTCTGAAGAGAAAACTAAGAGAAGCTAAATTACAACAATCTAAAGGTAACCTTTCAGAAATATTAGAACAAGAGAAGGAGATGGCAGCCGAACCCAACAATAATAATGCAAGGAGAATGCTTGGTGACTTCACAAAACCAACGTCCAAATTTGATGAAAGAAGTATCTCCATTCTTGCCATTGGAGCCAACAATTTTGAGCTGAAACCTCAGCTAGTTGCCTTAATGCAACAAAACTGCAAGTTCTATGGACTTCCATCTGAAGATCCTTATCAGTTTTTAACTGAGTTCTTGTAGATCTGTGAGACTGTAAAGACGAATGGAGTAGATCCTGAAGTCTACAAGCTCATGCTTTTCCCTTTTGCTGTAAGAGACAGAGCTAGAATCTGGTTGGACTCACAACCTAAAGATAGCCTGGACTCTTGGGAGAAGCCGGTCACTGCCTTCTTGGATAAATTCTTTCCTCCTCAAAAGCTGAGCAAGCTTAGAGTGGATGTTCAGACCTTCAAACAAAAAGATGGTGAATCCCTCTATGAAGCTTGGGAAAGATACAAACAGTTGACCAATAGGTGTCCATCTGACATGTTTTCAGAATGGACCATATTAGATATATTCTATTATGGTCTATCTGAGTTTTCGAAAATGTCATTGGC
>NC_029772.3:64032969-64033554 GCF_000817695.3 Arachis duranensis | reverse complement strand
CCTCAGAGGAAGGGAGTTCTTGAAATTGATGCTCTGAATGGCATATTGGCTCAGAACAAAGTGTTGACTCAGCAAGTTAACATGATCTCTCAAAGTCTGAATGGATGGCAAAATGCATCCAACAGTACTAAAGAGGCAGCTTCAGAAGAAGCTTATGATCCTGAGAACCCTGCAATAGCGGAGGTAAATTACATGGGTGAACCTTACGAAAACACCTATAATTCATCATGGAGAAATCATCCAAATTTCTCATGGAAGGATCAACAGAAGCCTCAACAAGGCTTCAACAATGGTGGACGCAATAGGCTGAGCAATAGCAAGCCTTTTCCATCATCTTCTCAGCAACAGACAGAGAATTCTGAATAAAAAACTTCTAATTTAGCCAATCTAGTCTCTGATCTGTCAAAACCACTTTCAGTTTCATGAGTGAAACAAGATCCTCCATCAGAAATCTTGAGGCACAAGTGGGCCAGCTGAGTAAGAAAGTCATTGAAACTCCTCCCAGTATTCTCCCAAGCAATACAGAAGAGAATCCAAAAGGAGAGTGCAAGGCCATTGATGTGATCAATATGGCCGAATGCACAA
>NC_029772.3:64029733-64032530 GCF_000817695.3 Arachis duranensis | reverse complement strand
TGTATCATCCTTGGAAGACCTTTCCTAGCCACAGCAGGAGCTGTGATAGATGTCAATAGAGGTGAATTAGTCCTTCAATTGAATGGAGACTACCTTGTGTTTAAGGCACATGGCCATCCCTCTGTGATAAAGGAGAGTAAGCATGAAGAGCTTCTCTCAGTTCAGAGTTAAGAAGAGCCCCCACAGTCAAACTCTAAGTTTGGTGTTGGAAGGTCACAACCAAACACTAAGTTTGGTGTTAAGACCCCATATCCAAACTCTAAGTTTAGTGTTGGGACTATACAACATTGACTTGATCACCTTTGTGGCTCCATGAGAGCACACTGTCAAGCTAATGACATTAAAGAAGCGCTTGTTGGGAGGCAACCCAATTTTATTTATCTAATTTTTATTTTATTTTATTTTATTGTTATTTTGTGTTTTATTAGGTACATGATCATGAGGAGTCACGAAAAAATCATAAAAATTAAAAACATAATCAAAAACAGCAGAAGAAAAATCACACCCTGGAGGAAGGACAGACTGGCGTTCAACGCCAGTAAGAAGCATCTGGCCGGTGTTCAATGCCAAAACAGAGCATGAATCTGGCGCTGAACGCCAGAAACAAGCAACATCCTGGCGTTTGAATGCCAGGAATGTGCCTTGAGAAAAGCTGGCGTTGAATGCTAGTAACAAGCATGGAACTGGCGTTCAATGCCAGAAACAAGCTACACATAGGCGTTGAACGCCCAGAACATGCTTCACATGGGCGTTGAACACCCAGAACGTGCACCACCTCGGCGTTTAAATGCCAGAATGGTATGCAAAGGCATTTTACATGCCTATTTGGTGCAGGGATGTAATTCCTTGACACCTCATGATCTGTGGACCCCACAGGATCACCTCAGGATCTGTGGACCCCACAGGATCCCCACCTAACATATTTCCACCTTACCTCCTAATCCTATTTCACTATTCCCCATGTCACACTTCCCATCAACTTCAATCTCTCTTCCCAATTACCCCTTTCACCACTCACATCCATCTACTCTTCCCCAAAAACCCCACCTACCTTCAAAATTCAAAAACACTTTCCCACCCAAACCCACCCTAAATGGCCGAACCTACCCTCTCCCATTTTCCTATATATACCCTTCCATTCTACTTGTTTTTCACACAACACAAACCCCCTCTTCTACACCTTGGCCGAATCCATCTCCCCTCACTCTCCTCCATATTTTCTTCTTCTTCTTCTTCTCTTCTTTCTTCTATTGCTCGAGGGCGAGCAATATTTTAAGTTTGGTGTGGTCAAAGCATAATCTTTTTGTTTTCCATTACCATCAATGGCACCTAAGGCCAGAAAAATCGCTAGAAAAGGAAAAGGGAAGACCTCCGAGTCATGGGAGATGGAAAGATTCATCTCCAAAAGCCATCAAGACCACTTCTATGATGTTGTGGCAAAGAAGAAGGTGATCCCTGAGGTCCCTTTCAAGCTCAAGAAAAATGAGTATCCGGAGATCCGACATGAAATCCGAAGAAGAGAGATCCGACATGAGATCCGAAGAAGAGGTTGGGAAGTCTTAACCAACCCCATGCAACAAGTCAGAATCTTAATGGTTCAAGAGTTCTATGCCAATGCATGGATCACTAGGAACCATGATCAAAGTATAAACCCGAGTCCAAAGAATTATCTCACAATGGCTCGAGGGAAATACTTAGATTTTAGTCCGGAGAATGTGAGGTTGGCGTTCCACTTGCCCATGATGCAAGGAGATGTATGCCCCTACACTAGAAGGGTCAACTTTAATCAAAGGTTGGACCAAGTCCTAATGGACATATGTATGGAAGGAGCTCAATGGAAAAGAGACTCCAAAGGCAAGACAATTCAACTAAGAAGACTGGACCTCAAGCCTGTGGCTAGAGGATGGTTGGAGTTCATTCAACGCTCCATCATTCCCACTAGCAACCGATCTGAAGTTACTGTGGATCGGGCCATCATGATTCATAGCATCATGAATGGAGAGGAAGTAGAAGTTCATGAAGTCATCTCCAATGAAATCTACAAAATAGCTGAAAAGCCCTCCACCATGGCAAGGCTAGCTTTTCCTCACCTTATTTGCCATCTATGTTACTCAGCTGGAGTTATCATAGAAGGAGACATCTCCATTGAGGAGGATAAGCCCATCACCAAGAAGAGGATGGAGCAAGCAAGAGAGTCCCTCCATGGATCTCAAGAGATGCATGAGGAAGCTCATCATGAAGAAATCCCTGAGATGCCTCAAGGGATGCACTTTCCTCCCAACAACTATTGGGAACAACTCAACACTTCCTTAGAAGATTTGAGCTACAATGTGGAACAATTAAGGGTGGAACATCATGAGCACTCCATCATTCTCTATGAAATAAGAGAAGATCAAAGAGCAATGAGGGAGGAGCAACAAAGGCAAGGAAGGGACATTGATGAGCGGATAATTTATACGCTTTTTGGCATTGTTTTTAGTATGTTTTTAGTATGTTTTAATTAGTTTTTAGTATATTTTTATTAGTTTTTAGTTAAAATTCACTTTTCTGGACTTTACTACGAGTTTGTGTGTTTTTCTGTGATTTCAGGTATTTTCTGGATGAAATTGAGGGACCTGAGCAAAAATCTGATTCAGAGGCTGAAAAGGACTGCAGATGCTGTTGGATTCTGACCTCCCTGCACTCGAAGTGGATTTTCTGGCGCTACAGAAGCCCAATTGGGGCGCTCTTAACGGCGTTGGAAAGCAGACATTCTGGGCTTTCCAGTAATATATAATAGTCCATACTTTGCCCAAGT
>NC_029772.3:64029309-64029551 GCF_000817695.3 Arachis duranensis | reverse complement strand
GCTTCAATGCTCAGCCCAAGCACACACCAAGTGGGCCCGGAAGTGGATTTTTATGTCATTTACTCATCTTTGTAAAACCTAAGTTACTAGTTCTCTATAAATAGGACCTTTTACTATTGTATTTTCATCGAGGGGTAGCTATCTTTAGTCTTATGCTATCTTAGATCATGGGGCTGGCCTCATGGCCATGCCTAGACCTTGTTCTTATGTATTTTCAACGGTGGAGTTTCTACACACCATAA
>NC_029772.3:64026482-64029193 GCF_000817695.3 Arachis duranensis | reverse complement strand
TTAGTGACAGACGCAAAAGAATCACTGGTTTCTATTCCGGCCTGATTGAGAACCGACAGATGATTAGCCGTGCCATGACAGGGTGCGTTGAACATTTTCACTGAGAGGATGGGAGGTAGCCACTGACAACAATGAAACCCTACATACAGCTTGCCATGGAAAGAAGTGAGAAGGATTGGATGAAGACAGTAGGAAAGCAGAGAGACAGAAGGGACAAAGCATCTCCATACGCTTATCTGAAATTCTTACCATTGAATTACATAAGTATCTCTATCTTTATCTTTATGTTTTATTCATCATCTATAACCATTTGAATCTGCCTGACTAAGATTTACAAGGTGACCATAGCTTGCTTCATACCAACAATCTCTGTGGGATCGACCCTTACTCGCGTAAGGTTTATTACTTGGACGACCCAGTACACTTGCTGGTTAGTTGTGCGAAGTTGTGAAAGTGTGATTGCAATTTCGTGCACCAAGTTTTTGGCGCCGTTGCCGAGGATTGTTGAGTTTGGAAAACTGACGGTTCATCTTGTTGCTTAGATTAGGTATTTTTTTCAGAGTTCTTAAGAATGAATTCTAGTGTTTCATGGTGATGTTTTCATCATCACCAAAGTTGATTGATTTTCATCAATTTAGCTCTTGAATGCAATGTTCTGCTGAAGCTTGGCTGACCATGTCTAATTCCTTTAGACTGAAGCTTTAGACTGACATTGCATGATTCCTGGAATTCTCATTAAGAATTTTGATATCTTTATTTTCTTAATTTTCAAAAAAAAAACCAAAAAATTTACAAAACCATAAAAACCAAAAATATTTTATGTTTCTTGCTGAGTCTAGTGTCTCATGTTAAGTTTGGTGTCAATTGAATGTTTCTATTCTTATTGCATTCATTCATGTGTCTTAAGTGATCTTCAAGATGTTCTTGATGATTTCATTGCTCTGATCTTTGAATTCTCTTGACTTGAGTGTTTTGTTATATGCATTCTCATTTTGCTAGTGTCAGTAGTATACAAACTGCTAAGTTTGGTGTCTTGCATGCATTGTTATTTGATTTTAGTTGCATTTTGATTATTCTTCATTATTAAAAATCCAAAATATTTTAATTTGTGTCTTTTCAAGTCAATAATACAGAGAATTGAAGATTCAGAACATACAGCAGAGAAATTACACAGAAAAAGCTGAGCGTTCAAAACACCCAGTGAAGAAGGAAAACTGGCATTTAAACGCCAGCCAGGGTGCCTGGTTGGGCGTTTAACGCCCAAAAGGGTAGTGCTTTGGGCGTTAAACGCCAGAATGTGCACCATTCTGGGCGTTTAATTCCAGGATGGCACAAGAGGGAAGATTTTGTTTTCAAATCAAATTTTTTTCAAGTTTTCAAAATCTTTTCAAAATCAAATCTTTTTCAAATCAAATCTTTTCAATCAGATCTTTTTCAAAATCAATTTCATTCCTTTTTCAAAAATACTTGCTATCAATTAATGATTTGATTCAACATTTCAAGTATGTTGCCTTTTCTGTTGAGAAAGGTTTAATGTTTGAATCATATCTTTTCTTGTTAGCCAAGTCATTAATTTTTAAAATCAAATCTTTTAAATTGTTTTTCAAATCATATCTTCTCAATCACATCTTTTTAAAACTATAACTTTTCCATCATATCTTTTTAATCACATCCTTTTCAAAATAGTTTTCAAATCATATCTTTTTAATTTCTAATTTCAAAATCTTTTTCAAATATCACTTGATTTCTTTTCCACTCTTGGTTTTCGAAAATCAATTAATGTTTTTCAAAATTTTTTTTTAAAATCTTTTTAATTTATTTTCGAAAATTTCTTCCCTTCTTCTCACATCCTTCTATATATGGACTAACACTATTCCTCAATGAACAATTCGAACTCCATCCCTTTTGATAAGTTCGAGTTCTTCTACCTTTCCTTCTATTTTTCTTTTCCTCTGACAACTCAAGGAATTTCTATACTGTGACATAGAGGATTCCATATTTTCTTGTTCTCTTCTCTTTCATATGAGCAGGAGCAAAGACAAAAGCATTCTTGTTGAGGCTGACCCTGAACCTGAAAGGACATTGAAGCGAAAGCTAAGAGAAGCTAAGGCACAACTCTCTGTAGAGGACCTAACAGAAATCTTCAAAGAAGAAGGAACCATGGCAGCCGAAAACAACAACAATGCCAACAATGCAAGGAAGGTGCTGGGTGACTTCACTGCACCTACTCCTGACTTCTATGGGAGAAGCATCTCTATCCCTGCCATTGGAGCAAACAACTTTGAGCTTAAGCCTCAATTAGTTTCTCTACTGCAACAGAATTGCAAGTTTCATGGACTTCCATTGGAAGATCCTCATCAGTTTTTAGCTGAGTTCTTGCAAATCTGTGACACTGTCAAGACCAATGGGGTTGACCCTGAGGTCTACAGACTTATGCTATTCCCTTTTGCTGTAAGAGACAGAGCTAGGATATGGTTGGACTCAGAACCTAAAGAAAGCCTGAACTCTTGGGAAAAGCTAGTCAATGCCTTCTTGGCAAAGTTCTTTCCACCTCAAAAATTGAGTAAGCTTAGAGTGGAAGTCCAAACCTTCAGACAGAAGGAAGGAGAATCCCTCTATGAAGCTTGGGAAAGATAAAAACAATTAATCAGAAAGTGTCCTTCTGATATGCTTTCTGAATGGAGAATCATAGGTATTTTCTATGATGGTCT
>NC_029772.3:64025374-64026365 GCF_000817695.3 Arachis duranensis | reverse complement strand
AAGAAGAAGCTTATGATCCTGAGAACCCTTCAATGGAAGAGGTGAATTACATGGGAGAACCCTATGGAAACACCTATAATCCTTCATGGAGAAATCATCCAAATCTCTCATGGAAGGATCAACAGAGACCTCAACAAGGTTTCAACAACAATAATGGTGGAAGAAACAAGTTTAGCAAAGGCAAGCCTTTTCCATCATCTTCTCAGCAACAGACAGAGAATTTTAAGCAGAGCCACTCTGACTTAGCAACCATGGTCTCTGATCTAATCAAAACCACTTAAAGTTTCATGACTGAAACAAGGTCCTCCATTAGAAACTTGGAGGCACAAGTGGGTCAGCTGAGTAAGAAAATTACTGAACTCCCTCCTAGCACTCTTCCAAGCAATACAGAAGAGAATCCAAAAGGAGAGTACAAGGCCATTAACATGACCTACATGTCCGAATTTGGAGAGGAGGAAGAGGAAGTGAACGCCACTGAGGAAGACCTCAATGGACGTCCACTGGCCTCCAATGAGTTCCCTAATGAGAAACCATGGGAATCTGAGGCTCACACTGGGACCATAGAGATTCCATTGAATTTACTTCTGCCATTCATGAGCTCTGATGAGTATTCGTCCTCTGAAGAGGATGAAGATGTCACTGAAGAGCAAGTTGCCAAGTACCTTGGAGCAATCATGAAGCTAAATGACAAGTTATTTGGTAATGAGACTTGGGAGGATGAATCCCCTTTGCTCACCAAAGAATTGGATAACTTGTCTAGGCAGAAATTACCTCAAAAGAGACAAGATCCTGGGAAGTTTTCAATACCTTGTACCATAGGCACCATGACCTTTAAGAAGGCTCTGTGTGACCTAGGGTAAAGCATAAATCTCATGCCTCTCTCTGTAATGGAGAAGCTAGGGATCTGTGAGGTGCAAGTTGCAAAAATCTCACTAGAGATGGCAGACAATTCAAGAAAACAAGCTTATAGACTTGTAGATGATGTTCTGGT
>NC_029772.3:64019251-64025049 GCF_000817695.3 Arachis duranensis | reverse complement strand
TTCTAAGTTTGGTGTTGAACCCCCACATTCAAACTCTAAGTTTGGTGTTGGGAGGTTCCAACATTGCTCTGAGTACCTGTGAGGCACCATGCGAGCCCACTGTCGGGCTACTGACAATAAAGAAGCGCTTGTTGGGAGGCAACCCAATGTTATATTTATCTATTTTTCCTTTGTTATTTTATGTTTTCTGTAGGTTGATGATCATGAGAAGTCACAAAATTAATTGAAAAAGCAAAAACAGAATGAAAAACAGAAAGAAAAATAGCACACCCTGGAGGAAGAACCTACTGGCGTTTAAATGCCAGTAAGGGCAGCAAATGGGCGTTTAACGCCCAGTCTGGCACCATTCTGGGCGTTTAACGCCAGAAAGGGGCACCAGACTGGCGTTAAACACCAGAAAAGGGCAAGAAGCTGGCGTTAAACGCCAGAAATGGGCACCAGCCCGGCGTTTAACGCCAGAATTGGCACAAAGGGCATTTTTGCTCGCCACTTGGTGCAGGGATGAATTTTCCTTGACACCTCAGGATCTGTGGACCCCACAGGATCCCCACCTACCCCACCACCCTCTCTCTTCTTCTTCACCAATCACCTCAACACCTCTTCCCCAAAAACCCTTCACCTATCAAATCCCATCTTTCTCTTCACCACTCACATCCATCCTTCATAAAACCCCACCTACCTCACCATTCAAATTCAAACCACTTTCCCTCCCAAACCCACCCATACATAACCGAACCCTACCCTTCTCTCCACCCCTATATAAACCCATTTTCACTCCTTCATTTTCACACAACCTAAACACTACTTCTTCCCCTTTGGCCGAACCACAAAGCCACCCCCATCTCCTCTATTTCTTCTTCTTCTACTCTCTTCTTTCTTCTTTTGCTCGAGGACGAGCAAACCTTTTAAGTTTGGTGTGGCAAAAGCATTACTTTTTGTTTTTCCATAACCATTTATGGCATCCAAAGCCGGAGAAACCTCTAGAAAGAGGAAAGGGAAGGCAAAAGCTTTCACCTCCGAGTCATGGGAGATGGAGAGATTCATCTCAAGGGTGCATCAAGACCACTTCTATGAAGTTGTGGCCTTGAAGAAAGTGATCCCCGAGGGCCCTTTCAAACTCAAAAAGAGTAAATATCCGGAGATCCGACATGAGATCCGAAGAAGAGGTTGGGAAGTTCTTACCAACCCCATTCAACAAGTCGGAATCTTAATGGTTCAAGAGTTCTATGCCAATGCATGGATCACCAAGAACCATGACCAAAGTATGAACCCAGATCCAAAGAATTGGCTTACTATGGTTCGGGGGAAATACTTGGATTTTAGTCCGGAGAGTGTGAGGTTGGCGTTCAACTTGCCTATGATGCAAGGAGATGAGCATCCTTACACTAGAAGGGTCAACTTTGGTCAAAGGTTGGACCAAGTCCTCATAGATGTTTGTGAAGAGGGCGCTCAATGGAAGAGAGATTCAAGAGGGAAGCCGGTTCAACTGAGAAGGCATGACCTCAAGCCTGTGGCTAGGGGATGGTTGGAGTTTATCCAACGCTCAATCATTCCCACTAGCAACCGGTGTGAAGTTACTATAGACCGGGCCATCATGATTCATAGCATCATGATTGGAGAAGAAGTAGAAGTTTATGAGGTTATAGCCCAAGAACTCTATAAGGTGGCGGACAAGTCCTCTACCTTGGCAAGGTTAGCCTTTCCTCATCTCATTTGTCACCTCTGTTATTCAGTTGGAGTTGACATAGAGGGAGACACCCTCATTGATGAGGACAAGCCCATCACTAAGAAAAGGATGGAGCAAACAAGAGATCCCTCTCATCATGAAATCCCTGAGATGCCTCAAGGGATGCACTTTCCTCCACAAAACTATTGGGAGCAGATCAACACCTCCCTAGGAGAATTAAGTTCCAACATGGGACAACTAAGGGTGGAGCACCAAGAACATTCCATCCTCCTCCATGAAATTAGAGAAGATCAAAGAAACATGAGAGAGGAGCAACAAAGGCAAGAAAGAGACATTGAGGAGCTCAAGCACTCCATAAGATCTTCAAGAGGAAGAACAAGCCGCCATCACTAAGGTGGACCCGTTCTTTAATTTCCTTGTTCTTTATTTTTTTGTTTTTTTTCGAAAATTATGCTTATGTTTATCTATGTTTGTATCTTATGATCATTAGTGTCTTAGTGTCTATGCCTTAAAGTTATAAATGTCCTATGAATCCATCACCTTTCTTAAATGAAAAATGTTCCTAATTGAAAAAGAGAAGAATTGCATGAATTTTAAATTTTATAACAGAGTAATTATTTTGATGTGGTGGCAATACTTTTGTTTTCTGAATGTATGCTTAAACAGTGCATATGTCTTTTGAATTTGTTGTTCATGAATGATTGGCTCTTGAAAGAATGATGAAAAAGGAGACATGTTACTGAGGATCTGAAAAATCATAAAAATGATTCTTGAAGCAAGAAAAAGCAGTGATGTGTGGAAAACGATCCAACACAAAACTCACCGGCAAGTGTACCGGGTCGCATCAAGTAGTAAAACTCACTTAGAGTGAGGTCGATCCCACAGGGATTGAAGGATTGAGCAATTTTAGTTTAGTGAGTGATTTAGTCAAGCGAATCAAGTGTTGGTTGAGTTGTTTGCAATTGACAGAAATTAAATTGCTTGAAATGTAAAAGGAGAGGGGAGAATTGTAGTAAATTAAACAGCAGGAAAGTAAAAGAAGCTGAAGCTTAAAATGCAAGTAATATAAAGTGCAGAAACTTAGATTGCAAGAAATGTAAATGGCTGAAACTCAAAGTGCAAGAAATGTAAATTGCTTGAATCATAAAAGGAATTGGGAGTTGGGATTGCAGAATTTAAACAAGCAAAGGTAAATTGCAACAAACAGAAGAGTAGAGGATTGATTAAATGGAAATAGATCTCAATAGAAAAAGTAAAAATGCTTTGAAGATCTAAAAAACAGAAAATGAGCGATGCTTAATTTGCAGCAATTTAAAAGAGGATTGAAGATCTCAAGAGTGGAAGAGACTAGATAACAAGTCTAGATCTCAAATCCTTCCTTGATCCAACAAGAACAACTGCAAAAGAAATGAAGGGAAGTAAATTGCAGAAAGAGTAGAAGATGAAGCAGTAAATAGAGATTGAAATTCAATTATGCAGAAAAGTAAAACAAGAGATCACAAGGTGAGATTGAAACAGAAGTTCTTCAATTCTTCACCCAAGATCTAAAATAAAAAGTAAAGAGTGCTCAAACAAGAACAAGGAAGAAGAGAGATCAATTCTCCTTCCCAATTCTCTAAGAAATTCAAAAGTAAAAGCTCAAAATTAAAAATGACAATGCTCACTTGGTGAGCTGAGCATTGTTTTTCTTTTCTTTGTTTCTTGGCTTCCTATTGTGCTCAGCTCACAAAGTGAGCAGAGCATTGTGCCTTGGTTCCCTGGGAGTAAGTATAGCGCTCACTTAGTGAGCTTGGTGCTCTTGGGGAGAGCTTCATGGTTTGTTGCACCACACTCCCTCCTTTCTTGACCACATTTTTTCTTCCTTGAGCCACACTTTTTAGGCCACGTTTTCTTCTTTTCTTCTTTTCTTCACCTACAATTAATCAAAACAACCAATCAAAGTATCACAAAATTCACAAGGTTTATAAATCATTAAAATGCAATTAAATTTAGCCTAAACCTCATGATTTAGCATCAATTATATGGTGGTTGTTTGATTCAAAGAAACCATGCATTTCCAATCCAAATCACTTACTTAGAATGCAAGAAAGTGCATAAAACCTAATGAAAACAAAGAAAAAGGCTAGTAAAACTAGGCTAAGATGACTTGTCATCACAACACCAAATTTAAAATTTGCTTGTCCCCAAGCAAGAAAAGAATTATGCTCAAAGGTTCTTTCAATCAGAATGGATTTAAAGAATAACATGTGCTATCATGTGAGTGAAGTGATTAAGTGACAATGGGGTGAACTCTAAATTATATGCTCTTGCAAGGATTTCAGTGCTTACTAGTCCCCACATTTTGGAAGTCTTAGGTCTTAGAACTTTCATCCAAATGGTATCATGGAGATCTCTCTATAGGTAATCACCTTGAAGCAGCTTATATTTTCATGTGCTTTGGCCTTGACTCTAAGTGTCATGTCTCAAAGCGGCTCTTTAGATAAGCTTTTAATCAATACTCCTAAACCAGTTGGTTTTAAGGTATTAGGTGTTAAAGCACCCCTAAGGATTTACTTGCTCAAGCCTCTCTCTTTGACACAATTCGACCACAAGCATTTACTAGAATAACAACTCTTTGAGTTCCTGTTTCTTTCTTCTTTTCTGCCTAGTAATTGATGCTCAGAGCCTTGGGCCATGTTCTTTTTGTTTTTATGTTTTCTTTACTTTTCTTTTGATTGCTGCTTCTTGGATCAATAAATGTTTGAGAATCTCCACAATACTTCTTTGAACTTTATGTCCTGCCTATGAGCTCCCATGCAAGTTTTCATAAGCATGCAACCTCAATGCATAGTCACACAGCTAGAACCACCACTTCTCCTAATCTTTTGCTTGCTTCAAATTTGTTTAATTCCTCAATCCTTCTTTTCGAAGAACTTTCATGTGATGCATTTTTTTGAAATATTGAGTGCAAACAAGTTTTGGAGAGTATAATGTTGTAAATGATCAAGCATCTTGCTTATTGAATTGCAGAAAAACTATACTAGACAGACGGACAGATAGGGGTATAATATCACTTTCAATCATAGCAGTGTTTGATGTAAAATAATCACTTAACAATACAACCTTTTGGAGTTCGCTTGCTTTCTTCCTTCTCATCATCATCATTGCTGGTCTTCACATTCCTCTTTCATCTCTTTGGTTGATGATGCTTAATCCTTCCAAAAGTTTGTATGGTACTCTGCAGTGATATTGAAAGTTGCTTGTTCCCCAAGCACTTGAAAAATGGTTAGCATGCATGATTTATTTTGTGGGCCTTTGAACTTACTTTGGTATGGGAACACCAAACTTAGTACCTTGCCAATGGTTCTCATGCATCAGATTAACCATGTGTGAAACTCTTTTTCTCTTTTTTTTTAAAAGCAATAAAACTGAAAACAGCAGAATAGTTAATTAGTTTGTCTAAATGCTTGAAGCTAGCATTATGCAGAAGGTGAAAATATATTGTATGATGGAATTTTGGTGGAACACCAAACTTAGAATCCTTCATTCTCCCTTAGAGTGTTTTGGTGTGCAACACCAAACTTAGCTTCTTGCAATATAGATAAAACTAATTAACCTTTTTATTGAAACATATATGAAAAGAAAGTTACCTCCGGTTGGGTTGCCTCCCAACAAGCGCTCTTTTATTGTCACTAGCTTGACATCTTGCTCTTTGATTATGGAGGCTAAAAATCATAATGCCTCAGTTTTTCTCCTCTTGCTGTAGGATTCCTTTCCTCCATGATCTGCACAATCACAAACAATCCAAATGAAAATTGGATATTCTCATGCCAGAATGTAGTCAGAGGATTAGTTGACACAATGTGTCAAACAGTTAATAGGCTTTGAGAGAAAATCAGAAGAAAATTGCTTTTGTTGTACAGAGCAACAAGAAACGGACACAGAACCAGAAAAGCAATGTACTCTACTGAGAGAGCAAAGTTAGTGTTAGTTTAGGCAAAAATTCAAACAGTTAGTGGGTTAGTCAAAATTAGAGAAAAATAAAGAAAAAGTTCTTGATCTAGATCACCACCTCACTTAATCATTGTCAATCTAATTCAATACCCGGCAACGGCGCCAAAAACTTGATGGG
>NC_029772.3:64018192-64018990 GCF_000817695.3 Arachis duranensis | reverse complement strand
AGCAGGAAAGTAAAAGAAGCTGAAGCTTAAAATGCAAGTAATATAAAGTGCAGAAACTTAGATTGCAAGAAATGTAAATGGCTAAAACTCAAATTGCAAGAAATGTAAATTGCTTGAATCATAAAAGGAATTGGGAGTTGGGATTGTAGAATTTAAACAAGCAAAGGTAAATTGCAACAAACAGAAGAGTAGAGGATTGATTAAATGGAAATAGATCTCAACAGAAAAAGTAAAAATGCTTTGAAGATCTAAAAAACAGAAAATGAGCGATGCTTAATTTGCAGCAATTTAAAAGAGGATTGAAGATCTCAAGAGTGGAAGAGACTAGATAACAAGTCTAGATCTCAAATCCTTCCTTGATCCAACAAGAACAATTGCAAAAGAAATGAAGGGAAGTAAATTGCAGAAAGAGTAGAAGATGAAGCAGTAAATAGAGATTGAAATTCAATTATGTAGAAAAGTAAAACAAGAGATCACAAGGTGAGATTGAAACAGAAGTTCTTCAATTCTTCACCCAAGATCTAAAATAAAAAGTAAAGAGTGCTCAAACAAGAACAAGGAAGAAGAGAGATCAATTCTCCTTCCCAATTCTCTCAGAAATTCAAAAGTAAAAGCTCAAAATTAAAAATAAAAGCTAAAAGGAAAATTCAAAGTAAAGTCTAGAGGTTCTAAAAAGAAGAAGGAAGGGTCCCAATTACATCAAACTAGCTCCTATTTATACACTTTCTATTCTTGGATTTTGGGATTTGGATGGGCTTTTGATTTGGTGAAGAAATGAATTAAGTTGGATTTTTAATT
>NC_029772.3:64013485-64018049 GCF_000817695.3 Arachis duranensis | reverse complement strand
GATGGTGGTTGTTTGATTTAAAGAAGTCATGCATTTCCATTCCAAATTACTTACTTAGAATGCAAGAAAGTGCATAAAACCTAATGAAAACAAAGAAAAAGGCTAGTAAAACTAGGCTAAGATGACTTGTCCTCAAGCAGTGAATACAAAAAAAAAAAAACAAAAAAAGGGGTATATGCGAAAAAAAAAGAAAAAAAGAATAAAGTTGTGATCCAAGGCAATAAGAGTGTGCTTAAGAACCCTGGACACCTCTAATTGGGGACTCTAGCAAAGCTGAGTCACAATCTGAAAAGGTTCACCCAGTTATGTGTCTGTGGCATGTATGTATCCGGTGGTAATACTGGAAGACAGAGTGTTTTGGGCCACGGCCAAGACTCATAAAGTAGCTGTGTTCAAGAATCATCATTCTTAACTAGGAGAATCAATAACACTATCTGGATTTTGAGTTCCTATAGAAGCCAATCATTCTGAATTTCAAAGGATAGAGTGAGATGCTAAAACTATTCAGAGGCAAAAAGCTAAAGCCCCACTCATCTAATTAATACTGATCTTCATAGATATTTTTGGAGTTCATTGCATATTCTCTTCTTTTTATCTTATTTGATTTTCAGTTGCTTGGGGACAAGCAACAATTTAAGTTTGGTGTTGTGATGAGCGGATAATTTATACGCTTTTTGGCATTGTTTTTAGTATGTTTTAGTTAGTTTTTAGTATATTTTTATTAGTTTTTAGTTAAAATTCACTTTTCTGTACTTTACTATGAGTTTGTGTGTTTTTCTGTGATTTCAGGTATTTTCTGGCTGAAATTGAGGGACCTGAGCAAAAATCTGATTTAGAGGCTGAAAAGGACTGCATATGCTATTAGATTCTGACCTCCCTGCACTCGAAGTGGATTTTCTGGAGCTACATAAGATCAATTGGCGCGCTCTCAACGGCGTTGGAAAGTAGACATCTTGGGCTTTCCAGCAATATATAATAGTCTATACTTTGCCCAAGATTTGACGGCCCAAACTGGCGTTCCAAATCAGCTCAAAACTGCCCGGCGTTAAACGCCGGAACTGGCACAAGAATGGGAGTTAAACGCCCAAACTGGCACAAAAGCTGGCGTTTAACTCCAAGAAGAGTATCTACATGAAAATGCTTCAATGCTCAGCCCAAGCACACACCAAGTGGGCCCGGAAGTGGATTTTTATGTCATTTACTCATCTTTGTAAACCGTAAGTTACTAGCTCTCTATAAATAGGACCTTTTACTATTGTATTTTCATCGGGGGGTAGCTATCTTTAGTCTTATGCTATCTTAGATCATGGGGCTGGCCTCATGGCCATGCCTAGACTGTACCTCGAGTATTAATGCAATTACTATTGTTCTTCTATTCAATTCGGCTTATTCTTGTTCTAAGATATCACTTGTTCTTCAACTTGATGAATGTGATGATCCGTGACACTCATCATCATTCTCACCTATGAACGTGTGCCTGACAATCACCTCCGTTCTACCTTAGATTGAGTGGATATCTCTTGGATCCCTTAATCGGAATCTTTGTGGTATAAGCTAGAATTGATGGCGGCATTCAAGAGAATCTGGAAGGTCTAAACCTTGTCTGTGGTATTCTGAGTAGGATTCAATGATTGAATGACTGTGACGAGCTTCAAACTCCTGAAGGCTGGGCGTTAGTGACAGACGCAAAAGAATCACTAAGGTGGATTCATTCCTTGTTCTTATTTCTTTCTGTTTTTCGGTTTCTATGTTATGTTTATCTATGTTTTGTGTCTCTACTTCATGATCATTAGTGTTTAGTAACTATGCCTTAAAGTTATGAATAATTCCACTAATCCTTCACCTCTCTTAAATGAAAAATGTTTTTAATTCAAAAGAACAAGAAATACATGAATTTCGAATTTATCCTTGAATTTAGTTTAATTATATTGATGTGGTGACAATACTTTTTGTTTTCTGAATTAATGCTTAAACAGTGCATATTTTTGATCTTGTTGTTCATGAATGTTAAAACTGTTGGCTCTTGAAAGAATGATGAACAAAGAGAAATATTATTGATAATCTGAAAAATCATGAAATTGATTCTTGAAGCAAGAAAAAGCAATGAAAAAAAAAGAAAAGCTTGCGAAAAAAAAATAGAAAGAAAAAGAAAAAGCAAGCAGAAAAAGCCAATAGCCCTTAAAACCAAAAGGCAAGGGTAAAAAAGATCCAAGGCTTTGAGCATCAATGGATAGGAGGGCCCAAGGAAATTAAATCAAGGCCTAAGCGGCTAAATCAAGCTGTCCCTAACCATGTGCTTGTGTCATGAAGGTCCAAGTGAAAAGCTTGAGACTGAGTAGTTAAAGTTGTGATCCAAAGCAAAAAGAGTGTGCTTAAGAGCTCTGGACACCTCTAACTGGGGACTCTAGCAAAGTTGAGTCACAATCTGAAAAGGTTCACCCAGTTATGTGTCTGTGGCATTTATGTATCCGGTGGTAATACTGGAAGACAAAGTGCTTAGGGCCACGGCCAAGACTCATAAGTAGCTGTGTTCAAGAATCAACATGCTTAACTAGGAAAGTCAATAACACTATCCGAAATTCTAAGTTCCTAGAGAAGCCAATCATTCTAAACTTCAAAGGAAAAAGTGAGATGCCAAAACTGTTCAGAAGCAAAAAGCTACAAGTCCCGCTCATCTAATTAGAATTAATATTCATTGATATTTTGGAATTTATAGTATATTCTCTTCTATTTATCCTACTTGATTTTCAGTTGCTTGGGGACAAGCAATAATTTAAGTTTGGTGTTGTGATGAGCGGATAATTTATACGCTTTTTGGCATTGTTTTTAGGTAGTTTTTAGTAAGTTCAAGCTACTTTTAGGGATGTTTTCATTAGTTTTTATGTTAAATTCTCATTTCTGGACTTTACTATGAGTTTGTGTGTTTTTCTATGATTTCAGGTAATTTCTGGCTGAAATTGAGGGACTTGAGCAAAACTCTGATAAGGAGGCTGACAAAGGACTGCTGATGCTGTTGGAATCTGACCTCCCTGCACTCAAAATGGATTTTCTGGAGCTATAGAACCTCGAATGGCGCGCTCTTAACCGCGTTGGAAAGTAGACATCCATAGCTTTCTAGCAATATATAATAGTCCATACTTTATTCGGGAATTGACGACGTAAAGTGGCGCTCAACGCCAATTACATGCTGTTGTCTGGAGTTAAACGCCAGAAACACGTCACGACCCGGAGTTGAACGCCCAAAACACGTCATAACTTGGTGTTCAACTCCAAGAAAAGCCTCAGCTCGTGGATAGATCAAGCTCAGCCCAAACATACACCAAGTGGGCCCCAAAAGTGGATTTATGCATCAATTACTTACTCATGTAAACCCTAGTAGCTAGTCTAGTATAAATAGGATAATTTACTATTGTATTAGACATCTTTGGTCTCAGTTTTGTTTTATTCTTCATCTTAGGAGGCTATTGATCACGTTTTAGGGGGCTGGCCATTCGGCCATGCCTAAACCTTTCACTTATGTATTTTCAACGGTGGAGTTTCTACACACCATAGATTAAGGGTGTGGAGCTCTGCTGTACCTCAAGTTTCAATACAATTACTATTATTTTCTATTCAATTCTCTTTTATTCTTATTCTAAGATATACGTTGCACTTCAACTTGATGAATGTGATGATCCGTGACACTCATCATCCTTCTCACCTATGAACGCGCGTGACTGACAACCACTTCCGTTCTACCTTAGGCCGGGCGCATATCTCTTAGATTCCCCAATAGAATCTTCGTGGTATAAGCTAGATAGATGGCGGCATTCATGGGAATCCGGAAAGTCTTACCTTGTCTGTGGTATTCCGAGTAGGATTCCGGGAATCCAGAAAGTCTAACCTTGTCTATGGTATTCCGAGTAGGATTCCGGTATTGAATGACTGTGACGAGCTTCAAACTCCTGAAGGCCGGGCGTTAGTGACAGACGCAAAAGAATCAAGGGATTCTATTCCAACCTGATTGAGAACTGACAGATGATTAGCCATGCTGTGACAGAGCATTTGGACCATTTTCACTGAGAGGATGGGATGTAGCCATTGACAACGGTGATGCCCTACATACAGCTTGCCATGGAAAGGAGTAAGAAGGATTGGATGAATGTAATAAGAAAGTAGAGATTCAAGAGGAGCACAGCATCTCTATACGCCTATCTGAAATTCCCACTATTGATTTACATAAGTATTTCTATCCTAATTTATTTTCTGTTTATTATTAATTTTCGAAATCCATAACCATTTAATCTGCCTAACTGAGATTTACAAGGTGACCATAGCTTGCTTCATACCAACAATCTCTGTGGGATCGACCCTTACTCACGTAAGGTATTACTTGGATGACCCAGTATACTTGCTGGTTAAGTTGAACGGAGTTGTTGAAAGAAAAAGCTTCTCTAACAGTGCCTGGAACTCTTGTATCACAATTTCGTCCACCAAGTTTTTGGCGCCGTTCTTGGTGGACGAAATTGTGATCACATCAATGTAGTATTCTTTGTTGTTGTATGGAATCATTATTATGGCTCTT
>NC_029772.3:64012124-64012421 GCF_000817695.3 Arachis duranensis | reverse complement strand
TTTTTGTTTTAAATTTTAATTTTAATTATATATTATCTTTAATTTTCGAAAATTACTAACCCCTTTTTCAAAATTATTTTCGAAATTCTCCCTCTCTTTTCTTCTTTTGTTTAATTATTTATTTACTAACACTTCTCTTCACCTCTCTTCATCTAAAAATCTGAACCCAACCTATCCCTTGTGTTTGGATTCTTCACTTTTCTTTCTTCTACCCCCTTCTTTTTCTACTAACATAAAGGAATATCTATACTGTGACATAGAGGATTCCTCTTTCTTTTCTTGTTTTCTTCTATTTCA
>NC_029772.3:64003831-64012040 GCF_000817695.3 Arachis duranensis | reverse complement strand
CCTGAACCTGAAAGGACTCTGAAGAGGAAACTAAGAGAAGCTAAACTACAACAATCCGGAGGCAACCTTTCTGAAATTTTCGAACAAGAGAAGGAGATGGCAGCCGAACCCAACAACAATAATGCAAGGAGAATGCTTGGTGACTTCACAAAACCAACGTCCAAATTTGATGGAAGAAGCATCTCCATTCCTGCCATTGGAGCCAACAATTTTGAGCTGAAACCTCATCTAGTTGCCTTAATGCAACAAAACTGCAAGTTCTATGGACTTCCATCTGAAGATCCTTATCAGTTTTTAACTGAGTTCTTGCAGATCTGTGAGACTGTAAAGACGAATGGAGTAGATCCTGAAGTCTACAGGCTCATGCTTTTCCCTTTTGCTGTAAGGGACAGAGCTAGAATCTGGTTGGACTCACAACCTAAAGATAGCCTGGACTCTTGGGAGAAGCTGGTCACTGCCTTCTTGGATAAATTCTTTCCTCCTCAAAAGCTGAGCAAGCTTAGAGTGGATGTTCAGACCTTCAAACAAAAAGATGGTGAATCCCTCTATGAAGCTTGGGAAAGATACAAACAGTTGACCAAAAGGTGTCCATCTGACATGTTTTTAGAATGGACCATATTAGATATATTCTATTACGGTCTATCTGAATTTTCGAAAATATCATTAGACCATTCTGCAGGTGGATCCATTCACCTAAGGAAAACACCTGCAGAAGCTCAAGAACTCATTGACATGGTTGCAAATAACCAATTCATGTACACTTCTGAGAGGAATTCCGTGAATAATGGGACACCTCAGAGGAGGGGAGTTCTTGAAATTGATGCTCTGAATGGCATATTGGCTCAGAACAAAGTGTTGACTCAGCAAGTTAACATGATCTCTCAAAGTCTGAATGGATGGCAAAATGCATCCAACAGTACTAAAGAGGCAGCTTCAAAAGAAACTTATGATCCTGAGAACCCTGCAATAGCAGAGGTAAATTACATGGGTGAACCTTACGAAAACACCTATAATTCGTCATGGAGAAATCATCCAAATTTCTCATGGAAGGATCAATAGAAGCCTCAACAAGGCTTCAACAATGGTGGACACAATAGGCTGAGCAATAGCAAGCTTTTTCCATCATCTTCTCAGCAACAAACAGAGAATTCTGAACAAAACACTTCTAATTTAGCCAATCTAGTCTCTGATCTGTCAAAAGCCACTTTCAGTTTCATGAGTGAAACAAGATCCTCCATCAGAAATCTGGAGGCACAAATGGGCCAGCTGAGTAAGAAAGTCATTGAAACTCCTCCCAGTATTCTCCCAAGCAATACAGAAGAGAATCCAAAAGGAGAGTGCAAGGCCATTGATGTGATCAATATGGCCGAATGCACAAAGGAGGAGAAGGACGAAAATCCTAGTGAGGAGGACCTCCTGGGACGTCTCTCAAGTAAGAGGGAGTTTCCTATTAAGGATCCAAAGGAATCTGAGGCTCATATAGAGACCATAGAGATTCCATTAAATCTCCTTCTGCCATTCATGAGCTCTGAAGACTATTCTTCCTCTGATGAGGATGAAGATGTGACTGGAGAGCAAGTTGCTCAATATTTAGGAGCTATCATGAAGCTAAATGCCAAGTTGTTTGGTAATGAGACTTGGGAAAGTGAACCTCCCTTGCTCATTAGTGAACTAGATACTTGGATTCAACAAACTTTACCTCAAAAGAAACAAGATCCTGGCAAGTTCTTAATGCCTTGTACCATAGGCACCATGACCTTTGAAAAAGCTCTATGTGATCTGGGGTCAGGGATAAATCTTATGCCACTCTCTGTAATGGAGAAGCTGGGGATCATTGAGGTACAACCTGCCTTGTTCTCATTACAATTGGCAGACAAGTCATTGAGACAAGCTTATGGAATAGTAGAGGACGTGTTAGTAAAGGTTGAAGGCCTTAATATCCCTGCTGATTTCATAATCTTAGACACTAGGAAGGAAGAGGATGAGTGTAGCATACTTGGAAGACCTTTCCGAGTAGGATTCCGGGAATCCAGAAAGTCTAACCTTTTCTATGGTATTCCGAGTAGGATTCCGGTATTAAATGACTGTGACGAGCTTCAAACTCCTGAAGGCTGGGCGTTAGTGACAGACGCAAAAGAATCAAGGGATTCTATTCCAACCTGATTGAGAACCAACAGATGATTAGCCGTGTTGTGACAGAGCATTTGGACCATTTTCACTGAGAGGATGGGATGTAGCCATCGGCAAGGGTGATGCCTCCAGACGATTAGCCATGCAGTGACAGCGCATAGGACCATTTTCCCGAGAGGATGAAAAGTAGCCATTGACGACGGTGATACCCTACATACAGCTTGCCATGGAAAGGAGTAAGAAGGATTGAATGAATGTAATAAGAAAGTAGAGATTCAAGAGGAGCACAGCATCTCCATACGCCTATCTGAAATTCCCACTATTGATTTACATAAGTATTTCTATCCTAATTTATTTTTTTTTATTATTAATTTTTGAAATCCATAACCATTTAATCTGCCTAACTGAGATTTACAAGGTGACCATAGCTTGCTTCATACCAACAATCTCTGTGGGATCGACCCTTACTCACGTAAGGTATTACTTGGATGACCCAGTACACTTGCTGGTTAAGTTGAACGGAATTGTGAGCTTCTCTAACAGTGCCTGTAACTCTTTTGGTCTAACAACAACACTAAGCTGTTGGTGCCATTACCAGGGATTATTAAGATCCTAATTCATCATACCATGATCTCTTTGGGGTATTTTTGATTTCATACAAATACAAAGAGACCAATTTTGAGGATCACAATTTCGTCCACCACACACCCTTGATCTATAGTGTGTAGAAACTCCACCGTTGAAAATACATAAGTCATGGTGGTCCAGGCATAGCCAAATGGCCAGCCCCCAAAATATGATATAAAATTCGAAATTAGGGAAAAGGACCAGACATGTGGTCAAAAAGACACCTAGTACCATAGTAAAAAGTTCTATTTATACTAAACTAGCTACTAGGGTTTACAGAAATAAGTCTAAGTGCAGAAATATACTTCTGGGGCCCACTTTGGTGTGTGCTTGGGCTGAGCTGGAGCTTTACACGTGCAGAGGCTTTTCTTGACGTTAAACGCCAAGTTGTAATGTGTTTTTGGCGTTTAACTCTGGTTTGTGACGTGTTTCTGGCATTTTACTCCAGAATACAGCATGGAACTGGCGTTTGAACGCCAGTTTGCGTCGTCTAAGCTCGAACAAAGTATGAACCATTTTATATTGCTGGAAAGCCCTGGATGTCTATTTTCCGACGCCATTGAGAGCACGCCATTTGAAGGTGTCTAGCTCTAGAAAATCCATTTCGAGTGCAGGGAGGTCAGAATCCAACGGCATCAGCAGTCCTTTTTCAGCCTAAATAAGAATTTTGCTCAGGTCCCTCAATTTCAGCCAGAAAATTTCTGAAATAATAGAAAAACACACAAACTCATAGTAAAGTCCAAAAATGTGAATTTTGCATAAAAACTAATGAAAACATCCCTAAAAGTAGCTAGATCCTACTAAAAACTACCTAAAAATAATGGCAAAAAGCGTATAAATTATCCGCTCATCAAGCACCGTTGAGAATCTGGAAAGTCTAAACCTTGTCTGTGGTATTCCAAGTAGGATTTAGGGATTGAATGACTGTGACGAGCTTCAAACTCGCGAGTGTTGTGCATAGTGACAGACGCAAAAGGATAAATGGATCCTATTCCGACATGATCGAGAACTGACAGATGATTAGCCGTGCGGTGATAGCGCATTTGTACTATTTTCACTGAGAGGATGGATGGTAGCCATTGGCAATGGTGATCCACCAACACACAGCTTGCCATAGGAGGAACCTTGCGTGCGGGAAGAAGAAGACAGGTGAAAAGCAGAGATTCAGAAGACAAAGCATCTCCAAAACTCCAATACATTCTCCATTACTGCATAATAAGTATTTATTTCATGCTCTCTTGTTCATTTGCAAGTCAACTGATAATTATAATTGATATCCTGACTAAGAATTACAAGATAATCATAGCTTGCTTCAAGCCAACAATCTCTGTGGGATCGACCCTTACTCACGAAAGGTATTACTTTGACAACCCAGTGCACTTACTGGTTAGTTGTGCGGATTGCAAAAGTGTGATTGTAATTTCGTGCACCAAGGGGCGTGCGTTTTCTTGCATCATTGGCAAGTGGAACGCCAACCTTACATTTTTCGGACTGAAATCTAAGTATTTCCCCCGAACCATTGTAAGCCAATTCTTTGGATTCGGGTTCATACTTTGATCACGGTTCCTAATGATCCATGCATTGGCATAGAACTCTTGAACCATTAAGATTCTGACATGTTGAATGGGATTGGTAAGAACTTCCCAACCTCTTCTTCGGATTTCATGTCGGATCTCCGGATACTCATTTTTCTTGAGCATGAAAGGGACCTCAGGGATCACTTTCTTCTTGGCCACAACTTCATAGAAGTGGTCTTGATGGATCTTTGAGATGAATCTCTCCATCTCCCATGACTCAGAGGTGGAAGCTTTTGCCTTCCATTTCCTCTCTAGAGGTTTCTCCGGCCTTAGGTGCCATAAATGATTATGGAAAAACAAAAAGCAATGTTTTTACCACACCAAACTGACAACTGAAATTTAAAGTGCTGAATCTTAAAGAACAAGAAATGTAAATTGCAGAAACTTAAAGTGCAAGGAATGTAAATGACTTGAATTGTAAATGGGTCAGGGATGTGGGATTGCAGAAATTAAACAAGGAAATTAAAATGGAAACCAATAGATCTCAAGACCCAAGAGACTAGATAACCAATTCTAGATCTCAATGCCTTCCTAGATCAAAACCACAATTCAATTTCAAGAGGAATTAAAATCAAACAGAAGAAGAACTAAATTCAGATCTCAATTTCTCAAGAGTGCAGTAAATAAAACAGAGAGATCTCAGGGTGGAATTGAAACAGAATTCCTTCAATTCTTCAACACCCAAGATTCAAACAAAACTTTGCAGGAAAGTAAACAAGAAAACCCAGAGGAAGAGAATTCAATTCTCGTCCAAAAACTCTCTCAAATGTCCCTTGCTCTCTCCAAAAGTTTCTCAGCAAAAATTCCAAATCCCAAAAAGCTCCCTAAAACTTTAAATCCTAAGCTATTTATACACTTTCTTCTAATGATCTTCAAGCCTTGAATTGGGCCTTGGCCTTGATGGAATTGGGTTGCTAGTGGCCTCTGTTGATTGCTCTAGGTGCTGGGAAGAAATCCACTTGTGAACCGGCCATGCGAGTTTCACGTTTGAGCCAACGTTTGAGGCCAAACGTTGACTCAAACGTTGCTGAGTGAATGATGAAGCAGAGGCCAAAGTTGCTGTCCTCCACGTTTGGCTCAACGTTTGAGGTCAAACGTGAGCTCAAACGTGGATCCCCTATGCATTCTTTTTGGCCAACGTTTGGCCCAACGTTTGAGGTCAAACGTTGGCGCAAACATCCCCTTCCAGGAGCTTCTTCTTCAGCCAACGTTTTCCTCAAAGTTTGAGGTCAAACGTTGGCTCAAACGTTGGTTCTACTCCAGGGCATTCTTCATCTTCTTGCAACCTCCTTCCAAGCTTTGTTTCACCTATCATCAATCAATCAAAAACATCAAAGCTATGCTTCAAATCATGAGATTGTTTCTCTTCCATAATATATGACAATTATAGCACAAAAGCTCATGAAAATGCATCATTTTATTTGTGGCGCCAACGTTTGCCTCAACGTTTGAGGTCAAACGTTGGCTCCAACGTTGCCTCCAGGAGCTTCTTCTTCGGCCAATGTTTGCCTCAACGTTTGAGGTCAAACGTTGGCCCTAACGTTGCTTCCCAGGGGCTTCTTCTTCAGCCTCTTGCACCCTCCTTCCAAGCTTTGTTTCACCTATCATCAATCAATCAAAATCATCAAAGCTATGCTTCAAATCATGAGAATATTTCTATTCCAAAATATATGACAATTATAACACAATATCTCATGAAAAGGCATCATTTTATACATGATTGATTGAGTCAAAGATAACATGGATTTCAACCCAATTGGCTTACTTATGGCTTAAGAAAGTGCATAAAACTAATTAAGAACAAAGAAAAAGACTAGTAAAACTAGGCTAAGATGACTTGTCATCGCAACACCAAACTTAAAGCTTGCTTGTCCCCAAGCAAGTATTGAATTTATTAAGAAGAAATAATGAAATAGAAGAGGATGTTTATGCTAGCAGAGTATTATTGGTAGCTCATGGGATTTTATGCAGATATGTGGCTACTCACTTCTTATTGATATTTAGGCCTAGAAAGTCTCCTCCAAGCATCAAGCAACACACTGCTATGACCTCTCATTATTCCTTTGTCCTTGGTTACTATATTATTATTTTTTTTATATAAGCTTTAGTTCAGTGTCATGTGTAGCAAGCTTTTTTCTTTATTTATGCTTGACACATTATTCACTATAGACACTTGGCTCACATTCCTTCTTAGAACATTGATGCCCAGCACCTCTTTGGGTTACTAAATGCCTTGTAGTTAGGTTGCTCTTGATAGTGGACTTTCAGTTGATAATCCCGGGTTAGTTAACCCAAGTTACCAAGTGTTGATGCACTCCAAAGAACTTAATAATCCAAGCAGATCCTAGTACAAAGACACCACAGGCATATATTCTAAGGTTCAAGCTATTGGTGTCTAGCTTTATTCTTTCTTCTTTTTATTTTTCTTGCTGCCACTTTTGGATTTTCTCATTCCTACTTGTTTTTCTTTTCAACCAAAGGACTTTTATTTTTGAGATTCATAGACAATGAGCTACTTTCTACTTAAAAGGAGAACAGTCTAGTTCTTTTATTCACTAAAAGTGAGCTACCACACAATCACACATACATGCCACCACTTACTATTATTTGACTTCCAGCTTGCAATGAACCATCTTACTTCATGTTTCAAACACTTCTTTTTTATTGAATTAAAAAGATACAGGGGACAAAACATGCATTTAGTTAAGTGAAAGTAAACACACAAGCACACACTTAGACTAGCTTACTTGTTGCAAAGAGTGATTCTACTTGTACTAAATGAACACTTTAGCAAGACATAAATCAAAGCATTTCTCAACAGCAATAGATACAACCTATTGGCTTACAGTCCTTTTGTCCTTGCTTTTGTTGTGCTCCTTTTGAGTTATGATACATAATATCTTCAAATGGTTGTTAGTTCCCTGCACAATTCTCAAAAGTTGCTTGCTTCTCAAGCCCTTAGGTGACTAGTTAGTATGCATGAATTGAATGTGGGTTTTGGATTTAATTTGGTGTGGGAACACCAAACTTGATTCCTTGCCACTGTCTCTAATGCAACAGGTTGTCCACTTATGAATTCTCTTGGTCTTGTTAAAGGTTAAATGGTTGAATGATTTGTCTGATTGCTTGGAGCTAGCTTTGTGCAGAAAGTGAGAATGTGCTTTTAAGTGAGATTTTGGTGGAACACCAAACTTAGAATGCTTCATTCTCTCTTAATTTGTTTTGGTGTGGAACACCAAACTTAGCTCCTTGCGATACATATCAATTATTCAACCTTTTTATTGAAAAAGCTATGAAAAGAAAACTACCTCATGTTGGGTTGCCTCTCAACAAGCGCTCTTTTAATGTCACTAGCTTGACATCCTTCATTCTTTGATCATGGAGGTTGAAAATCATAGTGCCTCAGCTTTTCTCCTCTTACTGTGAACTTCCTTCCAGTCTCCTCTTTGATGATCTCTAGGTGTTCAAGTGAAAGGATTCGGTTCACAGTGTAGTATTCAGATAATTGTGGAGACACCTTCATTGGTTGGGTGTTTAACACCACTTTATCCCCTGGTGAAAAGCCTTCAGTAGGGATTTTCTTGTTTCTCCACCCTCTTGGCCTCTTCTTCGTTTCTTTCTCAAAAGATACTCCCTGCCTTGGTTGTTCTTTATCTGGGATGTTGAATTTCTCATCTAGGGGTTTTGGATCTAGTTCCTCCTTGATTTTTTTGGTTTTGTTGCACCATCTCTACTGCTTTCAAGCATGGATTTAGAAATCTTGGAGTTAACTCATTGACTGCCTCCTTCAAACTTTGATCTCTAGCCTTATCCTTCATAAAATCTTCTTCTTGAATGGGCTCATGCAAGGTTTTAAAAACATGGAATGCTAGATG
>NC_029772.3:63991828-64003691 GCF_000817695.3 Arachis duranensis | reverse complement strand
TCTTCTTGAATGGGTTCATGCAAGGTTTTAAAAACATGGAATGCTAGATGCTCATCATGCACTCTCAGCAACAATTCTCCTTTTTTAACATCTATCAATGCTCTGCCCGTAGCTAGGAAAGGCCTTCCTAGGATGATTTGAGTGTTAGGGTCCTCTTCTATATCTGAGATAACAAAGTCAGCAGGGAGAAAGAATTTTCCCACTTTTATCAACACATTCTCCACAACTCCCAGTGCTTGCTTAATGGATTTGTCAGCCATTTGGAGAACTATTCGTGTGGACTTCAGCTCAGAAATTTGAAGTTTCCTCATTAGAGACAAAGGCATCAAGTTTATGCTTGCACCGAGGTCACAGAATGACTTCTCTATTGTTATGTTTCCTATGGTGCAAGGTATGTAAAAACTCCCAGGATCATCTTTCTTCTCTTGTAGTTGTGATTCAAGGATGTTCTTGTATCCCTTTGAAATTTGTGCATTTTTGGTTTCTTGATCCTCTTTACTTTTCCCCTCTGTCTCTTCTTGTGGAACTTCTTTGTTGTGTTTGTTCTGATTGATGGCTTCCTTCTTCATAGTCTTCTCACTTCCCACTGTGATTGCTTTGCACTCCTCCCATTTTGTAGCTTTTCCTTTGTCCTTTGGGTGGTCTTGAGTAGCAATAAGGGATTTATTTGATTGCTTCTCACCCATCTCTGTAATTTGTTTAGCCATTTGTCCCATATTCCTCTCAAGATTTCTGATTGAAGCCTCTTGGTTTTTTATTGTAGCTTCTTGGTTTTTGCTTATTATGGCTTGATCCTTCCGTGCTGCTTCCTGATCTTGTTTTGCCATCTCTTGATTTTTCATGATTTTCTCCATCATTATCTCTTGGTGCTTCATCATCTTTTCCATCATAACTCCAAATTGGAGATTCTTTGAGTGTCTTGTGATGCTTGTGGCTGAGTGTGAGATGTTGAAGGTTGAAGGTAGGTGTTTTGGTTAGTGGTTTGGTTATTTGGTGGATAGTAGCTAGAATTTGGGTGGTTGTTTTGGGGTTTTCTATATGGATTGGGGTTAGTGTTCTGCTGGTTGTGGTTTTGGTTATTTCTTGAGTTGTTTTGGTTTGAGTTTCTTTGCCATGGTTGCTGGTTTTGAGTGTGGTTATCTCCCCATCTTATGTTTGGATGGTTCTTCCAGGATGGATTGTAGGTGTCACCATAGACTTCATTTTGGCCAGAGCTTTGGTTGTGCACATATTGAGGTTGTTCCTGCTGCTGATCTTCTTGGTTTTCTTCATTTTGTCCCCATTTGGTTGATGATTGGCTTGTGTTGACTGCTGCAACTTGGAGGCTATCAATCCTCTTGGCCATTTGCTCAAATTGTTGTTGAATTTGCTACTGCATTATTTTGTTTTGAGCTAGAATTGAGTCCACTCCTTCCAACTCTATCACTCCTTTCCTTTGTGATGGTTGGCGTTGCCTTTGGTGAGCAAAGAAATACTGGTTGTTGGCCACCATATCAATAAGATTCTGAGCTTCCTCTGCAGTTTTCATGAGTTGCAAAGAGCCTCCAGCTGAGTGATCCAATGCTTCCTGGGATTTCAATGTCAAGCCTTCATAAAAATTCTGCAACCTATCCCATTCATTGAACATTTCAGGAGGACACCTCTTGATTAGAGCCTTGTATCGTTCCCATGCCTCATATAAGGGTTCAGCATCCATTTGTGTGAATGTTTGCACTTCAGTCTTCAATCTAATAACCCTTTGAGGTGGGTAAAATTTGGCAAGGAACTTGCTCACTAAATCATCCCAATTGTCTATACTGTCTCTTGGGAAGGATTCCAACCATTGAGTAGCTTTGTCTCTGAGAGAAAATGGAAATAATAGCAGCTTGTAGATGTCAGGATGCACTCCATTGGTTTTGACAGTGTCACAAATCCTCAAGAAAGTAGACAAGTGTTGATTTGGATCTTCAAGTGGTCCTCCTCCATAAGAACAATTGTTTTGAACCAAGGTGATGAGTTGTGGCTTCAACTCAAAATTATTTGCATGAACATTAGGAGTGAGTATGCTACTCCCGCAGTTTCTTGCATTGGGGATAGTGTAAGAGGCCAACACCCTTCTTACAGGCTGGGTATTGTTGCTTACTCCCTCTTCACGCACCTCAGCCTCCATGACCTGCAAGAATCACAAACAAACCAAATAAAACATGGACATTCTAATGCTAGAATGTGGTTAGAGGGTTAGGTGACACAATATGTCAAACAGTTAGTGGGTTAGTCAAAAATAAAGAAAAAGTGCTTGATCTAAACTACCACCTCACTTAATCGTTGTCAATCTATTCAATCCCCGGCAACGGCGCCAAAAACTTGATGAGCGAAAAACGATTCGACACAAAACTCACCGGCAAGTGTACCGGGTTGCATCAAGTAATAATAACTCACATGAGTGAGGTCGATCCCACAGGGATTGAAGGATTGAGCAATTTTAGTTTAGTGGTTGAATTAGTCAAGCAAACAAGTGTTGATTGTGTGAATTTGTGTTGACAGAATTTAAATTGCAGAAAATGTAAAGGGGAATAGGTGATTTGCAGAAATTAAAGAGAACTGAAAGTAAAAGAGCTGAATCTTAAAGTGCAAGTAATGTAAATTGCAGAAACTTAAATTGCAAGAAATGTAAATGACTTGAAAATTAAAAGGGGAATGGGATTGGATCTGCAGGAATCACACAAGGAAATTAAAATGGAAACTAGTAGATCTCACGACCTTCAACACCCAATACTCAAGCAAAGTATGTAGAAAAGAAAACAAGAAAACCCAGAGGAAGAGAATTCAATTCTCTTCCCAGAAACTCTCTCAAATCTCAAGTGATCTCTCCAAAAGTTCCTTAGCAAAAAAAAATACCCAAATCAAAAAGCTACTAAAACTTTAAATCCTAAGCTATTTATACACTTTCTTCTAATGATCTTCAAGCCTTGAATTGGGCCTTGGCCTTGATGGAATTGGGTTGCTAGTGGCCTCTGTTGATTGCTCTAGGTGCTGGGAAGAAATCCACTTGTGAACCGGCCATGCAAGTCTCACGTTTGAGCCAACGTTTGAGGCCAAACGTTGACTCAAACGTTGCTGAGTGAATGATAAAGCAGAGGCCAAAGTTGCTGTCATCCACGTTTGGCTCAACGTTTGAGGTCAAACGTGAGCTCAAACGTGGATCCCCCATGCATTCTTTTTAGCCAACGTTTGGCCCAACGTTTGAGGTCAAACGTTGGCGCAAACGTGGCTCAATTATCTCATCAATCAGGGGTGCTCTTCCATGCTCTTATTTGCCAAAATGTCGCCAACGTTTGACCCAACGTTTGAGGTCAAACGTTGGCTCAAACGTCGTTGCCAAAAGCTCATTCTGCCTCCTCTTAGGTGCCAACGTTTGCCTCAACGTTTGAGGTCAAACGTTGGCGCAAACTTCATCTTCCAGGGGCGTCAATTTTCCTCCTTGTGGCGCCAACGTTTGCCTCAATGTTTGAGGTCAAACGTTGGCTCCAACGTTGCCTCCAGGAGCTTCTTCTTCGGCCAACATTTGCCTCAACGTTTGAGGTCAAACGTTGGCCCCAACATTGCTTCCCAGGGGCTTCTTCTTCAGCCTCTTGCACCCTCCTTCCAAGCTTTGTTTCACCTATCATCAATCAATCAAAATCATCAAAGCTATGCTTCAAATCATGAGAATATTTCTATTCCAAAATATATGACAATTATAACACAATATCTCATGAAAAGGCATCATTTTATACATGATTGATTGAGTCAAAGATAACATGGATTTCAACCCAATTGGCTTACTTATGGCTTAAGAAAGTGCATAAAACTAATTAAGAACAAAGAAAAAGACTAGTAAAACTAGGCTAAGATGACTTGTCATCACAAACTTAAAAGGTTTGCTCGTCCTCGAGCAAAAGAAGAAAGAAAGAAGGGGAAGAAGAAGAAAATGGAGGATATGGAGGGTTATAGGTGGTTTGGCCAAGAGGGGGGAAAGGTGTTTGTGTTGTGTGAATATGAAGGAGTAGTGAGGGGTTTATATAGGGGTGAGGGGAGGGTTGGGTTACGGTCATTAGGGTTGGGTTTGGGAGGGAAAAGTGTTTGAATTTTTTAAAGTGAGGTAGGTGGGGTTTTTGGGGAAGAGGTATGGATGTAATTGGTGAAAAGAAAATAGGGAAGAGGATATGATTTGATTGGTGAGTGGTGTTTTGGGTGGAGTGTTATAGAGATGTGTGAGGGGGAGAGAGAGAGGTGGGGTAGGTGGGGATCCTGTGGGGTCCACATATCCTGAGGGGATAAGAATTTATCATCTCTACTCCTATTAGGCGTGTAAACGCCCTTACAGTGCAATCCTGGCGTTTAACGCCAGATTGCTTCTTATTTCTGGCGTTAAGCGCCAGCTTTTATTCTTTTCCTGGCGTTAAACGCCAGGTTGTAACCTGTTTCTGGCGTTTAACGCCAGATTGTTGCTTCTTTCTGGCGTTTAATGCCAGTCTGGTGCTTCTTTCTAGCGTTTAACGCCCAGAATAGTGCCAGACTGGGCGTTAAACGCCCATTCTGCTACCCTTACTGGTGTTTAAACGCCAGTAAGTTTCTCCTCCAGGGTGTGCTTTTTTTTAATGCTGTTTTTGATTTTTCTTTAATTTTTGCAGTAGTTTTTGTGACTCCACATGATCATCAACCTAAAAAAAGGAAATAACATAGATAAAGAAAATTGGGTTGCCTCACAATAAGCGCTTCTTTAATGTCAATAGCTTGACAGTGAGCTCTCATGGAGCTTCACAGATGTTCAAAGTTTTGTTGGGACGTCCCAACACCAAACTTGGAGTTTGAATGTAGCGGTTCAACACCAAACTTAGAGTTTGGTTGTGGCCTCCCAACACCAAACTTAGAGTTTGACTATAGGGGCTTTGTTTGACTCTGCATTGAGAGAAGCTTTTCTTGCTTCCTCTCCATGGTTACAGAGGGAGATCCTTCAGTTTTAAACACAAGGTAGTCTTCATTCAATTGAAGGATCAATTCTCCTCTGTCCATGATAAACCCATATTTTATGATATATTTTGTGATGAATTTAAGTGATTTATTCAATCTTTCACCCACTTATGCATGTGAAATTGCATGGTTTTACTTTTCCTTCCTTATTTTGTGATGTATGTGAAAAACATGTTTCCTAGACTTTAAAAATATTAATTTTAATTACCTTGTATTGCCATTCGATGCCGTGATTTGTGTGTTAAGTATTTTCAGATCTTCTAAGGCAGGAATGATTTAAAGGATGGAAAGGGGACATACAAAAATGGAAGGAAAGCATAAAATGGAGTTTTTGAAGAAATTGGCAATGACGCGTCCGCATGGACGACGCAAACGCGTGGTTCGCACAAAATGGAATCGACGCGAGCGCATGGATGAGGCGAACGCGTGACTTGCGAAATACAACTGATGCAGGCGCATGACTGACGCGACCGCGTGGAAGAGCAACACTCCAGACGACGCGATCGCGTGACCCACGCAGAAACGTGACGTGCGCGATCTGCAGAATTTGTAGATCTCATTCTCAGTGATTTTTGGGCTCTTTTTAGCCCAGATCCAAGCCCAGAGAATACAGACCAAAGGCTGCAAAGTGGAGGAATGAAGGGGACAATTGGAGAGAACTCATGAGGCACTTTTCATAGTTTAGATGTAGTTTTTAGTGAGAGAGGTTCTCTCCTCTCTTTTAGGTTTTAGGATTAGGATTTCTTTAGTCATTAGGATTACTTTATCGTATCAGGTTCAATAATTCATGTTTCTCTTCTACTTTTATTACTCCGATACTTTTATTTGTGTTTGATTTATGTTGCCCAATTGGCTTATGAATATTGTCCATGTTAGAATTGACAACTTTATTTAATATAAATTGAGGTATTTCAGACTTATATGTTATTGATGCTTGGGCTCTATCCAAATTATTTTCATTCAAGTAGATTTTATTCCCTTTTGGCTTTGGTTGATTAATTGGGTAACTCTTGAGTTGTCAAACTCAGCAGTGGTTGAAATTGGCAGATTCTAATTGATCTAGATCGCTCTAAAGCTAGTCTTCCCACAGGGATTGACTAGGACTTAAAGATCAAACTAATTAGTCCACTTGACTTTCTTTTGCTTTAGTAAAGGTTAACTAAGTGGGAGAAAAATCAAATTCTCATCACAATTGATAAGGACAACTGGGATAGAACTTCCAGTTTTCATACCTTGCCAAGAGTTTTACTTGTTATTAATTTATTAATTCCTGCAATCTATTTCTCTTGCTAAAAATATTTTTCAAACCCAAACACTATTTTTCCATAACCAATAATAACTCATACTTCCCTGCAATTCCTTGAGAAGACGACCCGAGGTTTGAATACTTCGGTTTATAAATTTATTGGGTTTTGTTACTTGTGACAACCAAAACGTTTGTAAGAAAGGTTGATTGCTTGGTTTAGAAACTATACTTGCAACGAGAATTTATTATAACTTCTAAACCATCAATCTTCAGTTCTTCAAAATGGCGCCGTTGCCGGGGACTTGCAAACATGTGCCTTATTATCGGTTATTGTAAATATTTTTCTTTTACTTGTTTATTTGTTTTTTTTGTTTTCCCTTCTTATTTCTGATAGCTACTATGAATTCTCACCCCTCTCGCTTTGAGTTTGGTTCTAATTTTGTTGAAAGGAATGGAAGCCATAACAGGACTATGCATCACGGTCTAAGCAATCAAAGATGGATGGAGCCAAGAGGATCTGATCACCCCTTTAGGCAACAACACCCTCCTAAATATCATGGACAGAGACCATTCTACAATGCATACCAAGCTGATAGATATGGTGGACTGACATTAGGATTTTTGCCAGTAAAGAATGTCATAAAAACAGTCGCGTTGTAGATATAGTCTCTAAACCGACAGAAATCCCTTCGTACAAACGTTTTGGTTGTCACAAGTAACAAACCGCTTTTTAAAATTGATAACCGAGTATTGAACCTCGGGTCGTCTTCTCAAGGAATTGCAGGGAGGTATGTTCTTATTATTGGTTATGAAAAAATGTGTTTGGGGTTTTGGAAGTAAGGTGCGAGTATATTATATGACAAGTAAAATAAAATAATAATAGCTGTAAAATAAACCTTTGGCAAGGTATAAGAACTGGAGGTCCTATCCTAGTTATCCTTATCAATTATGAAGAGAATTGGATTCTTCTCCCACTTTGTTAACCTCTAACTATGAAGGTAAGTTAAGTGGATGAATTCCAATTTTCAGTCAACAATGAGTTTGATAACTCTAGAGTTACCAATTATTTAACCAAAGCCAAAAGGAAAGAAAATTGTAACTGCTGGAATAAAAATGCTTTTAGATGGGAAGCAATAATCATGTAATTAAAAGAAAGCAATAATAACTGAAATATCTCAAATAATATTAATTCAAAGAAAATCATGACATGAAAGAGTTCATAAATTTAATTGGAAAAATAAATAAAAATAAAGAACCTGGGATTGAGAGTCACTCCTAAAACTAAGAGAAATCCTAAATCATAATCCTAAGAGAGAGAGAGGAGAGAACCTCTCTCTCTAAAACTACATCTAAAACATGAAAAGTGAATTATGAAAGCATGATCATGAATGGATGCATTCCCCCACTTTATAGCCTCTAATCTGTGCCTTCTGGACTTGGATTTGGGTCAAAAAAGGCCTCAAAGCGTTTTCTGTAATTTCTTGTGCGTGGCCTCTGTCACGCGTCTGCGTGGGTCACACGGTCGCGTCATTCGGAGCTTTTCCTTGCCACGCGGTCGTGTCAGTCATGCGACCACGTCATGTGCGTTCTGCTTAAGGCGCGCGGTCACGTCAGTCATGCGGCCGCGTTGCTGAATCTTCGCTTCTGGCACGCGATCGCGTCGTCCATGCGATCGCGTGAACACCAGTTTCCTTAAAGCTCCGTTTTGCTTTCTCCTTCCATTTTTGTATGTTTCCTTTTTCATCCTCTAAGTCATTCTGCCTTAAAAAATCTGAAACTACTCAACACACTAATCACGGCATCGAATGGAAATAAGAGAGGATTAATAATAAGCAAATATAAGTCCAAAGAAACATGTTAGAATTAATATTAATAAAATTAAGGTCAAAGAAGCATGTTTTCAATCAAAGCACATAATTAGGAAGGGAAATGTAAAACATGCAAATAGTATGAATAAGTGGGTAAAGAGTTGATAAAATCCACTCAATTGAGCACAAGATAAACCATAAAATAGTGGTTTATCAACCTCCTCACACTTAAATAAAAGCATGTCCTCATGCTAAGCTCAAGAGAAACTATAAAGATGAAGAGGAATGGTAAGAATGTATGAAATGCATCCTATAAATGCAACTACATTCTAAAATGTTTCTACCAACTTGGTTAAAAATAAATAAGTTCCTTAAGACAAAAATAATTCAAATTCCACTAATTCAAATCATATAAAATAAAGACAAGTAAACTTGTAAGAAGATAGCTCATGAAAGCAGGGAACATAGAATTAAGCACTGAACCCTCACAGGAAGTGTATATGCACTCTAATCTCTCAAGTGTATAGGGTTAATCACTCTATTATTCTCTAATCATACTTTCTAAACCTTGTTCTTTATCTAACCAATCAACAATTATTTAGCATACCAATGCAAACATCATGAGGTCTTTTGTTAAGGTTGTAATGGGGCCAAGGTAGAGGTAAGGGTATATATAAGGTTAAGTGAGCTAGTAAAGTGAATGCTAGATTAGTCCAAGATCTCATCTAACGCATACATACTTTATAAAATTTAAAATGCTTTACCTAGCTACCCAAATTTTCCCACTTTTTGTATTACATGCTCATGTATCAAACTTATTTTGTTGAATTTTGTCCCATGTGCATTGATTCTTTTTATTTTGCATTTTGGGGTAATATTATTTTTCTTTTTTTTTGTATCCCATTATTTAATTACTTAATATTTTTTTTTCAATGCACATGGTAATTTAATTATTTTGATTTCACATGAGCATGCTTCCCAAATTTTCAAATAACTTATTCAATTTAATTCCCTACTTTTTTCATATCATCCCATGTTCCCATAAAATTCCCCACACTTAAATTATACACAATATCTATCTTAAGCTAACCAAGGATTCAACTTGGGATTTTTAATTTGTTTTTCTGCTTAAGGCTAGTAATTGTGGTTATAAAACAAGAGGGGATTTAAAAGCTCAAGGGGGCTAACAAGGATGATGTAAAAGGTAGGTTAATTTTGGGATAAGTGAGCTAGAATCAAACAATGGCCTCAATCATATGCAAACATGTAAATACATTAAATATTGGACATATAGAATGGAACAAAGCAAAGATTACAATCATAGAGAAGTGAACACACAAGAATAAAAATTTATGGTTAAATAATGTAACCATGTAATTAAGCTCAAATCTCACAGGTTGTGTGTTCTTTGGCTCAAAAACCATGTTCCAATTACAACTTCAAACAAATTTTTAACATAAAAATTTTCAATTTAAATTAGTGAAATTTTTCAAAAATAGGGTCTTAAAAGAAATTTATTATTTTAACCAAGCAGTGCACAAAAATTAAATAAACATGCAATCAAACATGCAAATGCAACAATGAACAAATAAAGAAAATAAGAGTATTGGTGTTGAAAAGAAGGTAACTAACCCCTGGAAGTCGGTATCGACCTCCCACACTTAAAGATTTTACCGTCCTCGGTGCATGCTAAGATGTGTAAGTGGACGGGTGGTTTCAACTGATGCTTTTCTCTATAGATTGTGCAGATTGACTTGCCTGTCTCCCCATGTAAACGTCTTCCGGTTCTCTTCCTGGTGGCCATCCTAAAAGAAAAAGGGAAGAAGAGTAACCCAGAAATAAAGATAGGAAAATAAATACAATATGGGTGGGTTAATGCCAAATAATAAGGGTCTCAATCACATGGTAGCTACAACATGCAAGTGAGAAGATAATAGAAGCCATGGCATACCAGTGGTGCAGAATATGCAACAATGGGGAAGAGAGTGGGGAAGGAAAGATAATATAAATTAAAAATCAATACAAAAGTAATACAGGTATAAAAGATTGGCATTGATTTAAATAATATTACCTAACCAGAATAAAACAAGTCATAAGCACCAAGATAATACCTGAAAAGAAATAACAGTTGAATAAGAACATTTGAACACCAATGGTAAAAGAATAAATTTAGAAAAATAAAAATATGCAATGAATGAAAGTATGCAAATAAAATAAAATAAAATGAGAGGGAAAAAGGATGAGAAGAAGAAAAAGAAAGTGAGAAAGGAGAGAGAAGAAAGAAATTAGGATTAGAAAAAAGAAGATAAGAAAATTGGCACTAATCTGGATAGGTTGTGCGACGCTGGCGACGCGGTCGCGTGGGTGACGCGGTCGCGTGGAGCGCGATAAGGTTGGGTGACGCGGACGCGTGGGGCACGCGATCGCGTGACTCGATTTGTGCTAGTGGCGCGAGTGCAGCCTCGCGGCCGCACAACTCTTTGTTCGAAATTGGTATTGCCAAAATCCAGGGTGACGCGGTCGCGTGGTCGACGCGATCGCGCGGGTGGCCTTATTTCCAATATGACGCGGACACGTGGATGACGCGTTCGCGTGGCATGGCTTGTGCTACTAGCACGGGTCCAGCCCAATTCCAGCTCAACTTTCGGCCATACACCCTTTTTACGCCGATTTCAGGTCACGCGGCCGCGTGGGTGACGCGGTCGCGTGGGAGGCTATTTTTTCAAATGACGCGATGACGCGTTCGTGTGGAGTCAATTTGCGCTAATAACGCACCTCCAGCCCTGCTCCTGCGTAACTCTCTGTTCATATTAATATTGTCTCCCATCTCCTTGCGACGCGGACGCGTCGCTGATGCGGTCGCGTCGTGTGCTCACTTTTTTTTCTAATCTGAAAAATGCAGAATGCAGTGTTAATATGAATGTGATGCAAAACTCCAGGTTCAATATAACAAAACAAAATAAAATTCAAAAACAAATAAAACTAAATAAAAATGAAAAAGGATGATCATACCATGGTGGGTTGTCTCCCACCTAGCACTTTTAGTTATAGTCCTTTAGTTGGACATTTGATGAGCTTCCTGCTAGGGTGGCTTGTGCTTGTATTGATCCAGGAATCCCCACCAATGTTTGTATATCCAGTAACCTCCGGGGTCCCAAACTAAGCATGTAAAGCCCTTAAGAAGCTTCAAACAGATTCTTAGACTCCCGGGGTGACAAATGTCAGAGCAGATTCCAGGATCCCAAACTTTACTTTTACACCCGTTTTTGTTTCGATCTGCATTTTTCTGGCCGTGTGAAAGGTGATCTGAATTCTCACTGTAGCGACCAAACAGCTTCCTAGACCCATTCAGTTGAGCTTTATACCAACCTTTGCGTTTGAACTTATAGCTTCCAACCATGATAAACCTTGCAGGACAATTCATACCACTGGCCATCTTCCTCTTACTCTTAATGTCACAAAGAGCTCTAAGTTGACCATCCGTCTCCAGTAGCCCATATTCAAGTGGGATTAGAAAGCTATGGGATATGAATTTTACCCACTTGAATGTTGTGAAGGATGATGGCGACTTAGGGGGAGGTATTTTTAATGAAATTGCAAGCTCCACTCCCTTGTGCTATTCTCTGATAATTACCACCTCCTTGCAAGCTTCTTCAATTTCAACCTCTTCCTCTTGGTAGCTTTCTTCCAATTCAATCTTCTCTTCATTGCTTTCCAAGGGCATGGGAGGTTGTGCTTCTTCTTCTTGAATCTCCATCTCTTGATCAACCTCTTCCAAGTCTTCAACTATGATATGCTTTGGAGGTTGTACACCCTC
>NC_029772.3:63984472-63991213 GCF_000817695.3 Arachis duranensis | reverse complement strand
TTTTTTTTTTTGAAAAATATTTACAATAACCAATAATAAGGCACACGTTTGCAATTCCCCGGCAACGGTGCCATTTTGACGTTAGGATTTTTACCAGTAAATAATGTTATAAAAATAGTTGCGTTGTAGATATAGTCTCTAAACCGACAAAAATCCCTTCGTACAAACGTTTTGGTTGTCACAAGTAACAAACCGCTTTTTAAAATTGATAACCGAGTATTGAACCTCGGGTCGTCTTCTCAAGGAATTGCAGGGAGGTATGTTCTTATTATTGGTTATGAAAAAATGTGTTTGGGGTTTTGGAAGTAAGGTGCGAGTATATTATATGACAAGTAAAATAAAATAATAATAGCTGTAAAATAAACCTTTGGCAAGGTATAAGAACTGGAGGTCCTAACCTTATCAATTATGAAGAGAATTGGATTCTTCTCCCACTTTGTTAACCTCTAACTATGAAGGTAAGTTAAGTGGATGAATTCCAATTTTCAGTCAACAATGAGTTTGATAACTCTAGAGTTACCAATTATTTAACCAAAGCCAAAAGGAAAGAAAATTGTAACTGCTGGAATAAAAATGCTTTTAGATGGGAAGCAATAATCATGTAATTAAAAGAAAGCAATAATAACTGAAATATCTCAAATAATATTAATTCAAAGAAAATTATGACATGAAAGAGTTCATAAATTTAATTGGAAAAATAAATAAAAATAAAGAACCTGGGATTGAGAGTCACTCCTAAAACTAAGAGAAATCCTAAATCCTAATCCTAAGAGAGAGAGGAGGGAACCTCTCTCTCTAAAACTACATCTAAAACATGAAAAGTGAATTATGAAAGCATGATCATGAATGGATGCATTCTCCCACTTTATAGCCTCTAACATGTGCCTTCTGGACTTGGATTTGGGTCAAAAAGGGCCTCAGAGCGTTTTCTACAATTTCTGGTGCGTGGCCTCTGTCACGCGTCCGCGTGGGTCACGCGGTCGCGTCATTCGGAGCTTTTCCTTGCCACGCGGTCGCGTCAGTCATGCGACCGCGTCATGTGCGTTCTGCTTAAGGCGCGCGGTCGCGTCAGTCATGCGGCCGCGTCGCTGAATCTTCGCTTTTGGCACGTGATTGCGTCGTCCATACGATCGCGTGAACACCAGTTTCCTTAAAGCTCTGTTTTGCTTTCTCCTTCCATTTTTGTATGTTTCCTTTTTCATCCTCTAAGTCATTCTGCCTTAAAAAATCTGAAACTACTCAACACACTAATCACGGTATCGAATGGAAATAAGAGAGGATTAATAATAAGCAAATATAAGTCCAAAGAAACATGTTTTCAATCAAAGCACATAATTAGGAAGGCAAATGTAAAACATGCAAATAGTATGAATAAGTGGGTAAAGAGTTGATAAAATCCACTCAATTGAGCACAAGATAAACCATAAAATAGTGGTTTATCATGGACCACCTTGTAGCTACCAACAAGCCCCACCCTATGCTCAGAGACCATCCTTTCAACACAACCTCAACCCACCATACTCACAAGCTTGTTTTCACCATTCGCCACCATATGATCCTTATCCGCCCCAACGCCAATCCAATTACTCCCGAGAACTACCACTCTCCTACACACCATGTCCATATCCATCAAGCCAAGAATCACAGGTTCGCTTCAAATAATCAGTAAACCAATTCAATGCAACCCTTCATCAACTGGAGCAAGCAATAAATCAATTATCTTCCAGACATTCGGACACTCAACAGACTCCCATGGCTTCATGTGGAGAATCTAATGAAGAATGTATTGTGAAGAAGACATGAGAAGCTCCAGTGGACTGCATAGAGCATAACTTCGTACTGGAACAAGTAGAGGACGCTATCATTGTAGAAGAAGAAGAGTTGGTTGAAGATTTAGGAGATGCTGAACCTCCACAGGAATCCAGAGTTGTGGAGAATTCCGTCGAGGACGTTGCAATTAATGCTAAGGAGGATAGTGCACAACCCCCAAGGCAGGTATCTTATGAGGAACTGGATGGAATGACCCAAGACTCAAGTTTTCTTGATGATGATAGTCATCACTCAAGTTCTCCTAGTAATGCTCTTGCATCCGCAAGTGAATTCTTTGAGACAGAAGAATCTTCCCTAAGTGAATACGAAGATGATGTAGAGGTCAACTTTTCTCAACCTCCCAATTATGACTCGAGTGATGAAGAAGATATCAGTGACCTTGATCAAGACATGGTTGAATTGGAAGAAAATTGCCAAGAAGTGGAGGAATTCACTGAAGACCACAAGGGAGTAAGTCTTGCAGAACCACTGGAAACACCTATCTCACGGCCATTACCAACCAATACGAACTTCAAGTGGGTAAAATCCTTGACTTTCATCTTTACTTTTCCACTTGAATATGGTTTACTTGAGACAGATGGCCAGCTTAGAGCTCTTTGTGGCTTTAAAAGCAAACGGGAAATGACTCGCACTTAGAGCTGGTATACAAGATTCACTGAGGTTTCACACTTCAATTTGAGGTGCAAGAATTGGTGTCAAGCACAATTGGAAGGATCTCGGACGATGTTTGGTCACTGCAGTGAGAATTCGGATTACTCATCACCAGACTGGAAAAATGCAGACCAAGACAAAGACGGGTGTAAAAGTAGAATTTGGGATCATGGAATCTATTCTACCATTCAACACTCCGGGAGCCTGCAAGCCTGTTTGAACTCATCTAAGGGCATTGCGTACCTTGTTTGGGACCCCGGAGGATGCTGGCATTCCAAACACTGGTGGAGATTTCTGGACGAATTCAAGCACAAGCCACCATAGCAGGAAGCTCATCAAATGCCCAACTTAAGGACTTTAACTAAAAGTGCTACGTGGGAGACAATCCACCATGGTATGATCGTTCCCCCTCTATATTTCTCTGTTTTTGAGTTCTGTTTGAACCTGAATTTTTTGCATGACATTCATTGCATTTTGCATTCTGCATACTGTATAAAAAAAGTGTAAGCACGCGACGCGACAGCGTCACTGACGCGTCCGCGTCAATAGTGCACTAAAAGATTAGGAAAGTGAACAGAGAGTCACGCTGAAGCAAGGCTGGAAGCGTGCCTTTAACACAATTGTTCCACGCAACCGCGTGCCCCACGCAATCGCGTCAGTCGCAAAAAGGCCTACCACGCGTCCACGTCACCCACGCGAACGAGTGATCTGGACATCGACGTAAAGATCTAACGCCCAGAAAGTTGGGCTGGAATTGTGCGGCTATTGCGCATTTAGCACCAACAACCCACACGTACGCGTCCCCGACGCGAACGCGTCACTTACACAACTCCCATTCCACGCGAAAGCGTGAGCGACGCGATCGCTTCGCGCGGATATTATGACCCCCTAAACCAAACAGAGAGTTACGATGAAATGACGCTGGCATCATGCGTCTAGCACAAATACCAGCGACGCGTTCGCGTGCTTCACGCTTCCGCGTCACCTATCTTACAACCAACCCACGCGATTGCATCGACCACGCATCCGCGTCAACCCTAGTGCACCCCAGTCACGCGATTGCGCGCTTCACGCGTTTATGTGGATTCGCGATCACTAACCCCAAGTCACGCGAACCCTACCCTTCGCGCGACCCAAACCCCAACCCTCTCTCTCTCTAACCTCTTCAACTCTCTCTCTCAACCACCCCAACCACCACCTCCGACCACCAAGACAGCCGCAACGCCACCCCCGACCACCCAGACCCGCCGCGACCCCAACCCTCTCTTCTTTCCTCCTTCTTCTTCCACTCTCTCACTTTCCTCCACCACCATACCTCACCGCGCCAAGCCTCCGACAGCCACTGCTCACCGCTGCGCCGCCGTGCCTTACCCAGCGCCGCCGCATCATCACCCATCTGCCCTCATATCTGCCCCATCTCATTGCTCTTTACGCACCAGGTTCCGCCATATGGCGATTCATCCTTGCGACCCATTAGTTCGTTTTTCAATCTTTGTTCCGCACAGGCTAGATAGAGATGCATGTTTGTAGTGGATTCTAGGTGGTTAGGTAGCTAGGGTCTGGATAGTGGATTTAGGCCTGATAATTGCACCGTTCCTGCTATCTGTTTATCTATTCTGCAGTTTATTCTAGCTGTGATATTAGTTTTGTTCATATGATGATCCCACTGTTCATGCTGCTATTGTGACTGCTCTTTCATGTTCATATTATTAATATTTATTTGCAGTTTATTTTAAATTATATGAACTACTCTGCTTGCTGTTTATTTTCTGGGAACCTCCAATTTTAGCCAGAATGCTGCCCAATTTTTTGTAAATTATCTTGATATTCATTCATGTTTTGGTTTTGGCATTTTGCATTTGGCACCCCTCGGCTTTGATCAAACCAATTCATGAATGCGCGGGCTAGCATTCCTACTCATCTTCTTTTTCGGTTGATAAATCACTTTATCAATGATTAGATTTTAATTTTTTTCCTATTTATATCATCATCAATAACCTGATATTTTTGAATATGAGTCGACTGTTGCTTACAAATTGTGAAATTCTCGTTACTTAGGAACAAATCATCATGCCACTTACTCTGCCTTTCTTTTTACTAACTCACTGATTTTCGCCTTCTCACCTCTTTTTCAACTTTAACCACTATTGACTTTCTAATTTTTGACTAACTCCTTCTACTTCTTAACTCATGGCATGATTATTATTGCTCCTAATTAACATGAATTCTATTTATATTACATTTTGGTTTGAAATTTCCCATCTCCACTTTTTAACTCCTAAGCAATCCAAAATGCACCATTATTCAACTCACTTCATACCCTACTACTCCTTTGCCACTTTGTGCTTATCTTGTTATCTGCCTACTTGTTTTCCCGCTTTTATTATATCCTAGATTTCTATTTTCTTTCAGGATGTCTGAGCCACAAGGAAAGGGAAAAGGAAAGGCAACCACTGGCAAACGGAAACGAGGTGAATCCTCTATGTCTCTCCTGGAGCTTCTATATGATGACTCTTGGCGGGAAAAACACTTTACCCCGCAAGAGAAGGCTGACATGCTCCTCTCTGCCAATGATCCAATTAAGTTTGCAAATCGATACTGTGAGCTGAAGTTTCCCTTGTTTGCTACCTCCAGAAATCTGTATCTGGAGCGAACCTTGAAAATTCCCGAAGAACTACAACAGTACACCTCCAATCAGATCAAACAATGAGGCTGTTTCTTCTTGGAGAGAAACTTGACTGAGGTAAATGCTTCCTGGGTAAGAGAGTTTTACTGCAATTATTTCAAGACTTCCCTGGATGCAGTGCACCTCAGAGGAAAATAGATACTAGTCACTGAAGAAGCCATTGAGGATATTCTGTGCTTTCAGCCTAAGTTAGATCAGCCTGACGGTTACCAAAAGGATGAAGAGGACATGCGCTTTCTGAGATTTGACTGGGATGCTGTCAAGGAGAGGATAGCCCTTGACCCTACTGTCCCTTGGGTCATGGGTAAGAACACAACCATGCCTAAAGGAATCAAGCGGATATACTTGAATGATGAGGCTCGGCTCTAGCACCAGATCCTGAGTAACATTATTATGCCGAGCACTCATGAGACAGAGCTGCCTACTGCTATGATCACCCTCCTCTGGTGTGTGATGGAGGGTAAGGACCTGTACATGCCACGATTCATCCGGCACTATATGGCCAGGGTCCATGTCCGAGGCACCCTCCCCTTCCCTTATCTAGTCACCCAGCTAGGCCGTCGAGCTGACATGCCTTGGGAGGATGCTGATGAGAGGCCACCTGCTGCGGAGTGTAGGAAGATCATCCCTCACAGCAGAAACTTTCTGGCTTTAGGCTACAGACCTCCATTCCTTCCCGCTTCCGATGAGACAGCCACACCTTCAGCTGTCCCCTCTTCTTCCACTGCTGCACCTGCCCCATCCACTGCACCCCCACCTGCTCCTGAGCCCATCTACCATTTGGTGCATCGCCTCTTTGCCCGATTGGACCGTATGGTGTAACGACCCAACTTCCAGAACGTCATGATTGATGCCAAGGCATCTTAGGCTAGTTTCACTAGCATTTTTCTGTTAGTTTTAGTTGTTTTATGCATTTTTTTGAGCTTAAAGTAACCAAGAATGGTTAAATGAACAACAAAGTAATGAATCATCCAAACAGTGTAATTTTGATGCAAATTCCATGAGTTTTTAGTTATATTACTTGAATGCTATGAATGGATGAATTCTCATGAAATTTTGCAAGATTTTGATGCAATTGTTTGGATGATTTCAGGGAAGAGAGGCTAGGCAAGGAAGCAACAAAATCAATGAAGGAAGCTTGAAATTCAAATGGGACGTTTAAGCTCCAGTTTAAGCCTAAACTGGAGCTTAAACGCCAAAATTATGAGAAGAGAGGAAATGCTGTAACTGGCGTTTAACCTCCAGTTTGACCTCAAACTGGAAGTTAAACGCCAGAATGACAAAGGGCACTAAGGAGCATTCCACGTTTAACCTCCAGTTTGACCTCAAACTGGAAGTTAAACGCCAGAATGACAAAGGGCACTAAGGAGCATTCCACGTTTAACCTCCAGTTTAACCTCAAACTGGAGGTTAAACGTGTTCGAAACTTTCTTTTCTCACCAAGAAGCATTCCACGTTTAACCTCCAGTTTAACCTCAAACTGGAGGTTAAACGTGTTCGAAACTTTCTTTTCTCACCAAGAAGCATTCCACGTTTAACCTCCAGTTTAACCTTAAACTGGAGGTTAAACGCCA
>NC_029772.3:63983448-63984270 GCF_000817695.3 Arachis duranensis | reverse complement strand
TGGTATGAAACCCAATTGAATATCATGGTTTATGGGATTGGGCCTGAAGAATTGATGAGTCTGGAACTTCAAATTGTTGAGTCTTGTATCATTACTTGTTTATCACTAAGTTTGCTCAATGAATGTTACAGAATGGGATCACAACCTCATCAGGATTATGGATCATAAACCCAAAGCAAAAAGGAAATCAGGGAAAGGCCTCAAAGCCCAAGAATCACAACAGAAGCTCAATTTAGAAAGTGTATAAATAGGATATAATTGAAGTCAAGGAGGACTTTTTTTTTTTACTTTTGGACACTTGAGAATTTTTCATCAATTTTTCTAGTTTTGAATTCGGAGCTATGACTCACTAAACCCCTTTCATTGGGTTAGGGAGCTCTATTGTAATTCAATGAATCAATAATAGTTTTATCTTCTTCTTCAATCTTTTCTCTTGAATTTTGTTAGAAAGTTTCTCGATCTAATTCCATTGGGTAGTTGTCTTGGGAAAGAAACTACCCATAATTGGAATCCTTCGGAACCTTGGGAAAGGAATGGAGGATTCATGCTAGAGAAGCTTTCTCACAGTGAATTGGATTGGGGTTTGGATGGATATTGTGACATGTAATCCTACCAAATTGTGGTTCATGAAACTGTGTGGTATAATCAGTGATCGAGCTTCATCTCTTCTTATGAACATTTAAACCAAGGGATTGGGAATTTGTTTGTTTTTAGAGAGAATTGGTGAGCCAAGGGATTGGGATCCAATCATATAAGATTGCCAAGCAAAATTCAATGAATGCATTGGTTGAAGAAGAGATAAAAATGTTTTGATTCGGAGAT
>NC_029772.3:63981119-63981874 GCF_000817695.3 Arachis duranensis | reverse complement strand
CCAAGCAACTAGCAGAGCTCACCAGGAAATTAGAAACAAATCAAGTGGCTGCAATACACACACAAGATCAAGAGGAGGTAAGCATTGAAGGAGGTGATTGGGAAGAGGCCAACTATGTGGGAAATCAACAAAGGCAACCATATGATCTACATTCCAACACTTACAACCCAGGATGGAAAAACCACCCAAACTTTGGGTGGGGAAACCAGCAAGGCCAACCACAAAACCACAAACCTTACAACCACAACCAACATAACAATTCCACATACCAAAACTCCAACCAAAGATCATACCAAGCCACACAAAACACTTACTCCCAACCACCATATCATGGCCAAAATAACCAACCTGCCCAACCTAATCCAAACCAACAATTTCAAGATCAATTAAACAGGATAGAAGGAATGCTTGCAACCATGAGTCAAGACATAACCGATTTGAAAGCTTTTAAGGAAGAAGTAAATTCTAACTTGCAAAACCAAGGAGCTGCCATATCCAGAAGCTAGAAAATCAAATTGTGTATTTGTCTAAGCAAACCCCTGGGCCAAGCGTTTCTCATGCTGCCAAGGCTATTGCAAGGAAAGAATGTAAAGCCATAACACTCAGAAGTGGAAAGAAGCTAAGGGAGATCTCAAAGGAAACCACAGAGGATGAAGCAAAGGATAATGTGAGAGACAAGGAACAAGGACAATCTTTTACACCGTCTGCAACAAAAGAAAAAGAAAAAGAGGTCCTGAAGCCTTATACACCCAAAG
>NC_029772.3:63978826-63979988 GCF_000817695.3 Arachis duranensis | reverse complement strand
AGAGCCATCCTGTTATCATTAGCTCTGCCCTGAGCCAAGAACAGGAGGAAGAATTGATCAAGGTGCTACAAACTCATCAAGATGCCATTGGGTGGACCCTAGCTGATTTGAAGGGGATAAGTTCATCCATATGCATGCACAAAATTTTGTTAGAAGAGGATGCTAGACCCTCCATTCAAGCTCAGAGAAGATTGAATCCCGTCATGAAAGAAGTGGTACAAAAGGAGGTCATGAAGTTATGGCAGGCAGGGGTAATCTACCCCAATTCTGACAGCCCATGGGTTAGCCCCATCCATGTAATTCCCAAGAAAGGTGGCATAACTGTGGTGCCAAATGAGAGGAACGAACTCATACCCACAAGAACTGTCACTGGGTGGAGGATGTGCATAGACTACAGGAAGCTCAATGAAGCCACCAGAAAAGATCATTTTCCACTCCCATTCATGGATCAGATGCTTGAAAGGCTTGCAGGACATGCATACTATTGCTTTTTGGATGGATACTCAGGCTATAATCAGATAGTAGTTGATCCAAGAGATCAAGAGAAAACATCATTTGTTTGTCCATATGGGGTTTTTGCGTATAGACGCATGCCCTTTGGATTGTGCAATGCACCTGCAACTTTCCAAAGGTGCATGCTGTCCATCTTTTCGGACATGATCGAAAAGTTTATTGAAGTTTTCATGGATGATTTTTCTGTGTTTGGAAATTCTTTTCCTAGCTGCCTACACCACCTTGCCTTGGTGCTTAAGAGATGCCAAGAGACCAACCTAGTATTAAACTGGGAAAAGTGTCATTTCATGGTCACAGAAGGAATAGTCCTTGGACACAAAATCTCTAATAGAGGCATTGAGGTGGACAGAGCTAAGGTGGAACTCATTGAAAAACTACCTCCACCAAGTAATGTCAAGGCAGTTAGGAGTTTTTTGGGACACGCTGGCTTTTACAGAAGGTTTATTAGAGAATTTTCTAAAATAGCCAAACCCTTGAGTAACTTGCTTGTCTCTGATACAACTTTTGTATTTGATAAAAATTGCATGCTAGCATATGAACTTTTGAAGCAAAAACTTTCCTCTACACCTATCATTGCCCCGCCTGATTGGAACTTACCTTTTGAACTGATGTGTGATGCATCAGACCTTGCTATTGGGGCAGTGTTAGG
>NC_029772.3:63933105-63973772 GCF_000817695.3 Arachis duranensis | reverse complement strand
AAAATGTTTTGATTCGGAGATCTCAATATCTCCTCATACCCAATGAACTCCCCATCTCTGATCTACCTTTTCTATTTACATTCTGCAATTTCAATTCATGCAAATCCTCCCCAATTCCCTTTTAATTTCAGCAATTTACTTTTCCGCACTTTAATTCTCGCAATTTAAGATTCAGTCATTTCAATTCCTTGCAATTTACATTTACCGCCACTTTACTTTATGCAATTCACACCCAATTCTTGATTCCGCTCAACTAATCAAACTTCTAATTCGAATTGCTCATTCAACCAATCCTTGTGGGATTCGACCTCACTCTATTGTGAGTTTTTACTTGACGATAACCGGTGCACTTGCCGGAAGGAATTTTGCCGATTGTGCAATTTCCTTAATCGTAGCTATACTCAGTTATAGCACATCAATGATCGTACCGAAAGTAAGGCATTACCAACCTGCTCTACTTTATTAATTATTTACTATTGAGCCTCTAGTTCGATATTGCGATCCAGTTTTAGTAAAAATACCAGAAAATTTTGTTTTTGATAATTAAAATCATATAGCAAGCATCACCAAGTAATAATAATCACATAATTATTAATAATAATATCTGTCATACAAAAGATTTCAAATAAAACTCACGTACAAATCCTATCCCTCTGTATAAAATAAAAACCAAAGTAACAAGGGCGAGGGAAATTCTATGAAAATAACTCAAGTCATAAACTTAACTCATAAATAAGATCTATAATCGCCTGCAGCTTCAAACGGAGTCTTCGAACCTGTGTCACTGAAAGGGTGGAAGATTTTGGGGTGAGAACCATTCAATTCAGCACACAAACAAGTCACAGCAAGGCAAACAGCACAATCACAGGGAAGTACAACGAGCAAACCCAATCAAATGCAAATGCACACACAAGGATGATGCATGTCTAGCCCTAGTGCAGGTAATGAGCTCATTTGTCGGTTACATACCCGCTCCCGACGTTATCTAGCAACCTCTGTCTGGATAAGGCTTTCCTATTGGCTACACCCCTGTGTACAGGAAATAACTCCTCTGCCACCACAGGGTCCACTACACGCAGGAAATAACACATCTGCCACTGCAGGGATGTACGCCGACACACCTTCTGTATACAGGAAATAACCCCTCTGCCACTACAGAAATGGAATAGGTGGTCACGGTACTTCTGTAGAAGGAAATAACCCCTCTGCCTTAGAGAAATAAAATATGGATCTATACCATAGGAAAGCGTTCTCAGTGATCATACCATTATCTATCTAACTGCCTCACTGCAGCAGATAATCATACAAGTATATCTGGAGTTGCCTTAACGCAACAAATGAATTAGGACTTGCCATAATGCAACAAATGAATAAACACATCTCTTGGGTCGCCTCAAGCAACAAATGACCTTTCAACAGGTCCTCTGCTTTTTATTCTCTTTTATAATCATAAATACGCAAGCGGGACAAAAACCACGCTCTTGCCAATAATTTCATAAACTGAATATCTTTCCTCAAAAGAATCAGTGTAATTATCATCATAAGTTATCATTCTCATTATTCATCTCCAGTTACATATTCTTATACAATATCTCTCTCTTTCTTTATTCAATCATATTGTAACAACTTTACGACTTCCACTTTTGCAACCTCTTAACTCGAACCAATTTAAAAACTATTTTCTAGTTTAATTTTCTTTCAAAAGACTCAAGAAAATCATTTATTTTAAATTCGCTAAATAAGACTCAAGGAAATCGTTTATTTTAGATTCGCTAAATACTTTTCAAAACATCACCCTCTTACTAAAAGTAACCATATAAAACTTTTTTTCAAGTTTACTAACTTCCCAAAGACTCAAAAACCGTCTCTCTTTACCATTCAAATTCAAATATTATATATATTCATTAAACTTCTAAAAAGTAATCCTTTATTTCAAACCCCAAGCATAACTCTCTTCATACTGAATAAATCTCAAAACATAACTTCTTTTATAAATAATTCAAACTTGAACATAAACCTTGGTAATTCAAATTCAAAATAGTATAATTCTTTTCTTACCTAAATAAAATTGTTTTCATAATAAATGCAGCCCATACATAATACTTTAATCAATAGATAAAACTTAAATAACATATCTTTCCAAATCCAAACTTTCTAAAATAACTTTTTCAAGTAAAACCTCAGATTTTACAAAATTCTGACAGGACCTCCCCTAAAACTCGGACTTAGCCACCCTTCCGGGTTCCCTCTTTCTCAACAAATCACCAGCCCTTTTCTCAATAATTTTCAAACAGACAATTCTCAATCAATCAGATATTCACATTTCATAATAATTAGCAAATCAATCATACCCCACAATTTCTGCTAATCCATCAATCCATTCTCACCATTTCATATTTACTTTTCACTTATCATAAAATCCTTTCAAAATTAAACACAATCAACTAGTAATCCCAAAAGAATCAGCCTTTCATAATTCAAAGTCATTTACTTGTTAACAAAGTAACTGTTTTAGTTTAGAAATCATATTTCAAGAGAATAATTCGGTAATCAAACTTCAATCTTTTAACAGTTCTCAAGCATAACTCTAATCACGAATCAACATTAACAAGCATAAAAAAAAATCCCAACCAGTCACAAGTCAATTTCACAGCCATTCCAACATGTCAAATTACCAAAATCAACAACAAACGCTTATTCTCAATAATCAAAATACAGCCACAACTTAAACCATCATCACAATAATCCCAAACCAAACACAAATCCAACTCAGTTCATCAAATATCAATACGACAACCTTTCAACAGTTAACTCATCAAATTTCAATTTAACCAGTATTGTCAAATGAATCACCATTCACAACCTCATTTCATCCAATTCAGCAATATCACACAAGATTAGAATTTTCAACAAAATCTATCAAAATCAGGAAACCAATATCAGCCACATTATTAACCAAAATTAACCTTGTCAAATTAATTACTCACAATAACAAAACCCAGTGACATTCTCAGCCATAACCTAAACTCAATAAACTGATTGAAATACTAAAACATTATCTTAATACCAAACCTAATTCAAATTTCACAACCTCGAACTGAGTTCATTTCAGTCAATTAATCACACAAAATATTTGTAAATTATTCGCAATTATTCACTAAACTTCATTGGCATTCATAAATTAAAATGATTAACTTTAAAATAAATCCCCTACCTCGATTAGTTGAATTCACATAGATTAAACGTGGAAATTCCCTTCTCTTTTAATTTTTATGGCAGCAGCAAGCACACAACTGAAGCAGCAGCATTGTCAATCTCTTATGGCAGTGACGATGGTTGCAGCGAGACAAGGATTTGAATTGGATAAGAATCAAAAGCAAACATAGCTCTAGAAGATTCAAAACAATTCAAAGACCAGAATTGAATTAAAACAAGAACATGGCAATTAAAAGTGACAAAAATAAAACGTGCCAAAGAGGTTAGAGCCAAGGAGAAGAGCAAACAAGAATCAATGTAATAGGATTCGGAACCAACAGCAGCAACGGTGACATCAGTTCTTTCGGAGCAAGAACAACAACAATCTCAGCATCAATTATGCCTTTTTCGAACGGTAAACCAGCAACGACTAAAACAGTAATCCATAATTCTATAATTAAGCCAGGAAGGAACAGAGGAACAAGATAAAAACAGAGGAAGGTTTAAAGCGTTACAATTTCAAGAATAGGAGAATTGAAATCAGAACAAAGCTGGCGCTGTCTTCGACACTGGTGGCGGTGCACAACTCACCGGCGACTGAGGCAGCAACGTAGACAAGCCTTCCCCTCAGCGGTGAGAAGCGGCGGTGGTAACTCCGGCGACGACAAGGCCTGGCGGTGGCTGAACAACAACGAACGGCGGCGCAGCAGCATGGTGACAGATCGGCGGCGGCGGCGCTATGGCTCCTGGTTCACGTTCTTCTCTGCGGCCTCCATAGAGCGGCGATAAGGGCGATGGCAAAGATGAACGGCGACGAAGGCAGCTGGCTCCAGTGACGGCTCTAAGGGAGACAATGAGCAAGGACAACGGTGGCTCCTCGGACGACGGCGCGCGCGACGGATTCAGCGGCGGTGGAAACAGCCGAGGCGACAGCGATGCAGACTCCATGGAGGTCACGATGGCTGGGCCGCACAGCGCTGCAGCTCGCGTGGATGAGGATGACAGTGACGGCGAAGAACCCCCAGCGGCGGCTCTGGTGACTGAACGGTGGCTGCTTGGATCACACCCTGATTTCCTCTCTTTCTCCCTGTCTGATTCCGTTTCAGCATTAGGTTTGGGAAGAAAGGGGGTGGGGTCTGCGTTTAGAAGCTGGGGAAAGGGGGAAAATTAGGGTTAGGGTTTCTCAATTTGGGAAATTAGGGTTTCTGATTTTGATTTGGGAATTAGGGTTAGAAATTAGGATTTTATAAAAGAGTATGGATAGATATGAATAGATATTTTGATAAAATTAAAGGGTAGAGTAATTTTAAAATCAAATATACTCTCTTAAAAATATTTAGGAATATTATTTATCATCATATTGCTAAGTTCAATTAATTATTTCTAATATAAATTATAAAATAAGCATATTAATCACATCTTCATAAGCTATGGTTTAGCTCAATATTAGTTATTCAAATTAAATGATATAACTTTTCATTATTTTTCTATCTCCAAAACTTTAATTTCAATTTACAAAATAATTAATTATAATAAAAATTGTGCATAAATATTAATTGACTTAAACTTAAAGAATTTATAAAAATTAATCTAATCATTTCTAGTAAATTAATTCCTAAGAGTTCAAATTAATAACATAACTCATTTAAAATAGAATTTATTTAAATTAAATTATACAATTCTTTCTTATTTTTCAATTACCAAAATTATAATTTCAATTATATCAAATATTCAATAAAAATTATATAAAAATTCTAATCAATTGAAACTTCAATTATCATAAAACTCTATTTAATTACCTTTAGAAAAATACAAAATAATTTTCTTAAAATAAAATTATCAATAAATAAAAAATATCTAATTATTTGATTTTCAAAAACTAGAGTTGTTACATATGGAGCGTTGCAACAAGTGACACTATGAACACTTCAAGTTGATGATCCGATCCGACGGCGACATCCTTCTGAGCCTGACACCCCTTCTGACACATCTGAGGCAGAGGCGAGCGCTCATGAGGAGGAGACACTGGCCCAGGCAGAGCAGATTGGACCACAGTAGGCTGCGCCACAGCAGGAGGAGCCGCAGCAGCTTTAGGCTGCCGATACAGAGATTTCTATCCAGTCAGAGCCTCCCCTACAGCAGACAGATCCTCAGACCACCACCGAGACACCAGCAGCCCATCCTTCTGGAGATGACACTCCTTCACACCCAGCTTGAGTAAGCATGAAGGACGATGCTATTATTTAAGTGTGGGGAGGTTGCCATCTCTAGCATCCATTTATTTTGGTGAACCACTACAAACTCTCTTCTTATTTTGTCCATTTTCTGTATTTTTGCATATTTTTCTCTTTTTGCTTTTTTATTGTACTTTTTGCATTATGCTCTTTGAGCTATATGTATATATCTTGGATATTTTAGCTTGATTTGCACCTTAGTTTACTAGTTATATATTAAGTGGATTAATTAGTATAGTTTACCCCTTTTTAGCATATGGTAGTTGATTTGATTGAAAATAAAAAGGAAGTAAGCTAGAGACTTTAACAGAATCAATCCACACTCATTGTATATATAGCATTACATGTTAGTTAGTTGGCAACATTTCATCAAGGAGGAACACTAAAACTTTAAAGCCATCCAATATATTTTACATTGGGAATAATGGAAACTTTTAAATTCTACTTGCATGACATACATAACTGATATATGATTTATGAGCTTGAGAACACACAGCCTATGAGTTTTGAGCTTAATTGTATGGTTACATTCAGACCATAATTTTTATTCTTGTGTGTTTCGCCCTTCTTTTTTATTCTGGTGTTCTTTACTTTGCTTTAATCTGTATATCTAATATAGAATATTGATACATACCAAGATAGAATTGAGGCCATGTTTGATTATTCAACTCACTTATCCCAAATAAAGCCTACCTTTTATGCCATCTTTGTTAGCCCCCTTGAGCTTTTTAATCCCCTTCTGTTTTACAACCACATTACTAGCCTTAAGCAGAAAAACAAAATAAAAAATCCCACGTTGAATCCTTGGTTAGCTTAAGATAGAAATTGTGTATAATTTAAAGGTGGAGAATTTTATGGGAACATGGGATGATAGAAAAAGTAGAAAACTAAATTGAACAAGTTATGTAAAAATTTGGGAAGCATGCTCATGTGAAATCAAAATAATTAAATTACCATGTGCATTAAAAAAAATTTAATTTCAATAAGGGGATACAAAAAAAAATTAATTCCCCCAAACACAAAATAAAAAGAATCAATGCACACGGGACAAAGTTAAATTCAATGCATGAGTTTGCAATACAAAAAAAAAATTTGGGCAAATAGGTTAAGAAACTTTTGATTTATATAAAGTATGTATATGTTAGGTGAGATCTTAGATTAATCAAGGATTCACTTATTAGCTCACTTAGCCTTATACATATACCCTTACCTCTACCTTGGCCCTATTACAACCTTGAAAAGACCTCATAATTTTTGTATGTTTATATTCTATAATTGTTGATTGGTTAGATGAAGAACAAAGTTATAGAAAGAAAGGATAAAAAGAAGATTAAAGTGATTAACCCAATAAACACTGAGTGACTAGAGAGTAAACAAAAAATCCAGCGAGGGTTCAATAGCTCATCACCATATATCTCTGCCTCAATTGTTAATTGTATTGCAAGTTTGAAAAATATTGTATTTTCTCAATTGTAAAAGTGCTTTGATATTATCTAAGGTTGGCTATGCGTATATAATTCCTTGAGAATGTGAATTAATTTAACTACATGTAAAGCTTTATATATAGGTGAATAATAACTAGATTTGCATGACTCATTTAGGTAGTTGCATCTAGGATAGATTGCATTGCATGAGATTCCACCATTTTACCTTATTCTTTCTCTTGGATTTAGCATGAGGACATGCTATTGTTTAAGTGTGGGGAGGTTGATAAACCCATATTTTATGATATATTTTGTGCTGAATTTAAGTGATTTATTCAATCCTTCACCCACTTATGCATGTGAAATTGCATGGTTTTACTTCCCCTTCCTTATTATGTGATGTATGTGAAAAACATGTTTCCTAGGCTTTAAAAATATTAATTTTAATTACCTTGTATTGCCATTCGATGCCATAATTTGTGTGTTAAGTATTTTAAGATCTTCTAAGGCAGGAATGATTTAAAGGATGGAAAGGGGACATACAAAAATGGAAGGAAAGCATAAAATGGAGTTTTTGAAGAAATTGGCAACGACGCGTCCGCATGGACAACGCAAACGCGTGGTTCGCACAGAAAGGAATCGACGCGAGCGCATGGATGAGGCAAATGCATGACTTACAAAATACAACTGACGCGGGCACATGACTGACGCGACCGTGTGGAAGAGCAACACTCCAGACGACGCGACCGCGTGACGTGCGTGATCTGCAGAATTTGCAGATCTCATTCTCAGCAATTTTTTGGCTCTTTTTGGCCCAGATCCAAGCCCATAGAATACAGACCAAAGGCTGTAAAGTGGAGGAATGAAGGGGACAATTAGAGAGAACTCATGAGGCACTTTTCATAGTTTAGATGTAGTTTTTAGTGAGAGAGGTTCTCTCCTCTCTCTTAGGTTTTAGGATTAGGATTTCTTTAGTCATTAGGATTACTTCATCGTATCAGGTTCAATAATTTATGTTTCTCTTCTACTTTTATTACTCCGATACTTTTATTTGTGTTTGATTTTTGTTGCACAATTGGCTTATGAATATTGTCCATGTTAGAATTGACATCTTTATTTAATATAAATTGAGGTATTTCAGACTTATATGTTATTGATGCTAGGGTTCTATCCAAATTATTTTCATTCAAGTATATTTTATTCCCTTTTGGCTTTGGTTGATTAATTGGTAACTCTTGAGTTGTCAAACTCAACAGTGGTTGAAATTGGCAGATTCTAATTGATATAGATTGCTCTAAAGCTAGTCTTCCCACAAGGATTGACTAGGACTTGAGGATCAAACTAATTAGTCCACTTGACTTTCCTTTGCTTTAGTAAAGGTTAACTAAGTGGGAGAAAAATCCAATTCTCATCACAATTGATAAGGACAACTGGGATAGGACTTCCAGTTTTCATACCTTGCTAAGAGTTTTACTAGTTATTAATTTATTAATTCTTGCAATCTATTTCTCTTGCTAAAAATCTTTTCAAACCCAGACACTATTTTTTCATAACCAATAATAAATCATACTTTCCTGCAATTCCTTGAGAAGACGACCCAAGGTTTGAATACTTCGGTTTTATAAATTTATTGGGTTTTGTTACTTGTGACAACCAAAACGTTTGTAAGAAAGGTTGATTGCTTGGTTTAGAAACTATACTTGCAACGAGAATTTATTATAACTTCTAAACCATCAATCTTCAGTTCTTCAGTCTACATCAATCACAGCTTTTGCTGGGGCTAGGAAGGGTCTTCTAAGGATGATGGATTCATCCTCATCCTTCCCAGTGTCTAGGATTATGAAATCAGCAGGGATGTAAAGGCCTTTGACCTTTACTAGCACGTCCTCTACCTGTCTATAAGCCTTTTTAATGGATTTGTCTGCCATCTCTAATGAAAATTTGGTAGCCTGTACCTCAAAGATTCTCAGTTTCTCCATTACAGAGAGTGGCATTAAGTTTATGCCTGACCCCAGGTCACACAGAGCCTTCTCAAAGGTCATGGTGCCTATGGTACAGGGAATTAAGAATTTACCGGGATCCTGCTTCTTTTGAGGTAATGTCTGCCTAGCCAAGTCATTCAGTTCATTAGTAAGCAAGGGGGGTTCATCCACCCAAGTCTCATTACCAAATAACTTGGCATTCAGCTTCATGATTGCTCCAAGGTACTTGGCAACTTGCTCTTCAGTAATATCTTCATCCTCTTCAGAGGAGGAATACTCATCAGAGCTCATGAGTAGGTTCAATGGAATCTCTATGGTCTCTAGATGAGCCTCCGATTCCTTGGGTTCCTCAAATGGGAACTTCTTTTTGTCTAGAGGACGTCCCACGAGGTATTCCTCAATGGGATTCACGTCCTTCTCTTCCTCTCTAGGTTTTGCCACACCAAGTAAGGTTATGGCCTTGCACTCTCTTTTTGGATTCTCTTCTGTATTGCTTGGGAGAGTACTAGGAGGCATTTTAGTGACTCTTTTACTCAGCTGGCCCACTTATGCCTCCAAATTTATAATGGAGGACCTTATTTCATTCATGAAACTTAGAGTGGCCTTAGATAGATCAGAGACTATATTTGCTAAGCTAGATGGGTTTTGCTCAGAATTATCTGACTGTTGCTGAGATGATGATGGAAAAGGCCTGCTATTGCTAAACCTGTTTCTTCCACCATTGTTAAAGACTTGTTGAGGCTTTTGTTGATCCTTCCATGAAAAATTTGGATGATTTCTCCATGAGGGATTATAGGTTTTTCCATAGGCGTCACCCATATACTTCACCTCTACCATTGCAGGGTTCTCAGGATCATAGGCTTCTTCTTCAGAAGATGCCTCTTTAGTACTGTTGGATGCATTTTGCAATCTATTCAGACTCTGAGAAATCATGTTGACTTACTGAGTCAACATTTTGTTCTGAGCTAATATGGCATTCAGAGCATCAATTTCAAGAACTCCCTTCCTCTGAGGCATCCCATTACTTACAGGATTCTTTTTAGAAGTGTACATGAACTAGTTATTTGCAACCATTTCAATGTGTTCCTGAGCTTCTGCAGGAATTTTCTTTAGGTGAATAGATCCACATGCAGAATGGTCCAATGACATCTTAGACAATTCAAACAGACTATCATAGAATATATCCAGGATGGTCCATTCTGAGAGCATGTTAGAAGGACACCTTTTAGTTAGTTGCTTGTATCTTTCCCAAGCTTCATAGAGGGATTCACCTTCTTTTTGCCTGAAGGTTTGAACATCAACTCTAAGCTTGCTCAGCTTTTGAGGAGGAAAGAACTTGGCTAAGAAAGCCATGACCAGCTTATCCCAAGAGTTCATGCTATCTTTAGGTTGAGAGTCCAACCATATTCTACGTTGCATGAGTTCACTGAGCACTAGTATGAACAAGGAAATGGGCCAAAAGGAGGCCACCATTGTGGAGTCCCACCCAAGGCTTGTAGAGCTACGTTAAAATAATTAACTGAGCTCTATGAAGGAAGGCTTGGTTCGAAGCCTGAGAGGAGCAAAGGGAGCGCTATGTTTGGTTACTTCACTGAGCGCTCCCCTGGAAGGTGTCCCCAGGTCCATTTTTCAAGCAAAAGCCAATTTGGATCCACTTCTTCACCAATTTGAAAAGCCCACTCCAAATTCCGAAAATCAAAAATAGAAAGTGTATAAATAGAAATTAGTTTAATTTGTAGAGGATCTTCTTTTCATATTTTAGTTTGGAGTTTTACCTTTAGCTCATTTTTAGTTTTCATTTGTTTTTTTATTTGAATTTAGGGAATTAGGATTGAGATCTGAGTTCTCTTCCTCTTTGTTCTTACTTCTGCATATTTTAATTTTTGTTTCTGAATTTTGGATTGAGATTGAAGGAATTCTGTTTCAATTCTTGATCTGAGATTCATCTTTGTTTTTCTTCTGCACAATTTTGAGAACTAAGAAATTGGATTTGAATTTCATTTGCTGCTTCATTTACATTTCTTTTGCAATTCGTTTTCTGTTTGATCAAAGGAAGAATTAAGATCCAGATCTGCTTCCTGAGCTCATTGCTTTTCTTGGATCTTCAAATTCTCTTTTAGATTTTACAATTGAGCTAAGTTTCTTTCTGTTTTGTTTCTTCAAGCAAATTTTCCATTTATGTTGAGATCTGCTACAACTTACTTCTTCTTTTACTTCTCTGATCTATTGCTCTTTACATTCTCTTGTTTAATTTCTGAATCCCAGCCCCCATTTCCCTTTACTGTTTCAGCAATTTAAGTTTCTCAGTTATTTAGATTCAGTAATTTACATTTCTTGCACTTTAAGCTTCAGCCATTTACATTTCTTGCAATCTAAGTTTCAGTATTTACATTACTTACACTTTAAGATTCAGTTTTTTACTTCTTCTGCACTTTACTTTACTGTCAATTTCCCCTCTCCCTTTTAGTTTCGTGCAATTTAGCTTCTGTTAATCACAATTCACTCAAATAATCACTTGTTTGCTTGACTAAATTAACCACTTAACTAAAATTGCTCAATCCTTCAATCCCTGTGGGATCAACCTCACTCATGTGAGTAATTACTATTTGATACGACCCGGTACACTTGCCGGTGAGTTTTGTGTGAAATCTGATATCCACCTCATCAAGTTTTTGGCGCCGTTGCTGGGGATTGATCTAGATTGACAATGATTAAGTAGGGTGATAATCTAGATTAAGGATTTTTTTATTTTTACTAAGCACATTAACCGTTTGACACGTTGTATCACCTAACCTTCTAACCACATTCTATCATTAGAATGTCCATATTTCATTTGGTTTGTTTGTGATTTTTGCAAGTCATGGAGGCTGAGGTGCGTGATGAGGGAGTGAGAAACAATTCTCAACCTGCAAGAAGGGTGTTGGCCTTTTACACTATCCCCAATCCCAGACATTATGGGAGCAGCATCCTCATCACAAATGTTCATGCAAATGATTTTGAGTTGAAGCCTCAACTAATCCCTTTGGTGCAGAACATTTGTGCTTATGAAGGTGGCCTTTTTGAAGACCCCAACCAACATTTGTCTATTTTCTTGAGGATTTGTGAAACTGTCAAGACAAATGGGTTACTGATGCATAAGCATCTTTCCTATCTTTTCCTAGTAAATTTGCATCTAATTTGTTGAGTTTAATAAAAAATTAATTATCTTTTAGCCAATATGGATGCTACTTTGAGTCGTTTGCAATTTTGTTTATTTTAGGTAGCATTTGGCGGAATTTGATGGAGTTTCTGCAGCACAAGAATCAAAGGAGATAGCAGCGAGGAGTGACACATGTAGAAAATGCAAAAAATGCTAGGGGTGATTTCTGGGCTGTTTTGACCCAGTTTCTAGCCCAGAAAACACATATTAGAAGCTGCAGAATGGACAAATCAAGTGGTCCCCACCCATTAGCTGAAGGCTTGTTAATTAATTTGAATTTAAATTCAAATCTTATTTGAGGAAAAGATATTATTTTAGTTTTAGATAGATTTTAAATTAACTAGGATTAATTATAAAAGGGATGTCAACAGGGTTATTCCAACACAACATTATTCTATTCCAATTTACAATCTTAGTTTTTTTCTCTGAACCATGAGCAACTAAACCTCCACTGTTAAGGTTAAGAGCTCTGTCTATTTGTATGGATTGATTCATTTACTCTCTCTAATTTAATTCATGTTTTGATTTATATTTCAATAATTGTTTTCGTTCTTTATTTTATGAATTTGGGTGGAACGGAAGTATGACCCTTGTTCTAATTGAGTTCTTGTATAACTTGGAAAAGCTCTATACTTGAACAACAGCTTGAAAACATATTATCCTGAATTTCTAATTATTTGTATTTAACATGATACGTGACATATAATCCCCTTATTTTTGGATAATTAGGACTCTTGTGGCATATAAACTGGAATTTGATCATCACCTTCTAATTGGAATTAATTGACCAAGGAATTGGCAGTTAATGAATCTTAGAAGAGACTAGGAAGGTCTAAGGAATTAGGGTCTAGTCACATATAGTTTGCCATGAATTAAATCTTGCATGATTAAAATAGTTAGTAAGAAAAGTTAATCCGAAAAAATAGATAACTCTGAATCCTTAACTGTTTTCTCCATATTTTATTCCCACCTCATTGCTGCTTGCTTTCTTAAATTCTTAATTTACTATTTAATGCTCTTTGAACACTCAACATACTATTCTGTTTATCTAACTAAGTAATTTAATCAACCATTGTTACTTGGTACGACCCGGTGCACTTGCTGGTTAGCCGGATTGATTTTTCTTACTAACTATTTTAATCATGGAAGATTTATTCATGGCAAACTATATGTGACTAGACCCTAATTCCTTAGACCTTCCTAGTCTCATCTAAAATTCATTAACTACCAATTCCTTGGTCAATTAAATCCAATTAGAAGGTGATGATCAAATTCTAGTTTATATGCCACAAGAATCCTAATTATCCAAAAATAAGGGGATTATATGTCACGTATCCCGTTAAATACAAACAATTAGAAATTCAGGATAATATATTTTCAAGCTGTTGTTCAAGTAAAGAGCTTTTCCAAGTTTTACAAGAACTCAAATAGATTTATTACCCACTGAGCTTGAATTTAAAAAATACAGAAGTGATATATTGCATGAGAAATTGAGTTAATTTTTAGAGTAGTCTTATTTACTTAAATGTGGTGGTATTAATTGTAATTCTGAATGCATGATATGAACAGTGCATATTTGAATTTGAATCAAGGGATGTTGATGTATAAGGAACAGGAATTTAGAGAATTATTATGACTTCTCTGAAATTCATCATCATTCATTCATAATTCACAATTTTAATTTTTCGATGTAGTTTTTAGAGAGAGAGGCTCTCTCCTCTCTCTTAGGTTTTAGGATTAGGTTTCTGTTCATACCCTGGGTCAAGCTGTCCGACCCGGGATGTTTAGCGACAAGCCGACCGACCTCTTCAGGTCAGACTATCCGACCTCTTCTCAAAGAGCTCGGCCAACTCACCAAAGGAGCCCAAAGCAGGCCCAAAACGAAGGAACACAGCCCAATCTAAAGGCAGCTAAAGCTCAAAAAGATAAAGGCGGTTCCCTTGAAGATAAGATGACCTCACTTAAAGATAAGATAAAGATAAGATAAGATAACTAACTTATCTTATCCACAGGAGGCCACATCTCACCATTATAAATACACTAGAGCACACAGGTATAACTCATACTCTGATTCTACTCAATACCTGCTTAATACCCTTGCTAACTTAAGTATCGGAGTCCCTTGCAGGTACCCCCACCCTCCGAGGACGAAGGATCAGCACCACCACCAAGTCCAACAAGTCGGACACACCAACTCCGGCCGCTTTACACCTGCCGAACACGTCGGCTCCGACCAACACAGAAGATCTCGACTGAGATCGACCTACATTTTCAGGTAACCCTCGGAACATTGGCGCCGTTGCCGGGGAACCTGAAAGTCATCCCATTAACATGGCGGATGACCATGACAACGACCACGATTCAGGTTTGGAAGACAGAACGCCGCATAAAAATGCGGACACAATACTCAAAGATACTCCAGAAACCAACGGAGACAAAAATTCATCAAATCCAGGAGTAATAGAAGCACTTCAAAATCGATTGGAGCAACCTGAGAAAGAAGCCCAACATCGACGTGAAAAAGAAGAAGATCTACGCCGGGAGATAAGGCGGCGCCGAGAATTAGAAGATAAGCTTATAAAACTCGAAGCTGATCTTAAAACTAAAGCTACTCGACCATCCACAAAGGATAGCTCTCAGAAAGATCAAGATCCATTCACCAGAGAAATTATGAAGACCAAAATTCCAAAAAATTTCAAGCTTTCCTCTATATGACTCTATATGACGGCACCTCGGACCCCAACCATCATCTCAGCAACTTCAGAAGTAGAATGTACCTCACTGATGCCTCAGATGCAGTTCGTTGCAAAGCCTTTCCAACAACTCCCACCAAGACAGCCATTAAATGGTTCGACAACCTACCTCCAAAATCCATCTCGAGTTTCGACGACCTGGCCAGGAAGTTCCTGGCCCGATTCTCTATACAAAAGGACAAAGCCAAACACGCACCTAGCCTACTAGGGATCAAGCAAGGAGATCGGGAGAGCCTTCGCAACTACATGGAAAGATTCAACAAAACATGTCTGGACATACAAAGTCTACCAACAGAAGCAGCTATCAGGGGTCTCATCAATGGTCTACGAGAAGGACCTTTTAGCCACTCAATATCCAAGAAGCACCCAAACATCTCAGAACGAGATACAGGAACGGGCAGAGAAGTACATCAACATGGAGGAAAATTCTCGACTAGGAGAGATCTCAAAACCGAACATTCCTACTCCTCTCGGGATAAGGATAAAGAGTCCAAGAAAAAAGAAGATCAACATGGAGAGAAGCCTAGAAAATACCACAATTACACCCCCCTTCGGGTGTCTGTTGTGGATATCTACCGAGAGATATGCAACACTGAGAAGATCCCATCAACTCGCCCAATCAAAAACAAAAGAGGTCGGACGCGTTGAAGGTCCACCTCACACCAAAGAGGTCGGACAAGTTGAAGGTCCACCTCACACCAAAGAGGTCGGACAAGTTGAAGGTCCACCTCACACCAAAGAGGTCGGACATGTTGAAGGTCCACCTCACACCAAAGAGGTCGGACGCGTTGAAGGTCCACCTCACACCAAAGAGGTCGGACAAGTTGAAGGTCAACCTCACACCAAAGAGGTCGAACAAGTCGAACGTCTCACACCAAAGAGGTCGAACGAGTTGAACGTCCACCTCACACCCCTAAGAGACATGTTCATGGAAGATTCGCAGGAGGAGGGATCTCTAAATCATCTCGCAAAGGACACCTCAAAGAGGTATATTAAGGAAGGGAGAAAGGTTTGAATAGGACAACGGGGTGCAAACAAGCCTTCTGAGATTTTAAAAGTTCTTGGGGCAACCACCCATTCTTCCCCAACCAAAGGAAAGTGAAAAGCTCATATTATACCTCGTAGTGGGAAGACGGGCAATAGCCTCATCACTAGTTAAAGAAGACAAAAGTGGGCAACAACCCATCTACTTCATCATCAAGGCTCTACAAGGGGCCGAACTATACTATCAAAAGATAGAAAAGTTCGCCTACGCCCCCATACTCACCTCTCGATGACTCCACCCATACTTTCAAGCTCACACTATCAGAGTTCGGACCAACCAGCCCATCGAAGGCATCGTACAAGAAAACAGACTTAGCAGGAAGAATTCTACAGTGGGCAGTCAAAATCAATCTTCGACATAAAGCTCAGACAGCCATCAAATCATAGTACTTGGCCGACTTCATTACAGAGTACATTGACACCCCGGGAACTCCTACAAAATGGAAACTCTACATGGATGACTCTTCAAACAAAACCGGGAGTGGTGCAGGTGTAATTATAGAAAAGTAATCAGGGAAGCCAAATCAAGCCAAATGACCAAGCTGAATACGAGGCACTACTGGCTGGTTTAAGGCTAGCTAAGAAGGTAGGAGCTTACCATGTCCAATGACTCACAAGTAGTCACCTCACAAATAGAAGGGAGCAACCAAGCTGAGGATCCCACCACAAAAAATACCTCGGGTAATTTGGGGACCCTGGACAAAACCAGAGAACAGCTCGGACAATTCAGGGGACCCTGGACAAAAATAGAAAACAGCTCGGACATTTCGGGGAATATGAAGTCTGACACATACCTCGGGAGCAGAATGCCCGAGCTGATGCATTTTCAAAACTAGCCAACACCAAACCAGGGGACAATAACAAAAGCCTCATCCAGGCTACATCACAAGACCACAATAAGTCAATCTCAGGGATGTACTCAGGGTCAGCCACAGTAACACGCATTAAAAAACTATGGAATCCAGCCAATTAGACATGCCGTCCGGGATCTTAGTATACATCTCAAAGACATAGGTCAACTATGGGGTTACTACCAAACAACTCGGGCAACAACTCGAACAATAACAGCAAAATATCAAGTGTCAGATACAACAGTAAAAGGGAAACCCCAGGACTCACACGAAGGTCCAGGGGCACCCTTTGGAGGCAACAACGGAGCAAAAACCCAAATACAAAGTTAAAGCTTTACATCAAAAAGCATGCCAACTTCCACATTGCCCCACCAAAGGAGCTCATCAGTGTAACATCACCTTGGTCGTTCGCAAAGAGGGGACTCGACCTCCTCGGACTATTTCCCCAAGGATTGGGACAAGTCAAGTTCCTCATTGTAGGGGTGTTCATAAAATGGATTGAGGCAGAGCCCCTAGCTAATGCCACTGCTCAAAGAAGTCAGAAAATTCTTGTACAGAAACATTATTACAAGCACCAATTCACATCCGTAGAACACCCACAAACCAATGGACAAGCAGAAGCTGCCAACAAAGTCATACTAGCTAGGTTAAAACGGAGACTATAGGACGCAAAGGGAGCTTGGGCTGAAGAGCTCCCACAAGTCCTATGGGCATATCGGACAACTCCACACTTCACCACGGGGGAATCACCCTTACGATTGATTTATGGAATGGAGGCAATGATCCCAGTAGAGATCAAAGAAGGATCCCCCAGAATGATCTTCTACAATGAAGAGGTCAACTTCCAAATCCAAAGGAAAGAACTCGACCTACTTCCAAGAGTCCGAGAGAGAGCTCCGATCAAGGAAGAGGCGTTAAAACGTCGAATGGCCTCAAGATACAATCAGAAGGTAGTACAGCGAAGCTTTGCCAACAACAACCTCATCCTAATCCGAGATGATACCGGAACAACTCGACCTGGAGAAGGAAAGCTAGCAGCCAACTGGAAAGGACCATACCAAGTTGTTTAGAAGAACTGGGGAAAGGTTGCTACAGACTGTCCGAACTCGAAGGGCAAGAGCTACCAAGGTCATGGCATGCCTGCAATCTAAAAAGGGCGCCAGGCCGAGATCCAAAAAGATTGCCTGACCTAGAAAGGTAAGTACTAACATGTACACACTCTTATCTTTATATTATTGTTTAAAAGATTGCAGATTCCCTAAAAAGTTTCCTACCAAGACGCCCGACTACGGCAGGTCGGCAAAGTGAAACACCAAAATCACCACCCAATCACGACAAAGTCGGCAAGATGAAAACCAAACTCATCGTCCGATTACAAAGCGACAAGTTGGCAAGGTGAAAACCAACTTCACCGTCCGACCACGATGAAAACCGAATTCATCATTTGATTTCGACAAAGTGAAAACAAAATTCACTGCTATACCAAGACGCATTAATCTGAAACGCAAATTTCACTGCCAGATCATGACAAGGTTGGCGGGGTGAAAACCAAATTCACCGCCCGATCATGATAAAAGTCGAGAAAGATGAAACCAGAATTCATCGCCCGATTTCGACAAGGTTGGCAAAAAAAAGTGAAAGCGGAGTTCATCGCCCGATTATAAAGCAACAGATCAGCAGAAAGTGAAAAACAATTTCACTGCACGATCACGATAAAGACAACCATCCGATAAAGGTGAAAACGCGATTCACCCAAAGGACGATCTAGAGATGACAACCACTTTTTACAAATCGGCAAAGATGAACACAGAATAATGTAAGAAGTTATCGAAAGTGATCTAAAAAAGAACCTGACGAGGTCTTACGGATCGCTAAAATAATAACTTAAGGACTGGTCGAACGTTAAGAAGTCGAACCAAGTCAACCCAAGTTATAAGTAAACCCTGGAAAGAGGTCTGGCCAACCCTATTAAAGAGGATTACTTTAACTTAGAAGGGCCTGACATAACAAAGTAGATCCAAGAAAGAGAACTACAAAAAATAACTTAAAGGAAACCGGCATAACCAAGTCGGACTCCTACCACTTAAAAGGTTATCAAAGTAATCCCTGAAAGAGATCTGACAAAGATCCAAGAAAGAGGATTACGAAATAACTTAGAAGAGATCGACATAAAGAAGTCGGTCTCCTACAACGGACAAGTTATAAAAGTAATCCCTGAAAGAGACCTGACAAAGGTCCAAGAAAGGGGATTACAAAAATAACTTAGAAGGGCCCGACATGAAGAAGTCAGCCCGAGCCAATTAAAGCGACAGATTAGACCGAAAAAAAGAAGTCGGACTAACAAAAAACGTGCGCTAAAACGGACATAGCTCCGCCCAAAAAGCCACGGCTCCACGACAAGGCTATCAAAATTGTTCAGACTGACTAAAAAGTATTCTACAAGAATACTAAAAAGTCGTCGGACAAAGTTAGCCCCAAGGACCACCTCGACCAAACAGAAAGTGGATGAAACCAGAAGTGATCAAAAGAGGTCGGACAATAAAGTACCGACACTCTACAAAGATCCACAAAAAAGGACAAAGACATCTCGCAACGGCCAGAGGAAGGCCAGAAATGCTTTGCTAAACAAATACGAAGTCTTGGAAAAAGACACTTCTTAAAAGGCAAAAGCACAAATCAAAGACGGAGCTAAAAAGTCATCCAAAACAAACTATAAAGAGGTTCCCCATCGGAACACTACCTAAAAAGTTGTTGGATTATGACTAAAAAGCCCGAACAGCGAAGACAAACAAGTCAGAAGAAGGCTGAAAAGTCCCCTCAACAAAGTAAAAGGGGTAATACTAGACTCGCACAAGGCGAAACTACTCAAAGATCGACCAAAGTCAGGATGCTTGAGCATGACTTCCCCAAAGAGATCGAAACTCTGAAAGCACGGTCTCACAGAAAAGTCCGAACTCAAGCAGGGGCAAAGTCATACAGGTCGACGTCAGCTAAAGAAGAGGTGCAAGTATGATCTCAAAAAAAGAATAAGCCATAAAGGTTCGAAAACAACCTAAGGCTCAAATGTGCTCAGCCAAAAGGGATACAACTCCACTCAAAGAAGGCACAATCTCAAACAGGGCTACGAACGTCATCCGAGATTAAAAAAGGTTCTACATAAAAGAACACTAAAAAAGTCATTGGACAAATCACTAAAAGTCCGGATATTAAGCGGCAAGGACAACTTCGCCAAAGCAGAGGGTTGTCAACACAAACTTAAAGCAAGGCGTGATCCAGAAGGCAAGGGTAGAAAACCCACGCTACCAGTTAAAAGAGGTTGGACTGTGAAGTACCAAACCTCTAGAAAATCTACAAAGATTGCAAAGCAATGAAGAAACAAGCCAGACAGATGCTCGAGCACGACTTCCAAAGAGATCAAAGCTCTGAAAAGCATGATCTCATGGAAAGATCGAACTCAAGCAGGGGCACTGTTCATACCCTGGGTCAAGCTGTCCGACCCGGGATGTTTAGCGACAAGCGGACCAACCTCTTCAGGTCAGACTATCCGACCTCTTCTCAAAGAGCTCGGCCAAATCGCCAAAGGAGCCCAAAGCAGGCCCAAAACGAAGGAACACAGCCCAATCTAAAGGCAGCTAAAGCCCAGAAAGATAAAGGCGGTTCCCTTGAAGATAAGATGACTTCACTTAAAGATAAGATAAAGATAAGATAAGATAACTAACTTATCTTATCCACAGGAGGTCACATCTCACCATTATAAATACACTGGAGCACCCAGGTATAACTCATACTCTGATTCTACTCAATACCTGCTTAATACCCTTGCTAACTTAAGCATCGGAGTCCCTTGCAGGTACCCCCACCCTCCGGGGACGAAGGATCAGCACCACCACCAAGTCCAACAAGTCGGACACAGCAGCTCCGGCCGCTATACACCTGTCGGACACGTCGGCTCCGACCAACACAGAAGATCTCGACCAAGATCGACCTACAGTTTCAGGTAACCCTCGGAACAGTTTCCTCTTAAAGGATTTAGGATTTTTTCTTCTCAATTTCCAGGTTCAATGTTCCTTTTATTTATTTTCTCAATTTGGTTTATGAACTCTTTATGTTTTGATTGATTTTCTATTTAATACAATTTGAGGTATTTCATATTTATGATTTTAATTTAGCTTTTTACACCCTTTGGCCTTAGTTGAGTAATTAGTAATGGAATTCCCTAATGGAATCCCCTTAATAGAATGTCTTCAATAGAAGAGAAGTCTCCCCTTTTTATAACTAATCCTTCACTGTTAAGGTTAGGAGCTCTATCTATTGTATGGATTGATACTATTTTTTTCTATTTTAATTCATGTTTTGATTTTTATTTCAATAATTGTTTTCGTTCTTAATTTTTATGAATTTGGGTGGAACGGAAGTATGACCCTCTTTCTATTTGAGTTTTTGTAAATCTTGGAAAAGCTCTTTACTTGAACAACAGCTTGAAAACATATTATCCTGAATTTCTAATTGTTTATATTTAACGGGATACGTGACATATAATCCCCTTATTTTTGGATAATTAGGATTCTTGTGGCATATAAACTGGAATTTGATCATCACCTTCTATTTGGATTTAATTGACCAAGAAATTGGCAGTTAATGAATTTTAGACTAGACTAGGAAGGTCTAAGGAATTAGGGTCTAGTCACATATAGTTTGCCATGAATTAAATCTTGCATGATTAAAATAGTTAGTAAGAAAAATCAATCCGGAAATTAGATAACTCTGAAGCCTTAACTGTTTTCTCCATATTTTATTCCCAACTTATTTATTTGTCAATCCTTTTTATATTCTGAGTTCAAATTTAAACCTTTTGAATATCTCAAAACCCTTTTCTGCTTTCCTAACTAAGCCAATCAATCAATCGTTGTTGCTTGATCCATCAATCCTCGTGGGATCGACCCTTACTCACATAAGGTATTACTTGGTACGACCCGGTGCACTTGCCGATTAGTTTGTGGGGTTGTAAAATACCGCATCAAGTTTTTGGGTACAACTTGACATCTACAAGTTACTTCTATTCCCATTTTCTTGAGAAACAATGCTGCTCAATGGCTGGAAACCTTTCCCAAGGAGAGCATCAACAATTGGGCTGATTTGGTGGGCAAATTCTTAGCCAAGTTCTACCCACCTCAGAGGATCATCAAGCTGAAAATAGAGGTGCAAACCTTCATACAAAAGGAGGGAGAATCACTCTATGAGGCATGGGAATGATATAAGGCCCTGATAAGGAAATGTTCACCTGAGATGTTCAGTGAGTGGGTGAAATCAAGAAAAGCATTAGATTACTCCTCTGGAGGTTCACTTCAAATGATGAAAACTGCCCAAGAAGCACAAGATCTCATTGACGTGGTGGCCAACAATTAATATTTTTACTCATCTGAGAGGCACCATGACACAAATCCAAAGAGGGGAGTGATGACAAGTCATCTTATACTAGCGTTTCAAGCAATTTTCACTTGTTTAATTAGGATTTATGCACTTTCTTGCATTAGAAGTAAGTAATTTGGGGTGGTCTTGCATGGTTTTGTTAAATCAATCAACCATACTTTATTTGCCACTAAATCGTAAGGTTTAAGCTAAAATTAGTTACTTTTTGAATAATTTATGAACCTTATGAATTTGGTGATGCTTTGATTTGTTGTTTTGATTACTTGTAGGTGAAGAAACGGTTGAAAAAGGAACTTTTGGCACAGTGGTGCATCAACCAAGGAAGCAAGAGGGCATAGCGCTCAGTGAACTTACTTAACTGAGCGCTAGCCCAACACCAAACCAAGCAAGGCTAATGGAAGCATGGATGACCAAGGAAGCACCAACAGCATGGAGTTAAGTTAAGTTTACTTAACTGAGCGCCCAAAAGGAGTGAAGAAAGCACTAGCGCTCAGTTAACTTTTGTTAACTTTTTCGTGGCCCTCCTAAAAGAAATTCAAAGAGCATTGAGGAAAAAGGGGGAGCCAAGTTTTGCACCTTGCACATGGGGGAACCAAGGAAGCACTACAAGCAAAAGAAATTGGCTAAACTGTTGGAGCAAGGGTTCAAACCAAGGAGCTCCTCTCTTGCAAGGAAGGAGCGCTCCACTTGGCCAAAGAAAATGGCACTGAAGTGCACTCTTCAAGGCTCGAACCAGGAGCCTCAACCTCAAAGCATGAGGCGTTACTCAAAGCACAAGGCACTCAGTTAAAATTTTCTCACTGAGCGCTACCTTGTGAAGAGAAAAGTGGCACTGAATTTCTTCCGCCAAGGCTTGAAGCTGGACCTCCAATACAAGCATGGGCGCTCAGTTACTTTAAAGTAACTGAACGCTACCCTGGAGCAAGGCACAAACCAAAATGAAGCCAAGGACCAAGACTTGGAGCGCTCAGTTAACTTAGTTAACTGAACGCTCCCCTGGGAGGTGCACCATGGGCCAATTTCACTTCAATTGCTCCTTTGGATTCAATTCTTCACCAAATGAGAAGCCCATTCCAAATTCAAAAATCAAAAATAGAAAGTGTATAAATAGGACTTAGTTTGATTTAGAGAGGATCTTTTTTTTGCTCACATTTATTTTCACTTTGGAATTTTCATTAGTTTTGAGCTTTGAATTGAGAATTGGGATTGAGAGCTGAGTTCTCTCCTCTTTGTTCTCACTTTTGATTTTTTTGCTTTCTATTTATGAATTGTGGATAGAGATTGAAGGAATTCTGTTTCAATCCTTGATCTACAATTCATCTTTGTTCTCTTCTGTATAATTCTGAGGAATTGTGGTTTGGATTTAGATTTCTGATTACATTTTCAATTCTTCTGCTACCTTTGCTATCTTCCTTTGGATCTTGAATTGAGTTTTTGAAGAGTTCCATTGATTCAAGTTCTGAGAATCATCTCTCACTCTTCCTCTCAATTGATCTATGGACTGGATCTAAATCTTCTTTACTGTTTTTTAAATTTTCTTTCCATCTGAAAATTGTTCTTTGCTAGATCAAGGGAGGAATTGAGATATAGACTTGTTTTCTAGTCTCATTGAGCCTCTCAGCTCCTGGATTTCTTTCATAGCTCTTATAATTGAGTTGAATTTACATTCTGTGTTGTTCTTCATTACAATTTACTTTCTGTTTAGATCTATTGCACTTAATTCATCTTCTTTACTTTCTGTTATTAAATTCTAAATTCCAGCATCCCACACCCCTTTATTATTCAAGAAATTTACATTTTTTGCAATCTAAGCTTCAGCAATTTACATTTCTTGCAATTTAAGTTTCAGTCATTTACTTTCTCGCACTTTAAGTTTCTGCAATTTTACTTCCTGCACTTTAAATTCCTTGTCATTTATATTCTGTTGGTTACAAATCACTCAAATAATCAACTGTTTACTTAACTAAATCAACCACCTAACTAAAATTGCTCAATCCTTCAATCCCTGTGGTATCGACCTCACTCATGTGAGTAATTACTACTTGATGTGACCCGGTACACTTGCTGGTGAGTTTTAGGTGTTGGAATTCCGTTTCCAAACCCATCAAGTTTTTGGCACCGTTTCCGGGGATTGATTAGATTGACAATGATTAAGTAAGGTGGTGGTTTAGATTAAGCACTTTTTCTTTATTTTTGTTTTTTTTTTCCTTTATTTTTAACAAGCACACTAACTTCTTGAGACTTTGTCTCTTCTAATTCTCATTGCACCCAAGATACAGAGTGCTCTGCATGTTTTTGTTAGCTGATTGTACGACAGAAGCAATTTTCATCTATTTCTCTTTTAAGCCTATTATCAGAGAAGAGCACAAGGGAGTGGAGCTTGCAATTTCATTAAAAATACCTCCCCCTAAGTTGCCATCATCCTTCACAACATTCAAGTGGGTAAAATTCATATCCCTTAGCTTTCTAATTCTACTTGAATATGGGCTACTTGAGACGGATGGCCAACTTAGAGCTCTTTGTGACATTAAGAGTAAGAGGAAGATGGCCAGTGGTAAGAATTATCCTGCAAGGTTCATCATGGTTGGAAGCTCAAAGCTTAAACGCAAAGGTTGGTGTAAAGCTCAACTGAATGGGTCTAGGAAGTTGTTTGGCTGCTTATGTTAGAATTCAGACTGCTTGCCACCCGGATGGAACAATATTGCTCAACCAAAAGACGGGTGCAAAGGCAAGATCTGGGACCCCGGAATCCATTCGACCAATCACCACTCTTGGGGCCTTGTCACTTGCTTTAACTTGCTTGAAGGCTTTCTGCGCCTAGTTTGGGATCCCAGAGGCTATTGGAAGTACAAACATTGGTGGGGATTCCTGGATCAATACAAGCACAAGCCACCCTAGCAGGAAGCTCATCAAATGTCCAACTTAAGGACTATAACTAAAAGTGCTAGGTGGGAGATAACCCACCATGGTATGATCGTTCATTTTGCAATTTTAATTTTATTTAGTTTTGTTGGTTTTTGAGATTTATTTTATTTTATTGAACCTGGAATCATGCATAGCATTCACATTAGGCATTGCATTTGCATCTGCATATTGCATTAAAAAAAATGGAAAAAACACGCACGCGACGCGGTAGCGTCGCTGACGCGTCCGCGTCACTAGTGCGTTGGGAAGAAAAGAATTGAACAGAGAGTCACGTGAGAGCATGGCTGGAGGCGCGCCTTTCGCATAATTTGACCCCACGCGACCGCGTCGCTCACGCGACCGCGTCATGTGGAACTTTGGCCTCCCACGCGACTGCGTGGCCCTGTAAATCGACGTAAAAGGGTGTATGGCTCAAAGTTGTGCTGGAATTGGGCTGAACTTGTGCTAGAAGCCCAAGCCCTCCGACGCGAACGCGTGCCCCACACGGCCGCGTCGTTTTCCAGAAATGACCATCCACGCGATCGCGTCACCCAAAATTTGGCAAAAAATAACATTTTAAACAGAGAGTTGTGCGAGCGCGAGGCTGCCCTCGCGCCAGTAGCATAAACCGTGTCACGCGACCGCGTCGATTAACTTAAAGCGCAAGTCACGCGATCGCGTGCCCCACGCGTCCGCGTCGCTTGCGCCGCACACCTTAACCTAATATGCCAAAATATTTTATCTTTTCTTCCCCAATCCTAATTTTTCCTCCCTCCTTTCTTACTTACTTCTTCTTCCCTTCTTTCCCTTCTCATTCTTCTTATCTTTCATTTTCTTTTACTTAATTGCATACTTTCATTCATTGCATTATTTTCATTGGTGTTGGAATTTTATTTGAGTCATTGTCTTTTTCTATATTTTTTTGGATTATTTGACAATTATATATTACTTTTTAAAAGGTTGCTTGCATGTTCAATTTAATACTTTCAAATAACTTATTTACCATGCATGCCATGTGTTTGTGAAAACGCCTGTATGGCATTGTGCACTATTTTTAAGATTTCTTTTAATCTATTACTATAAATGCTTGCTTTTCACAAAACCCTTTTTATATTTTATTAATTAAATATAATTGTTATTACAAACATGATTGTTAGTTTGAAAGACTTGGTAATCTAACTTGGACATTGAATGCTTGATCTATGCTACTCATGCCTTTGCCATCATACCAATAAACATCTTGCATTTAACTGTCATCACATGCACTTACTATATTTCCATTGATGACTTTTCACATGTAGTCATGACGATGTGTTAACATCATTCTTCTTTACTGTGCATTGATTACCACCTTTCCCACTCTCTTCCTTGCTGGATCCCCTAGCTTTACTTGTTACTTTCCGTTTTCCCCTTTCAGGATGGCCACCAAGAAGGGTAAAGAGAGAAAGCTACTCCCAAACCACCGGCAAGGAAAGGAACACAAGAGAGCACTAGCTGAGGAACTACAACCCCCCATCCACCTACACATCTCAGCATGCACCGAGGACGGTGCAATCTTTAAGTGTGGGGAGGTCGATACCGATCTCTATGGGTTAGTACTTTCTTGTCTCAACACCAATGTTTAAATTTTCTTTGTAGCTAGTTGTTGCATTTGCATATTTATTTGATTTTGTGCATATTTTACTACTTGGTTGAAGAAATATTTTCTTTTTCAAGAAATTTTTTATAGTATTTCACTAATTTAAATTGAAAAATTTGTGTTAAACTTGTTTTGAAGTTGTATTTGGAATATAGTTTTTGAGCCAAAGAACACACAACCTGTGAGACTTTGAGCTTATTTATATGGTTACATTATTTAACCATAAATTTTTATTCTTGTGTGTTTTCTTCTCTATGATTGTAATCTATATTTTGTTTCAATCTATATGTCCATTATTTAGTGTATTTACATGCTTGCATATGATTGAGGCCATTGTTTGATTTTAGCTCACTTATCCCAAATAAGCCTACCCTTTAAATCACCATTGTCAACCACTTTGAGCCTTTTAATCCCCATTTGTTCTGTATTTTACCACATCACTAGCCTTAAGCAGAAAAACAAAAGTAATATCCCAATTAAATCTTTGGTTAGCTTAAGATAGAGATTGTGCATCAACTAAGTGCGGGGAAAACTGTGGAAACATGGGTTAATAAGGGAATGTATCATGTTTCTAATTTATTTGAATATTGGGAATTTGGGAACCCACTCATGAAAAACCAAAATAGAAAAATAATGGAGAATCCATGTGCATCGATAAGTTATGTTTGTTTTTATGATTCAAAAAAAAAAAGAAAAAAATATAATATAAATAAATAAATAAGGGGACAAAATTACCCCAATGTTAAGTTAATGAAAAATCAATGCACATGTGATAAATTAAAAAAAAGAAAAAGTTGGTACATGAGTATGGAAATTATGCAAAAGTGGGAATTATGGGTAGCTAGGCATGAATTTAAAAGTATATAGAGTATATGTATATTAGGTGAGAGCTTAGGTTAATTAAAGATTCATATCATAGCTCACATGGCCATACATATATCCTTACCTTTACCTCAGCCCCATTACAACCTTGAAAAGACCTCATGACGTTTGCATTGGTATGCTAAATATTTGTTGATTGATTAGATGAGGAACAAAAGTTTAGAAAGCATGATTAGAGAAGAATAGAGTGATTGACCCTAGACACTTGAGAGATTAGAGTGATATACACTACTAGTGAGGGTTCAATGCTTGATTCTATGTTCCCTACTTTCATTAGCTATCTTCTTACAAGTTTACTTGCTTTTTATTCTGTGATTTGAATTAGTGGAATTTAATTCATATTTGTCTTAAAAAACTTATTTATTCTTAACCAAGTAGGTAGAAACATTTTTGCATGTAGTTGCATTCATATAGATAGGTTGTATTTCATACATCCTACCATTCCTCTTCATCTCTTTATAGTTTCTCTTGAGCTTAGCATGAGGACATGCGATTGTTTAAGTGTGGGGAGGTTGATAAACCACTATTTTATGGTTTATCTTATGCTCAATTGAGTGGTTTTTATCAACTCTTTACTCACTTATTCATACAATTCGCATGTTTTACATTTTCCTTCCTGATTTTGTGCTATGATTGAAAACATGCTTCTTTGATCTTATATTTGCTTATTATTAATCCTATCTTATTATCATTAGATGCCTCGATATGTGTGTTAAGTGGTTTGGAGGATGGAAAGGAAGCATGCAAAAGTGGAAGGAATACAAGAAGTTGGAGAAGTTGTTAAGCTGTCCAGCCTGACCTCTTCACACTCAAACGGCTATAACTTTAGCTACAGAGGTCCAAATGATGCGGTTCCAGTTGCATTGGAAAGCTAACGTCCGAGGCTTCGATTTGATATATAATATGCCATAGTTGCCTTGACACTAGGCGACACGAACGCGTGATTCACGCGGACGCGTAGCATCTGCGAACTTTAATTCGCGCGGCCGCGTGGGCGACGTCTCCGCGTCACTTGGCCGCGACCTGTACGGACCAGAAAGCGCTGGAAGTGACTTCTGGGCTGTTTCTGACCCAATTTTCAGCCCAGAGAACACAGATTAGAGGCTATAAAGTGGGGGAATGCATCCATTCATAATCATGCTATTCATAATTCACTTTTTATTATTTTAGATGTAGTTTTTAGAGAGAGAGGTTCTCTCCTCTCTCTTAGGATTAGGATTAGGATTCCTCTTAAAGGATTTAGGATTTATTATTATTCCAACTTACAATTTTCTTCTGAATTCCAGGTTTAATATTTTCTTTACTTATTTTTCCAATTTAATTTATGAACTCTTTTATGTTGAATTTGAATTTATGTTTAAACGTAGTTTGATTGCTTTATTTACATGAATGCTTTTAATTTAATTTAGATATTTACCCTTTTGGCTTTGGTTGAGTAATTGGTGACTCTTGAGCTGTCAAATAAAGCAGTGGTTGAAATTGGGAGTTGCTAATTAATTTGAGTTCCAATAACTCTAGCCTTTCCAAAGGAAAGACTAGGACTTTAGGTATCAAATTAATTAGTCCACTTGACCTTCCTTTGTTTAGTAAAGGTTAACAAAGTGGGATTAAAATCCAATTCTCATCACAATTGATAAGGATAGGACTTCCAGTTCTCATACCTTGCCAAGAGTCTATTTTACAGTTATTTATTTATTTTTATTGCTTTGAAAATATACTTGTCCAAATTCCAAAAAACCCCAATTTTACCTTTTTCATAGCCAATAATAAGAACATACCTCCCTGCAATTCCTTGAGAAGACGACCCGAGGTTTAAATACTTTGGTTATCAATTTATTTAGGGGTTTGTTACTTGTGACAACCAAAACTTTTGCACGAAGGGATTTCTGTTAGTTTAGAAGCTATATCTACAACGCAAATATTTTTATAAATTCTTTACTAGCAAAAATCCTAACGTCAGTCTTCCCCAGAGGTGTAATTGAAAACCTTTTAGTCAAGGTAGACAAATTCATATTCCCTGCCGACTTTGTGATTCTGGACCTAGATGAGAACTCCAACATACTAGGAAGACCATTCTTGGCTACAGCAAGAGCTATTATAGATGTGAAACAAGGGGAATTGACCCTGAGAATGCATGATGAAAGCATTACTCTAAATGTCTTTCCAGAAGCACAACACTCTGATTAAAAAAAAAGAGTGCATGGAGATCAATAAAGAAGGCTTGCAGTGGAAGGAAGAAACCAACAAGACACTCAAAATTCCTTCCAAAATAAGAAACAAGCAACAAGGCAGAACAAAAAGAGAAGGAGACTGAGCAGAGTGATGAGGGAAAGCAAGAAGAAATTGAAGTGTTAACCACTGAGAAGGAAAGTCCCAAAATGTAGTCCACTGTCAAAGAAGAAAGATCAAAGCATGAAAAATGCTCAAAATGGGTGGAAGAACAAGAAGATCCCAACCGAGGGATTTTCAAAGGGAGATAAAGTACAGTTAATCTACCAACAGTTGGGAACAAACCAACAAGCTGATGACTACTACACTGTCAACATGATACTCTCACTAGAGCATGCAGAAATTGAATAAAAAGACGCTGGAAGGAAGCTCACAGTGAGGGGAGACAAGCTGAGACACTACAATCATAAACCAACATAATGAAGGCCCAATGTCAAGCTAATGACAATAAAGAAGCGCTTGTTGGGAGGCAACCCAACCTGAGGTAGTTTTCTTTTCCAACCATTTCAATAAATAGGTTAATTAGTTTTATCTGTATTGCAAGGAGCTAAGTTTGGTGTTGCACACTAAAACAATTTAATTTAAGGGAGAATGAATGATGCTAAGTTTGGTGTTCCACCAAAAATCTCATTTGAAACATATTCTCATCATCTGCATAAAGGTTTGCTAGCTCTAAGCAAGTAGACAAACTATTTAACCATTACTTGTTTCTAGTTTAGCTTTATAACCTTTAGCAAAGACAAAAGAATTCATAAATGGTTAGCTTGTTGCATCAGAAACATTGGCAAGGATTAAGTTTGGTGTTCCCACACCAAAGTAAGTCTGAAAGCCATACTCAATTCATGCATACTAACCATTTGCTTAAGGGCTTGAGAAGCAAGCAACTTTTGAAGATTATGCAGGAAAACAGCTAATAATTGAAGACAGTCTGCATTATAACCCAAAAGGGACACAACAGAAGGAAGAATGAAAAGCTGCAACCCAACAGGTTGTATTTGCATCTAATCCCTGTTGCTGATAAATATTTTAAATTAGGAATCCCTATATGTCTGGCTAAAGCGTTAATTTAGTTGTAAGTGAAAATGCTTGCCATGAATGCTAATCTGCATAATGTTTGTCATCCATCATTAGCTTGAATTTTGTTTTATTTCCTTGTTGTTTGAATAAAAGGAAAATGTTTGAAATAGAAAGTGAATGTCCAATGTTGAAAAAATGTGAATGGAAATTAGTGGTGGTATTTGCTTGATTTAATGAATAGCTCACAAAATAAAAGCTGCATAATGACATGTTCCTTGAAGTATGAACTAGCTTGCTGCTATAAAGTCTACTATAAATGAAAATCCCTTGAGAATGAAGCAAAACAAAAAGAAAAGAAAGAGAAAAGCCAAGAATTGGCAAAGAAACAAAAAATAAGGCTAGACACCAATAGCTTGGACCCTAGGACATATGCTTGTGGTGTTTGTGTACTAGGATATGCTTGAACAAGTAAGTTCTAAGGAGTATTTTGAAACTTGGCCACTTAGATCAACTGATTTTAGATTGCCAACTGAAAGTCCACTATCAAGAGCAACCTAGCTACAAAACACCTAGTAATCCAAAGAGATGCTGGGCATCAATGCTTTTAGGAAGAAAATGTGAGCCATGTGTCTGTAGTGAAGAAATGTTGAGCAAAACAAAGCTAAAGGCGGCTGCAACATTTGCCACCAAGCTTTCAATGAGTAATAAGCTCTCTAAGCGAATTAAGAGAGGAAAAGTTAGCAAGGGATCAAGCAAAAGCAAAGCATTGTAGCAGAAACCTTAGTGAACCTTTGAGGAAACATTTCTTATATAGCAACAAGTAATAAATGAGCTACCATTGTCTGCATAAAATGCCATGAACCAAGTTCAACTATCTGCTAAATAAGGATATGCATACTTCTTTGTTTCATTTCATTTACTCTTATGTTTAATGCTTGCTTGGGGACAAGCAAGGTTTAAGTTTGGTGTTGTGATGACAAGTCATCTTATGCTAGCTTTTTAAGCACTTTTCACTTGTTTCATTAGGTTCTATGCACTTTCTTGCATTATAAGTAAGTGGTTTATAGTGGATTTGCATGGTGTTGTTGAATCAATCAACCATCCTTTATTTGACACTAAATCATGAGGTTTAAGCTAAAATTAATTGGTTTTTGAATGATTTATAAACCTTGTGAATTTGGTGATACTTTGATTGGTTGTTTTGATTACTTGTAGGTGAAGAAAAGACAAAAACAAGAAAGCGTGGCCTATGAAGCGTAGCCAAAGGAAATAAAAGCGTGGCACATCAAGGGAGAAGAGCCATAGCGCTCTCTCAAAGAGCTCAGTGCTCTCTATGAGAGCCCTACTCAAAGCCAAGAAAGCAAGGGGCAAGGAAGTTGCGCTCTCCAAGGAAGCAAGGCAAAACTCACAATGCTCGGTTAACACAAGTAACTTCATCGGGCTCCATTTCAATTTAATTCAAGGTGCAATGTTTGCTAGTGAAGGCCATAAGGTTCGAACCCATGAGCCAAGGGACCAAGAGAAGCGCTCCTTGCAAGGAAAATGAGCAAAAATTGGCCGAAATGCATTCACAAGGTTTCGAACCAAGGAGTTGAGAAGCGCTACCTTTGGTTATCTTCAAAATTGAAGCTGAAATGCCTCCACCAAGGCTCGAAGGTGAGCCTCACTTGCAACACAAGAGCACTCAGCTTTTACCACTCACCAAGTGCTAGCAATTCTTGACACGACCAAGGGAGCTTTGTGCGCGATGCTTGACACGGCCAAGGAAGGCTTGGTGCGCAAGACTTGGCACCAACAACGCAGCATGGATACTGCGCTCTTGGCATTAACCGAGCGCTACCCTGACACGGACAAGGAGCTGGGACGTGTGAGAATTAGAGGTCCAAGGCAAGGGGAATGCTACACTCACTCCACCAACCGAGCACCCTACTGGGAGTGTGACCCATGGTCAAAATTCAACCAAAATTCCAATTAAATTCAAATCTTCACAAAATTAAAAAGCCCACTCCAAATTCTAAAATCCAAAAATAGGAAGTGTATAAATAAAAGTTAGTTTGATTTAGGGAGGACTTTCCTTACCTTTTCTTACCTTTTAGGATTTTTAGACACTTTTAATTTTCATTGGAGAGCTGAATTTGAGATTTGAGCTTTGGGTTTGGGAATTGGAAGAGAGAATTGAGTTCTCTTCTTATTTGTTCTTACTTCTACACTCTTCATTCTTTGTTTTAAATCTTGGATTGAGAATTGAAGGAATTTTATTTCATTCTTGATCTAAGATCTCTCTTTGTTTACTTTCTGCATAATTTCAAAGAATTGTGATTTGGATCTAAGTTTCCTTTACTGTTTTCATCTCTACTTCTTCTACAATTGTTCTCTATTGGATCAAGGAAGGAATTGAGATCTAGACTTGTTCTCTAGTCTCATTCAACCCCTGAGATCTTTAACTTCTCTTTTAGTTATTACAATTGAACTGAATTTACTTTCTATTTTGCTTCTTGAAGCAATTCTTCTTTTCTGTTTAGATATGCTGCATTTTAATTCATCCTTTACTTCTCTGTTGATTGTCATTTACTTTCTCTTGTTTAATTTCTGAAATCCTAGCTCCCAAAGCCATTTATGATTCAAGCAATTTATATTTCTTGCACTCTAAGCTTCAGCTAGTTATATTTCTTGCAATATAAGCTTCTGTCATTTATATTACTTGCACTTAAAGATTCAGCTTCTTTACTTCCTTTGCTCTTTAATTTACAGTCAATTATCCCTCTCTCTTTAAATTTCATGCAATTTAGCTTCTTTTGGATACAAATCACTCAAATCAACACTTGTTTGCTTGACTAAATCAACCACCTAACTAAAATTGCTCAATCCTTCAATTCCTATAGGATCGACCTCACTCATGTGAGTAATTATTACTTGATGCGACCCGGTACACTTGCCGGTGAGTTTTGTGTTGGATCGTTTTCCACACATCATGGGGTGAACATTAGAATAAAAAACAAAGGGACTTCAACTCTAACAGTTTTGGCAACACAAACAAACATAATCAATCCCCTACTAACAACAACCACTACACACAACCACAAGACACACATAGCCAACCTCATTACACTTCACAAACCCCCCAAAATTAATTCTCCATACCACTTAATCTACAAAACAACTCCTACAATTTTTCAAACAATTTCCACCAACAACCATCACAACCCACACAGCCCCATCCAAAATCTCAAAGGATCTCTAACTTAGAAATGTTGATGGAGAAACTCATCAAAACTCAAGAGATGGCAAGACAAGATTAAGAAGCAGCAAGAAAAGATCAAGCCATAGCAAGCAAAAACCAAGAAGCTTCAATCAGAAATCTTGAGAGGCATATAGAGCAAATGGCTAAGCAAATTTTAGAAATGGTTGAGAAGAGAGCAAATACCTTCCTCAATGTCACTGAAAGGGACAAAGGAAAAGCTACAAAGTGGGAGGAGTGCAAGGCAATCACAGTGGGAAGTGAGAAGACTATGAAGAAGGAAGCCATCAATCAGGAAAAACACAACAGAGAAGTTCCACAAGAAGAGATAGAGGAGAAAAGTGAAGAGGATCAGAAAACCAAGAAGGCACAAATCTCAAAGGGAGACAAGAACATCCTTGAGCTACAGCTACAAGAGAAGAAGGAAGGGGTGAAGCCATATGTCTCCAAACTTCCATAGCCTTAGAGGTTCAAAAAAGAAAATGAGGATAAGCAATACTCAAAATTCCTAGACATGTTCAAGACACTCAGCATCAATATTCCTTTCTTAGAAGCACTTGAACAGATGCCATTGTATGCCAAATTTATGAAGGAAGTGCTGATAAAGAAAAAGTCCCTAAAAGAAGGAAAAATTGTTGAGATGACAAAGGAATATAGTGCTATTCTCCAAAGAGAGTTGCCAGAGAAGAAAGATGATCTTGGGAGTTTTTATATACCTTGCACCATAGGAAACATAACAATTGAGAAGTCATTCTGTGACCTTGGTGCAAGCATAAACTTGATGCCTTTGTCTCTAATGAGGAAACTCCAAATTTTGGAGCTGAAATCCACACGAATACTTCTTCAAATGGCTGACAAATCCATTCAGCAAGCTCTTAGAGTTGTAGAGAATATACTAGTAAAAGTGGGGAAATTCCTTCTCCCAACTGATTTTGTCATCCTGTATATAGAGGAGGACCCTAACACTCCCATCATTATGGGGAGGCCTTTCCTAGCTACGGGTAGAGCACTGATAGATGTTGAAAAAGGAGAATTGTTGCTAAGAGTGCATGATGAGCACCTAGCATTTCATGTCTTCGAAACTTTACATGAGCCTACTCAAGAAGAAGAATACAAGAAGGATAATGCCTGATATCATAGCTCAAAGGAGACAATTAAGGAGTCAAATCCAACATGTCTAAACCCATGCTTTAAAGAATTAGAGATGGTGCAACAAACCAAAGAAGTCAAGGAGGAACTAGATCCAAAACCCACAAATAAAAACCATCAAGGCATGAATCATCTTTTGAGAAAGAAAAAATAAGAAGAGGCCAAGAGGATGGAGAAACAAGAAAATCCCCACTTAAGGCTTCTCACCAGGGGATAAAGTGATGTTAAACACCCAACCATTGAAGGTGTCTCCACAATTGTCTAAGTACTATACTGTGAACCGGGTCCTTTCACTTGAACACCTAGAGATCATTAAAGAAGAGACCGGAAGGAAGTTTACAGTAAGAGGAGAAAAGCTGAGACACTATTATTTTCAGCCCCCATGATCAAAGGATAAGATGTCAAGCTAGTGACAATAAAGAAACGCTTGTTGGGAGGCAACCCAACCTGAGGTAGTTTTTTTTCATAGCTATTTCAATTAAAAGGTTGAGTGGCTTTATCTATATTGCAAGGAGCTAAGTTTGGTGTTGCACACCTAAACAAATTAGGGGAGAATGAAGGATGCTAAGTTTGGTGTTCCACCATGAATTTCATTGAAAAACACATTTTCACCCTCTGCATAAATGGTTACCAGCTCCAAACAGTCAGAGAAAACCACTTAACCATGGTCTATTTTCTAGTTTTTTTTAAGTCTTATTGCCTTCAGCAAAGACAAAAGGTTTCACATATGGTTTACTTGATGCATAAGAAACATTGGCAAAGGACTAAGTTTGGTGTTCACACACCAAAGAAAGTTCAAAAGCCCACAAACAATTCATGCATGCTAACCATTTGCCTAAGGGCTTGAGAAACAAGCAACTTCTAAGGATTATGTAGGAAAACATTCAACCTGTGGAGGGGGTCTGCATCATTGTCCAAAGGAAGTACAACAAAGAGAAATAATGATGACAGAAGAAAAAACTGAGAGACAGTCCCAACAGGTTGCATTGACACTTAATCCTTTTGCTGTATTTTAACTTGAGGATTCCTTTATATCTTGCTGAAGTGTTCAACTAGGTGTAAGTGGAGATGTTTGCCAAAAATGCTAGCCTGCATTGTGCTTGTTGTTACACACTTGTTTAAATTTTGTTTAGTTTTCCTTCTGCATAAATAAAAGAAAAATGTTTGAAACAGAAAGTGATTATCCAATGTTGTAGGAATTGGAATGAGAATTCAGTGGTGGTACTTGCTTGTTTTAATGATTATCTTAATAATAAAAGATGCATGATAGAATGTCCTTGAAGTGTGAATTAAGTTGCTGCTACAAAACCTTTTATTAGTGAATATCCCTTGGGAATAAAGCAAAGTGAGAAGAAAAAAAAAGAAAAGCCAAGAATGGGCAAAGAAACAAACAATAAGGTTAGACACCAATAGCTTGGACCCTAGAACATATGCCTGTGGTGTTTTTGTACTAGGATATGCTTGGACAAGTAGGTTCTGAGGAGTATTTTGAAACTTGGCCACTTGGATCAACTGATCTGGAATTGCCAACTGAAAATCCAGTATCAAGAGCAACCTAGCTACAAAGAATTTAGTGATCCAAAGAGATGCTGGGCATTAATGTTCCTAGGAAGAAATTGTGAGCCATGTGTCTGTGGTGAGAAAGTGATGAGCAAAATTAAGACAAAAGGCTACTGCAACACTTGCCACCAAGCTTTCATTAATAAATAAGCTATCTAAAGCAAAAGAAAGAAAGAAAAAGCTAGCAAGGGATCAATCAAAAAGCAAGGCAGTATAGCAGCAACTCTAGTGAACATTTAAGGAAGTATATCTTATCTATCAGCAAGGAATAAATGAGCTACATTTGTCTGTATAAAACCCCATAAACCAAGTTCAATTATCTGCTAAATAAGGACATGCATACTTCTCTGTTTCATTTCATTAGGTTTTATGCACTTTCTTGCATTATAAGTAATTAATTTGAAGTGGATTTGCATGGTTATATTGAATCAATCAACCATCCTTTATTTGACACAAACTCGTGAGGCTTAAGCTAGAATTAGTTGGTTTTTGAATGGTTTATAAACCTTGTGAATTTGGTGATGCTTTGATTGGTTGTTTTGATTACTTGTATGTGAAGAAAAGAAAGAAACAAGGAAAGCGTTGCTCAACCAAGCATGGCCCATGAAAAGCATGGCACTCACTCAAGAAATAGGGCCAGCGCTCAGTTAGTGAGCGGAGCACTCAATTTTTGAACGCTAGCAATTGAAGACCAAAGCAAAGGCAAGGACGCTCTGTTGGTTCATTTCACTGAGCGCCCAAGGGAACCAAAATTTACAAAGCAAAGCCAATAGCGCTCAGTTAACTTAGTTAACTTTTTCGTGGCCTTCCCAAAAGGAAAACAAGGTGGGACAATAGCAAAGGGGGCAGCCAAGGTTCAAACCATGCATACAAGGCATGGAATAAGCGCTACTTTACACAAAGAAATTGCTAGCAAAAATGAAGCCAGTGAAGTTCGAAGTGGAGACCATGTACCAAACAAAGGGCGCTGCATTTGAAGCTTTCACTGAGCGCTACTCTTCATGAGGAATGGCTTCAAAATGAACTCACCAATGCTCGAAAATGGGAGCCTCACTTACAAGCAAGGGTGCTACGTTGCATGAGTTCACCGAGCGCTAGTATGACCAAAGAAATGGGCCAAAAAGAGGCCACCATGGTTCGAATGGGGAGTCCCACCCAAGGCTTGTAGCGCTACCTTGAAATTATTAACTGAGTGCTATGAAGGAAGGCTTGGTTCGAGCCTGGGAGGAGCAAAGGGAGCGCTACGTTTGGTTACTTCACTGAGCGCTCCCTGGTGCACGAAATTGTGTATGCCAATATTAATGGACTATTTCTCACAGCTTCGCACAACTAACCAGCAAGTGCACTGGGTCGTCCAAGTAATAGCTTACGTGAGTAAGGGTCGAATCCCACGGAGATTTTTGGTTTAAAGCAAGCTATGGTTATCTTATTATTCTTAGTCAGGACTCCAACAACAGTGTTTTTCAAGTTCAATTGTAAAAAGTGAAAGGGCATAAAATAAATACTTATTGTGCAATAATGGAGAATATGTTGAAGTTTTGGAGATGCTTTGTCCTCTGAATTCCTGCAACATAATGCTTTTTCACTTTCATAAATGCAAGGCTCCTTCCATGGCAAGCTATATGTAGGGTGTCACCGTTGGCAATGGCTACTTCCCATCCTCTCAGTGAAAATGGTCTAAATGCTCTGTCACAGCACGGCTAATCATCTGTTGGTTCTCGATCATGTCGGAATAAGATCCATTGATCCTTCTGCGTCTGTCACTACGCCCAACACTCGCGAGTTTGAAGTTCTTCACAGTCATCCAATCCCAGAATCCTACTCGAAATACCACAGACAAGGTTTAGACTTTCCAGATCCTCATGAATGCCGCCAACAATTCTAGCTTATACCACAAAGATTCTGATTAAGAAATCTAAGAGATACTCATTCAATCTAATGTAGAACGGAGGTGGTTGTCAGGCACATGTTCATGGATTGAGGAAGGTGATGAGTGTCACGGATCATCACCTTCTTCATAATGAAGCGCGAATGAACATCTTAGATAGGAACAAGCATGTTTGAATGGAAAGCAGAAATAATTGCATTAATTCATCGAGATGCTGCAGAGCTCCTTACCCCCAACAATGGAGTTTAGAGACTCATTCTATCAAAGAGTATAAAATTCAGATTGAAAAATGTCATGAGATGCAAAATAAATCTCTAAAAGTTGTTTAAATACTAAACTAGAAACCTAGGTTTACAGAAAATGAGTAAACTAGGATGGATAGAGCAGAAATCCACTTCTGGGGCCCACTTGATGTGTGCTGGGGCTGAGACTTAAGCTTCTCACGTGCCTGACCAGTTTCTGGAGTTGAACGCCAGGTTGTAACCTATTTCTGGCGTTGAACTCCAACTTGCAGTCTATTTCTGGCGCTGAACGCCAAACTGCAACATGGAACTGGAGTTGAACGCCAGTTTACGTCATCTATCTTTGCGCAAAGTATAGACTATTATATATTGCTCGAAAGCCCTGGATGTCTACTTTCCAACCCAATTGAGAGCGCGCCAATTAGACTCCTGTAGTTCCAAAAAATCCAATCCGAGTGCAGGGAAGTCAGAATCCAACAGCATCAGCAGTCCTATTTTAGCCTAAATTAGATTTTTGCTCAGCTCCCTCAATTTCAGCCAGAAAATACCTGAAATTACAGAAAAACACACAAGCTCATAGTAAAGTCCAGAAATATGAATTTTGCCTAAAAAGTAATAAAATTATACTAAAAACTAACTAAAACATACTAAAATCTACATGAAATTACCCCCAAAAAGCGTATAAAATATCCGCTCATCACAACACCAAACTTAAACTGTTGCTTGTCCTCAAGAAACTAGATAAATAAAATAGGATAAAAAAAGAAATTAAGAAGCAATAATATCTCAGAGTTTCAAGTGAAGCTCATATTCTAATCAGATGAGTGGGACTAGTAGCTTTTTACCTCTGAATAGTTTTGGCATCTCACTTTATCCTTTGAAATCCAGAATGATTGGCATCCATAGGAACTTAGAATTCAGATAGTATTATTGATTCTCCTAGTTTAGTATGTTGATTCTTGAACACAGTTACTTTATGAGTCTTGGCCGTGGCCCTAAGCACTTTGTTTTCCAGTATTACCACCAGATACATAAATGCCACAGACACATGACTGGATACATAAATGCCACAGACACATAACTGGGTGAACCTTTTCAGATTGTGACTTAGCTTTGCTAAAGTCCCCAATTAGAGGTGTCCAGAGTTCTTAAGCAAACTCCTTTGCTTTGGATCACAACTTTAACCACTCAGTCTCAAGCTTTTCACTTGGACCTGCATGCCACAGGTACATGGTTAGGGACAGCTTGATTTAGCCACTTAGGCCTGGATTTATTTTCTTGGGCCCTCCTATCCATTGATGCTCAAAGCCTTAGATCCTTTTCACCCTTGCGTTTTGGTTTTAAGGGTTGTAGGCTTTTTCTTTTTCTTTATCCAATGATTCCTCTTTTTTTTCACTACTTTTTCTTGCTTCAAGAATCAATTTTATGATTTTTCAGATCATCAATAATATTTCTCTTGTTCATCATTCTTTCAAGAGCCAATACTTTTAACATTCATGAATTTCAATATCAAAAAATATGCACTGTTCAGGCATTCATTCAGAAAACAAAAAGTATTGCCACCACATATAAATAATTAGAATTTTCCTTATTAAGAACTTGAAATTAAATTGCCTCTTTATTCTAAAAATCTACTATTTTATTCATGTTTGATGATGATGAGAAAAATAAATTATAGCTTAATTGAAAATAAAATCAAAATAGGTATACTAATTACTACTACTCCTATATAACTTCTAAGGTAAATCTATAAGACAACTATCATAGAGTAAAGCTAAGATTAGGACTCAACAACCTTTATTTTGGG
>NC_029772.3:63921617-63932874 GCF_000817695.3 Arachis duranensis | reverse complement strand
TAGTATTCAAATTGAGGAAATTTCGGGAGGAATTCCTGTGCTCTCCTCTTGATGGGGTCATCCTGCACTTGTTGTTTTTCCATTGATGTTTTGGTGATTGGTCGCTCAACTGAGATATACTCAGTTATTCCCAACTTTACTCCAGCATCTTTACATAGCATAGATATTAAGCTAGGATAAGCCAATTTGGCATCTTTGGAGTTCTTGTTTGCAATTATGTAAAGTTCACACGAAATCAATTGATGAACTTCCACTTCTCTTCCTAACATAATGTAGTGGATCATCACTGCTCTTTTAACGGTGACCTCAGAGCGGTTGCTAGTGGGCAGTATAGAACACCCAATGAAGTCCAGCCAGCCTCTGGCGACTGGTTTGAGATCTTCTCTCTTGAGTTGATTTGGGACGCCCTTGGTGCTGGTGGTCCACTTGGCTCCAGGGAGGCATATGTCCTCTAGAATCTTCTCCAGGCCTTTATTTGTTCTCATCATTCTCCTATTAAAGGAGTCTGGGTCATCTTTCAGCTGAGGTAGCTTAAATATCTCCCTGATTTTATCAGGGTGGATGTGAACAATCTTTCCCCTGACCAAGGTCCGATAGTCATAGAGAGCAGTTCCAGATATTCTCTACCTTTCTGTTTGCCACATATTAGCGTAGAATTCCTGAACCATGTTTCTTCCCACCTTTGTCTCAGGATTAGCTAGGATTTCCGAGCTCCTGGTTTGAATTTGCTCTTGGATCTCCGGATATTCATCATCTTTCAGATCGAATTTGACTTCTGGGATCACTGACCTTAGACCCATTATTTTGTAGTAATGGTCTGAATGTTCTTTGGTTAAGAACTTCCCTTGATTCCAAAGTGGTTTTGGAATACTCTCTTTCTTGCCTCTTGGAGTGGGTTGTTTTCCTTTAGGAGCCATGATCTTAGTGGGTATAGTTTAGTGATCACGGATAAACACACCAAACTTAGAGGTTTGCTTGTCCTCAAGCAAAAGAAAAAAAAGGAGAGGGATAGAAGGAGAGCTTGTTTTCGAATTATAGAGGAGAAGGGAGAGGCCGAGAGTGGATTTAAAGGGAGGGGGTGGGTTTTCAAAAATTTTGCAGAAAGATAGGATAGAAGATATGATTTGTAAAAGATAAATATGATAGGAAAAAGATATAATTGAAAATTGAAAAGATATGGAAGATATTTGAAAAAGATAAATCTAAATTTTTTTTTAAAAAAAAAGATTTGGGATTAAAGATAATTGATTTTTTTTTTTTTGAAAAAGATTTGAAAAGAAGTTGGATAGGATTTGTGTTTATGAATTAAGATACATTAGATATTTTTGAAAAAGAGATTTTAGAAATTAGGATTAAAATTTTTGGAATTGAAGGATGAGAGTTTGTAACATGTTTATGCAAGAAATCATGAATTGGAACATAAAAATTTGAAAAAATGTGAATTGAAAACGAATTTACCTCCTCCCCACAATCCTGGCGTTAAACGCCCAAACGCTGCATGTTTTGGGCATTTAACGCCCATTTGCAGCTTCTCCTGAGCATTCAACACCCAGCTGTTGCTTCTAGCTGGCGTTGAACGCCAGAAACTCCTTTGTCACTGGGCTTTTTCTGAACGCCCAGGACGCTATAAATCTGGCGTTAAACACCCAAAAGGTGCTTCTTTCTGGCGTTCTGCCCAGAAGATGCTTGTTTCTGGCATTTAACGCCCAGATGGCTATCCTTACTGGCGTTGAACGCCCAGTAGATGCTTCTTTTGGGCGTTCAACGCCCAAAACTGCTCTTACTGGCTTTTTCGCACCAGTGAGCTTTCTTTTTGCTCTTTTATCCTGCGAATCCTTCTGTAATTTTTGTGAACTCGAGCAATTGCTATTTTACCTTGAAGATAATTGACATAAACCTATAAAAATCAATTAATTAACAAATAAGCTTTGTAAATGGCTGGGTTGCCTCCCAGCAAGCGCTTCTTTATTGTCTTTAGCTGGACTAATACTGAGCTTTAATCAAGTCTTAGTTTTGAGCATTCTTGCTCAAAATTGCTTTCAAGATAATGTTTAACTCTCTGTCCATTAACAATGAACTTTTTGTTAGAATCATTTTCTTGAAGCTCCACATATCCATATCGTGATACACTTGTAATCACATATGGACCTCTCCACCGGGACTTCAATTTTCCGGGGAACAATCTGAGCCTAGAATTAAACAGCAGAACTTTCTGCCCTGGCTCAAAGACTCTGGAGGACAGTTTCTTATCATGCCATCTTTTTGCCTTCTCTTTGTAAATTTTTGCATTTTCGAAAGCATTGAGTCTGAATTCCTCTAGCTCATTTAACTGGAGCAATCGTTTTTCTCCAGCTAACTTTGCATCAAGGTTTAAGAATCTGGTTGCCCAATAGGCCTTATGTTCCAGTTCCACTAGTAAGTGACAGGCTTTTCCATACACCAGCTGGTATGGAGAAGTTCCTATAAGTGTCTTGAATGCTGTTCTGTATGCCTACAGAGCATCATCCAAGCTTCTTGCCCAATCCCTTCTACGGTTAATCACAGTCCATTCCAGGATTCTTTTAAGTTCTCTATTAGAGATTTCAGCTTGCCCATTTGTCTGTGGATGATATGGAGTAGCTACCCTGTGGCTAACTCCATATCGAACCAAAGAAGAGTAAAGCTGTTTATTGCATAAATGAGTGCCCCCATCACTGATTAGTACTCTAGGGATGCCAAATCTGCTGAAGATGTGTTTCTAGAGGAATGCCACTAGAATATAAGTGTTTGAGTATGATGGTGGGAAAGGTCCCATAAAGTCAATACCCCATACATCAACAACTCAATCTCCAAGATCCCTTGTTGAGGCATGGCATAACTGTGAGGCAGATTGCCAGATCTTTGGCAACTGTCACAATTAAGTACAAACACTCAGGAGTCTTTATAGATAGTAGGCCAGTAGAAGCCACATTAGAGTACTCTTGTAGCTGTTCGCTCACTTCCAAAATATCCTCCATACTGTGATCCATGGCAGTGCCAGAGGATCTTCTGTGCTTATTCTTTAGGCACACATCTACGGATTACTCCGTCTGCACATCTCTTGAAGAGATATGGTTCATCCCAAAGATAGTACTTTGCATCCGTGATCAATTTATTTGTTTGCTGCCTACTGTACTCTTTGGGTATGAATCTCACTGCCTTGTAGTTTGCAATGTCTGTAAACCATGGCACTTTCTGGATGGCAAAGAGGTGCTCATCCGGAAAGTTTTCAGAGATTTCAGTAAGAGGGAGGGACGCCCCTTCTACTGGTTCTATTCGGGACAGATGATCTGCTACTTGGTTCTCTATCCCTTTTCTGTCTCTTATTTCTATATCAAACTCCTACAGAAGCAACACCCATCTGATGAGTCTGGGTTTTGAATCCTGCTTTATGAGTAGATATTTAAGAGCAGCATGGTCAGTGTACACAATCACTTTTGATCCTACTAAATAAGATCTGAACTTGTCAATGGCGTAAACCACTGTAAGTAACTCTTTTTCTGTGGTTGTGTAGTTCTTCTGTGCGTCATTTAAAACACGACTGGCATAGTAAATGACGTGCAAAAGCTTGTCATGCCTTTGTCCAAACACTGCACCAATGGCATGGTCATTGGCATCACACATTAGTTCAAATGGTAATGTCCAGTCTGGTACAGAGATGACTGGTGCTATGACCAGCTTAGCTTTCAGAGTCTCAAACACCTACAGACACTCTTTATCAAAGATAAATGGTGTGTCAGTAGCTAGCAGATTACTCAGAGGTTTGGCGATTTTTGAAAAATCTTTTATAAACCTCCTATAGAATCCTGCATGCCCCAGAAAGCTTCTGATTGCCTTAGCATTGGCAGGTGGTGGTAACTTTTCAATTACCTCCACCTTAGCTTGATCCACCTCTATTCCCTTGTTCAAAATTTTGTGCCCAAGGGCAATTTCTTCAGTCACCATAAAGTGACATTTCTCCCAGTTTAAAACCAGATTAGTCTCTTAGCATCTCTTTAGAACAAGTGCTAGATGGTCAAGATAGGAGCTGAATGAGTCTCCAAACACTGAAAAGTCATCCATGAAGACTTCCAAAAATTTTTCCACCATATCAGAGAAAATAGAGAGCATGCATCTTTGAAAGATTGCAGGTGCATTGCACAGACCAAATGGCATCCTTCTGTATGCAAATACTCTAGATGGGCATGTGAATGCTGTTTTCTCTTGATCCTGGAGATCTACTGCAATTTGATTATAACCTGAATATCCATCTAGGAAGCAGTAGTATTCATGACCTGCTAGTCTTTCTAGCATCTAGTCTATGAATGGTAAAGGAAAATGATCATTTATGGTAGCTGTATTGAGCCTTCTGTAATCAATACACATACGCCACCCTGTAACTGTTCTTGTAGGAACTAGTTCATTTTTTCATTATGAACCACTGTCATGCCACCCTTCTTAGGGACGACTTGGACAGGGCTTACCCAGGGGCTATCAGAAATAGGATAAATAATCCCAACCTCTAGTAATTTAGTAACCTCCTTCTGCACCACCTCCTTCATGGCTGGATTCAGCCGCCTCTGTGGTTAAACCACTGGCTTAGCATCATCCTCCAATAGGATCTTGTGCATGCATCTGGCTGGGCTAGTGCCCTTAAGATCACTGATGGACCACCCAAGAGTTGTCTTGTGTGTCCTTAGCACTTGAATTAGTGCTTCCTCTTCCTGTAGCTCTAAGGTAGAGCTTATGATTACAGGAAAAGTGTCACCTTCTCCCAGAAATGCGTATTTCAAGGATGGTGGTAATGGTTTGAGCTCGGGTTTAGGAGATTTCTCCTCTTCCTGAGGGATTTTCAGAGGTTCTATTATTCTCTCTGGTTCCTTCAGATTAGGCTGAGTATCTTTAAAGATATCCTCTAGATCTGATTCGAGACTCTCAGTCATATTGACCTCTTTTACCAGAGAGTCAATAATATCAATGCTCATGTAGTCATTTTGGGTGTCTGGATGCTGCATAGCTTTGACAACATTTAACTTAAACTCGTCCTCATTGACTCTCAGGGTTACTTCCCCTTTTTGGACGTCAATGAGGGTTCATCCAGTTGCTAGGAAAGGTCTTCCTAGAATGAGAGTTGCACTCTTGTGCTCCTCCATTTCCACCACAAAGTCAGTGGGAAAGGCAAATGGCCCAACCTTAACAATCATGTCTTCAATCACGCTTGATGGGTGTTTAATGGAACCATCAGCAAGTTGGAGACATATCCGGGTTGGTTTGACCTCATCAGTCAATCCAAGCTTTTTGATAGTAGATGCAGGTATTAGGTTGATACTTGCCCCAACATCACATAGAGAATGCTTGGTACAAGTACCTTCTAATGTTCATGGTATCATAAAGCTTCCGGGATCTTTAAGCTTCTCAGGTAAGCTTTTCAGAATGACTGCACTGCATTCTTCAGTGAGGTAAACTTTCTCAGTTTCCCTCCAATCCTTCTTATAACTTAAGATCTCTTTCATGAACTTAGCATAAGAGGGTATTTGCTCAAGTGCCTCTACAAACGGAATTTCTATTTCAAGAGTCCTAAGGTAGTCTGCAAAGTGGGCAAATTACTTATCCTGTTTCGCTTGGCGGAGTTTCTGAGGATAAGGCATTTTGGCTTTGTATTCCTCAACCTTAGTTCTGTAGGTTTTTTGCCTACAGATGTGGGTTGAGAAGCCTTTTTAGAGGAGTTGCTATCAGCACTTGTATGTGTCTGATCTCCCACTGGCGTTTGAATGCCAGGGGTGGAAGTTGGAGTGGCATTAGACGCCAACTCCTTATCTGTTTCTGGCGTCTGAACGCCAGAACTGGGCTTCCTTTAGGCATTCAACGCCAGTTCCTTGCTTGTTTCTGGCATTGGACGCTAGGACTGAGCATGGGTTGGGCGTTCAACGCCAGCTTTTCCACCCATTATCTGGCGTTTGAGCGCCAGAATTATTCTTCTCTGGGCTCTGACTGTACTCAGAGGGATTTTGGGTAGCAGTCTGCTCATTTCTTGGCTTCCTGCTACCTTGAAGTGGGGTATTTAATGTTTTTCCACTTCTTAATTGAACTGCTTGGCATTCTTCTGTTATTTGTTTTGATAACTGCTGTTCTGTTTGCTTCAACTGCACTTACATATTAATATTAGCCATTCTTATTTCTTGCAATATTTCCTTGAATTCGGCTAGCTGTTTTGTTAGAAAATCTAATTACTGATTGAATTCAGTAGCTTGTTTAGCAGGACTGAGTTCAGCAGTTACTGTTTTAGCCTCTTTGTTGATGGAAGGTTCACTGCTTAGGTACAGATGCTGATTTCTGGCAACTGTATCAATAAGCTCTTGAGCTTCTTCTATTGTCTTTCTCATGTGTATAGATCCACCGGCTGAGTGGTCTAGAGAAGTCTGAGCTCTCTCTGTAAGCCCAAAATAGAAGATGTCTAACTACACCCACTCTGAAAACATTTCAGAGGGGTATTTTCTCAGCATCTCTCTGTATCTCTCCCAGGCATCATAAAGGGATTCATTATCTCCTTGTTTAAAGCCTTGGATGCTTAGCCTTAGCTGTGTCATCCGTTTTGGAGGAGAATAGTGATTCAGGAATTTTTCTGACAACTGTTTCTATGTCTTTATGTTGTCCTTAGGTTGGTTATTTAACCACCTCTTAGCTTGGTCTTTTACAGCAAATGGAAACAGTAACAATCTGTAGACATCCTGATCTACTTCATTATCATGTACTATGTCAGCAATTTGTAAAAACTGTGCCAGAAACTCTGTAGGTTCTTCCTGTGGAAGATTGGAATACTGGCAACTTTGCTGCACCATGATAATGAGCTGAGGGTTCAACTCAAAACTACTAACTCCAATGGAGGGTATACATATACTACTCCCATATGAAGCAGTAGTGGGGTTAGCATATGACCCCAGAGTCCTTCTGGACTGTTCATTTACACTTAAGTCCATAATGGAGAAAGGGAGATGATGTGAATTTATTTTATTTATTTTATTATATAAAAAAATTTCGAAATAATAAAAAATAAAATAAAATAAAATAAAGACGACAATAAAATTAAAAATAAATAAAAATAAAAATAAAATAAAAAAGAATTTAAAAATATTTTATGAAGATTTTAAAAAAGTGAGGAGAGAGAAAGTGGTTAAGATATTTTCGAAAAAGATAAAAAAAAATTTTTAAATCTTAAAAGGATAAGATTTGAAAAATTTTGAAATTGAAATCTGAATTTTTATATAAAAAAAATTCGAAAATATGGCTTAAAAATAGTTAGAAAAGATGTTCTTTCAAATTTTGAATTTTATGATGAAAGAGAAAAACACACAAAAGACACAAGACTTAAAAATTTTTAGATCTAATGCTCCTTGTTTTCGAAAATTTTGGAGGGAAAATACTAAGAAACACCAAACTTAAAAATTTTAAGATCAAAACACAAGAAAGACTCAAGAACACCTTGAAGAATCACAAGAACAACAAGAACAAAAGAAAGAACACCAAACTTAAAATTTTTAGAAAACCAAATTAAATTTTCGAAAATTAAAGAAAATTAACAAGAAAACACCAAACTTAAAGTTTGGCAAAAGATTCAATCAAAGAAAAATTATTTTTGAAAAAGATTTTAAAAAGAAGATACCCAATTACCAAGAACATAAACCAACGCTCTAGCCAATTGAGCTATAAATGTATCGTGTTTTAAAGATGTATTTTTAATAAATGAAAATAAATTTTTTTGAAAACTAATATTTTGAACTTGCACAAGGAAAACACGAAAAATACACAAAATAGGAAAAACCAAAGATCAAACAAGAACAATTTAAAGATCAAGGAAAAATAAAGAACATGCAATTCGAAAATTGAAAGACAAAGAAGAACATGCAATTTACACCAAACTTAAAACATGACACTAAATTCACAGAAAAACTAAAAATTAATAAGGAAAACTAATATTTTTGAAAAACATTTTTTAGAAGGGATAATAAAAGATGCAATTCTAGTAAAAAAGATAAATTTTTCCTAATCTAAGCAACAAGATTCACCGTCAGTTGTTCAAACTCAAACAATCCCCGGCAACGGCGCCAAAAACTTGGTGCACGAAATTGTGTATGCCAATATTAATGGACTATTTCTCATAGCTTCACACATATAACCACCAAGTGCACTGGGACGTCCAAGTAATACCTTACGTGAGTAAGGGTCGAATCCCACGGAGATTGTTGGTTTGAAGCAAGCTATGGTTATCTTATTATTCTTAGTCAGGATTCCAACAACAGTGTTTTTCAAGTTCAATTGTAAAAAGTGAAAGGGCATAAAATAAATTCTTATTGTGCAATAATGGAGAATATGTTGGAGTTTTGGAGATGCTTTGTCCTCTGAATTCCTGCAACATAATGCTTTCTCACTTTCATAAATGCAAGGCTCCTTCCATGGCAAGCTGTATGTAGGGTGTCACCGTTGTCAATGGCTATTTCCCATCCTCTCAGTGAAAATGGTCCAAATGCTCTATCACAGCACGGCTAATCATCTGTTGGTTCTTGATCATGTCGGAATAAGATCCATTGATCCTTTTGCGTCTGTCACTACACCCAACACTCGCAAGTTTGAAGTTCGTCACAGTCATCCAATCCCAGAATCCTACTCGAAATACCACAGACAAGGTTTAGACTTTCCGGATCCTCATGAATGCCGCCAACAATTTTAGCTTATACCACAAAGATTCTGATTAAGGAATCTAAGAGATACTCATTTAATCTAATGTAGAACGGAGGTGGTTGTCAGGCACATGTTCATGGATTGAGGAAGGTGATGAGTGTCACGGATCATCACCTTCTTCATAGTGAAGCGCGAATGAACATCTTAGATAGGAACAAGCATGTTTGAATGGAAAGCAGAAATAATTGCATTAATTCATCGAGACGCTGCAGAGCTCCTCACCCCCAACAATAGAGTTTAGAGACTCATGCCATCAAAGAGTATAAAATTCAGATTGAAAAATGTCATGAGATGCAAAATAAATCTCTAAAAGTTGTTTAAATACTAAACTAGAAACCTAGGTTTACAGAAAATGAGTAAACTAGGATGGATATAGCAGAAATCCACTTCTAGGGCCCACTTGGTGTGTGCTGGGGCTGAGACTTAAGCTTCTCACGTGCCTGGGCTGTTTCTAGAGTTGAACGCCTGGTTGTAACCTGTTTCTGGCGTTGAACTCCAACTTGCAGCCTGTTTCTGGTGCTGAACGCCAAACTGCAACATGGAACTGGCGTTGAACACCAGTTTACGTCGTCTATCTTCACGCAAAGTATGGACTATTATATATTTTTGAAAAGACCTGGATGTCTACTTTCCAACCCAATTGAGAGCGCGCCAATTGGACTCGTGTAGCTCCAAAAACTCCATTTCGAGTGCAGGGAGGTTAGAATCCAACATCATCAGCAGTCCTTTTTCAGCCTAAATCATATTTTTGCTCAGCTCACTCAATTTCAGCCAGAAAATACCTGAAATTACAGAAAAACACAGAAACTCATAGTAAAGTCCAGAAATATGAATTTTGCCTAAAAACTAATAAAATTATTGGTGGACGAAATTGTGATCCTCAAAGTTGGTCTCTTTGTACTTGTATGAAATTTAAATATTGGCTCTATCAAGAATACCCCAAAGAGATCATGGTATGATGAATTGGGATCTTAATAATCCCTGGTAATGGCACCAACAGCTTAGTGTGGTTGTTGGACCAAAAGAGTTACAGGCACTGTTAGAGAATCTCACAACTCTATTCAACTAACCAGCAAGTGCACTGGGTCGTCCAAGTAATACCTTACGTGAGTAAGGGTCGATCCCACGGAGATTGTTGGTATGAAGCAAGCTATGGTCACCTTGTAAATCTCAGTTAGGCAGATTAAATTGGTTTATGATAAGTTCGAAAATTAATAATAAACAGAAAACAAAATAGGATAGAAATACTTATGTGAATCAATAGTGAGAATTTTAGATAGGCGTATGGAGATGCTGTGCTCCTCTTAAATCTCTACTTTCTTATTACATTCATCCAATTTCTTCTTACTCCTTTCCATGGCAAGCTGTATGAAGGGCATCACCGTTGTCAATGGCTACATCCCATCCTCTCAGTGAAAATGGTCCTATGCTCTGTCACAGCACGGCTAATCATCTGTCGGTTCTCAATCAGGTTGGAATAGAATCCCTTGATTCTTTTGCGTCTGTCACTAATGCCCAGCCTTCAGGAGTTTGAAGCTCGTCACAGTCATTCAATCCCGGAATCCTACCAGAATACCACAGAGAAGGTTAGACTTTCTGGATTCCCAGAATCCTACTCGGAATACCACAGACAAGGTTAGACTTTCCGGATTCCCATGAATGCCGCCATCTATCTAGCTTATACCACGAAGATTCTATTGGAGAATCTAAGAGATATGCGCCCGGCCTAAGGTAGAACGGAAGTGGTTGTCAAGCACGCGCGTTCATAGGTGAGAATGATGATGAGTGTCACGGATCATCACATTCATCAAGTTGAAGTGCAACGAATATCTTAGAATAAGAATAAAAAGTAATAGTAATTGTATTGAAACTTGAGGTACAGTAGAGCTCCACACCCTTAATCTATGGTGTGCAGAAACTCCACTGTTGAAAATACATAAGTGAAAGGTTCAGGCATGGCTGAATGGCCAGCCCCCATGGTCTAAGGACTAGGCGTCCAGAGATGATCCTCAGATCTAAAGTGATCAAAAGATGTCTAATACAATAGTAAATTATCCTATTTATACTAGACTAGCTACTAGGGTTTACAAGAGTAAGTAATTGATGCATAAATCCACTTCCGGGGCCCACTTGGTATATGTTTGGGCTGAGCTTGGTCTATCCACGAGCTGAGGCTTTTATTGGAGTTGAACGCCAAGTTGTAACGTGTTTCGGGCGTTCAACTCCGGGTTGTGACGTGTTTCTGGCGTTTAACTCCAGACAGCAGCATGTACTTGGCATTGAGCGCCACTTTACGTCGTCAATTCCCAAATAAAGTATAAACTATTATATATTGCTGGAAAGCTCTGGATGTCTACTTTCCAACGCCATTGAGAGCGCGCCATTTGGAGTTCTGCAGCTCCAGAAAATCCATTTTGAGTGCAGGGAGGTCAGATTCTAACAACATCAGCAGTCCTTTTGTCAGCCTTTTTCAGAGTTTTGCTCAAATCCCTCAATTTCAGCCAGAAATTACCTGAAATTACAG
>NC_029772.3:63918937-63921255 GCF_000817695.3 Arachis duranensis | reverse complement strand
GTGGCCCTAAGCATTTTGTTTTCCAGTATTACCACCGGATACATAAATGCCACAGACACATGACTGGGTGAACCTTTTCAGATTGTAACTCAGCTTTGCTAGAGTCCCCAGTTAGAGGTGTCCAGAGCTCTTAAGCACACTCTTTTGCTTTGGATCACGACTTTAACCACTCAGTCTCAAGCTTTACACTTGGACCTGCATGCCACAAGCACATGGTTAGGGACAGCTTGAATTAGCCGCTTAGGCCTGGATTTATTTCCTTGGGCCCTCCTATCCATTGATGCTCAAAGCCTTGGATCCTTTTTACCCTTGCCTTTTGGTTTTAAGGGCTATTGGCTTTTTCTGCTTGCTTTTTCTTTTTCTTTCTATATATTTTTTTCGCCATTTTTTTCGCAAGCTTTTGTTTTTCACTACTTTTTCTTGCTTCAAGAATTAATTCCATGATTTTTCAGATTATCAATAACATTTCTCTTTGTTCATTATTCTTTCAAGATCCAACAATTTTAACATTCATAAGCAACAAGATAAAAAATATGCACTGTTTAAGCATTCATTCAGAAAATAAAAAGTATTGTCACCACATCAATATAATTAAATTAAATTCAAGGATAAATTCGAAATTCACGTACTTTTTGTTCTTTTGAATTAAAAACATTTTTCATTTAAGAAAGGTGAAGGATTAATGGAATTATTAATAACTTTAAGACATAGTTACTAAACACTAATGATCATAAAGTAGAGACTCAAAACATAAATAAACATAATATAAAAACTGAAAAGCAGAAAGAAATAAGAACAAGGAATGAATCCACCTTAGTGGCGTCTCCTTCTTGAAGGACCAACAATGTCCTTAAGCTCTTCTATGTCCCTTGCTTGCCTTTGTTGCTCCTCCCTCATTACTCTCTGATCTTCTCTTATTTCATGGAGAATGATGGAGTGCTTATGATGTTCCACCCTTAATTGTTCCACATTGTAGCTCAAATCTTCTAAGGAAGTGTTGAGTTGTTCCCAATAGTTGTTGGAAGGAAAGTGCATCCCTTGAGGCGTCTCAGGGATTTCTTGATGATGAGCTTCCTCGTGCATCTCTTGAGATCCGTGGAGGGTCTCTCTTGCTTGCTCCATCCTCTTCTTGGTGATGGGCTTATCCTCCTCAATGGAGATGTCTCCTTCTATGATAACTCCAGCTGAGTAACATAGATGGCAAATAAGGTGAGGAAAAGCTAGCCTTGCCATGGTGGAGGGCTTTTCGGCTATTTTGTAGATTTCATTGGATATGACTTCATGAACTTCTACTTCCTCTCCAATCATGATGCTATGAATCATGATGGCCCGATCCACAGTAACTTCAGATCGGTTGCTAGTGGGAATGATGGAGTGTTGAATGAACTCCAACCATCCTCTAGCCACAGGCTTGAGGTCCAGTCTTCTTAGTTGAACTGGCTTGCTTTTGGAGTCTCTTTTCCATTGAGCTCCTTCCACACATATGTCCATTAGGACTTGGTCCAACCTTTGATTAAAGTTGACCCTTCTAGTGTAGGGGCATACATCTCCTTGCATCATGGGCAAGTGGAACGCCAACCTCACATTCTCTGGACTAAAATCTAAGTATTTCCCCCGAACCATTGTGAGATAATTCTTTGGACTCGGGTTCATACTTTGATCATAGTTCCTAGTGATCCATGCATTGGCATAGAACTCTTGAACCATTAAGATTCCGACTTGTTGCATGGGGTTGGTTAGGACTTCCCAACCTCTTCTTCGGATCTCATGTCAGATCTCTGGATACTCATTTTTCTTGAGCTTGAAAGGGACCTCAGGGATCACCTTCTTCTTTGCCACAACATCATAGAAGTGGTCTTGATGGCTTTTGGAGATGAATCTTTCCATCTCCCATGACTCGGAGGTGGAAGCTTTTGTCTTCCCTTTTCCTTTTCTAGAGGATTCTCCAGCCTTAGGTGCCATTGATGGTAATGGAAAAACAAAAAGCTTATGCTTTTACCACACCAAACTTAAAATATTGCTCGCTCTCGTGCAAGAGAAGAAAGAAGAGAAGAAGAAGAAGAAGAAAATATAGAGGAGAAGGGGGAGTGTAGGTTTCGGCCAAGGTATAGAAGAGGGGGTTGTGTTGTGTGAAAATGAAGTAGAATGGAAGGGTATATATAGGGAGGGGAGAGGGGTAAGTTTTGGTCATTTAGGGTTGGGATTGGGTGGGAAAGTGGTTTTGAATTTTGAAAGTTGGAAGAGAGATTGAAGTTGTTGGGAAGTGTGATATGGGGAAGAGTGTTATAGGATTAGGAGGTAAGGTGGGAATATGTTAG
>NC_029772.3:63918057-63918873 GCF_000817695.3 Arachis duranensis | reverse complement strand
TTGAGATGATCCTGTGGGGTCCACAGATCCTGAGGTGATCCTGTGGGGTCCACAGATCCTGAGGTGTCATGGAATTACATCCCTGCACCAAATAGGCATGAAGAATGCCTTTGCATACCATTCTGGTGTTTAAACACCGAGGTGATGCACGTTCTGGGCGTTCAATGCCCATGTGAAGCATGTTTCTGGCGTTGAACGCCCATGTGTAGCATGTTTCTGGCGTTGAACGCCAGTTCCATGCTTGTTACTGGCGTTCAGCGCCAGCTTTTCTCAAGGCACATTCCTGGCGTTCAAACGCCAGAATGTTGCTTGTTTCTGGCATTCAGCGCCAGATTCATGCTCTGTTCTAGCGTTGAACGCCAGCCAGATGCTCCTTACTAGCGTTGAACGCCAGTTTGTCCTTCCTCCAGGGTGTGATTTTTCTTCTGCTGTTTTTGATTCTGTTTTTAATTTTTATATTTTTTTTGTGACTCCACATGATCATGTACCTAATAAAACACAAAATAACAATAAAATAAAATTAAAATTAAATAAATAAAAATTGGGTTGCCTCCCAACAAGCGTTTCTTTAATGTCAATAGCTTGACAGTGGGCTCTCATGGAGCCACAAGGTGATCAGGTCAATGTTGTATAGTCCCAACACCAAACTTAGAGTTTGGATATGGGGTCTTAACACCAAACTTAGTGTTTGGTTGTGGCCTCCCAACACCAAACTTAGAGTTTGACTGTGGGGGATCTTCTTGACTCTGAACTGAGAGAAGCTCTTTGTGCTCACTCTCTTTTGTCACAGAGGGATGGCCATGTGCCTTAAACACA
>NC_029772.3:63891439-63917766 GCF_000817695.3 Arachis duranensis | reverse complement strand
AGCTTCTCTATTACAGAGAGTGGCATAAGATTTATCCCTGACCCCAGATCACATAGAGCTTTTTCAATGGTCATGGTGCCTATGGTATAAGGTATTAAGAACTTGCCAGGATCTTGTCTCTTTTGAGGTAAGATTTGCTGAATCCAGGTATCTAGTTCACTAATGAGCAAGGGAGGTTCACTTTCCCAAATCTCATTACCAAAAAACTTGGCATTCAGCTTCATGATAGCTCCTAAATATTGAGCAACTTGCTCTCCAGTCACATCTTCATCCTCTTCAGAGGAAGAATATTCTTCAGATCTCATGAATGGCAGAAGGAGATTTAATGGAATCTGTATGGTCTCTATATGAGCCTCAGATTCCTTTGGAACCTTAATAGGAAACTCCCTCTTGCTTGAGAGACATCCCAGGAGGTCCTCCTCACTAGGATTTTCGTCCTCTTCCTCCCTTGTGCATTCGGCCATATTGATCACATCAATGGCCTTGCACTCTCCTTTTGGATTCTCTTCTGTATTGCTTGGGAGAATACTGGGAGGAGTTTCAATGACTTTCTTACTCAGCTGGCCCACTTGTGCCTCTAGATTTCTGATGGAGGATCTTGTTTCACTCATGAAACTAAAAGTGGCTTTTGACAGATCAGAGACTAAATTGGCTAAATTAGAAGTGTTTTGTTCAGAATTCTCTGTCTGTTGCTGAGAAGATGATGGAAAAGGCTTGCTATTGCTCAGCCTATTGCGTCCACCATTGTTAAAGCCTTGTTGAGGCTTCTGTTGATCCTTCCATGAGAAATTTGGATGATTTCTCCATGATGAATTATAGGTGTTTCTATAAGGTTCACCCATGTAATTTACCTCTGCTATTGCAGGGTTCTCAGGATCATAAGCTTCTTCAGAAGCTGCCTCTTTAGTACTGTTGGATGCATTTTGCCATCCATTTAGACTTTGAGAAATCATGTTAACTTGCTGAGTCAACACTTTGTTCTGAGCCAATATGGCATTCAGAGCACCAATTTCAAGAACTCCCTTCCTCTGAGGTGTCCCATTATTCACGGAATTTCTCTCAGAAGTGTACATGAATTGGTTATTTGCAACTATGTCAATGAATTCTTGAGCTTCTGCAGGTGTTTTCTTTAGGTGAATGGATCCACCTGCAGAATGGTCCAATGACATTTTCGAAAACTCAGAGAGACCATAATAGAATATATCTAATAGGTCCATTCTGAAAACGTTGCAGTTCTGTTGCATTAAAGCAACTAGTTGAGGCTTAAGCTCAAAATTATTGGCTCCAATGGCAGGAATGGAGATGCTTCTTCCATCAAATTTGGACGTTGGCTTTGTGAAGTCACCAAGCATTCTCCTTGCATTATTGTTGTTGGGTTCGGCTGCCATCTCCTTCTCTTGTTCGAAAATTTCTGAAAGGTTGTTTCTGGATTGTTTAGCTTCTCTGAGTTTCCTCTTCAGAGTCCTTTCAGGTTCAGGATCAATTTCAACAAGAGTGCCTTTTTCCTTGTTCCTACTCATATGAAAGAGAAGAAAACAAGAAAAGAAGAGGAATCCTCTATGTCACAGTATAGAGATTCCTTTATGTTAGTAGAAGAAGAAAGGGGAGAAGAGTGAAGAAGAATGGGTTCGGATTTTTAGATGAAGAGAGGTGAAGAGAAGTGTTAGTAAATAAATAATTAAATAGAATAAGAAAAGAGAGGGAGAATTCGCAAATTAATTTTTGAAAAGGAGTTAGTAATTTTGAAAATTAAAGATAAGATATGATTAAAATTAAAGTTTAAAATAATTAAAAAGAATTTTTGAAAAAGAGAGAGGATTCTAGAATTTAAAGATTGAACCTTTCTTAACAAGAGAGTAACAAACTTCAAATTTTTGAATCAATCATATTACTTGTTAGTGTAATTTCGAAAATTTGATACAAAGATAAGAAAAAGATTTTTGAAAATATTTTGAAAATGATTTTTGAAATTTTTGAAAAAAGGAAAAAAATGGAAAAGATATGATTTTTGAAAAAGATTTTGAAAAGATAAGATTTCTAAAATTTGAAAATTTGACTTGACTTGTAAGAAACAACTAATTTTGAAAATTTTTTGACTAAGTCAACTCAAATTTTTGAAATTTTGAGAGAAAAAAGGAAAAGATATTTTTTGATTTTTTTGAATTTTTAATGATGAGAGAGAAAAACACAAAAATGACCCAAAACATGAAATTTTGGATCAAAACACAAGATGCATGCAAGAACACTATGAATGTTAAGATGAACACCAAGAACACTTTGAAGATCATGATGAACATCAAGAACATATTTTTGAAAAATTTTTGATGCAAAGAAAACATGCAAGAAACCAAACTTAGAAATCTTTAATGCATGGACTCTAACAAACGAAAAATGCATATGAAAAACAACAAAAGACACAAAATAAGAAAACATCAAGATCAAACAAGAAGACTTGTTAAGAACAACTTGAAGATCATGAAGAACACCATGAATACATGAATTTTCGAAAAATGCAAGAAAAAATTTTTAAAGCATGCAATTGACACCAAACTTAAAAATTGACTCAAGACTCAAACAAGAAACACAAAATATTTTTGGTTTTTACGATTTTATGATTTTTTTTTGGATTTTTATTAATTTTTTTCGAAAATATTTTTGGAAAAAAACGAAAAAGGAAAGAAAAATTTTGAAAAATTTTTGAAAACTTTTTGAAAAGAAAATTACCTAATCTGAGCAACAAGATGAACCGTCAGTTGTCCATACTCGAACAATCCCCGGCAACGGCGCCAAAAACTTGGTAGGGAAAATTGTGATTTACACTTTTCATAACTTGAACAATTCTTAGTAATGGCTCCAAAAACTTGGTGCACACTACTATGGTTCACTCACATTCTTCACAACTTCGCACAACTAACCAGCAAGTGCACTGGGAATTGGGATCTTAATAATCCCTGGTAATGGCACCAACAACTTAGTATTGTTGTTGGACCAAAAGAGTTACAGGCACTGTTAGAAAATCTCACAACTCCGTTCAACTAACCAGCAAGTGCACTGGGTCATCTAAGTAATACCTTACGTGAGTAAGGGTCGATCCCACGGAGATTGTTGGTATGAAGCAAGCTATGATCACCTTGTAAATCTCAGTTAGGCAGATTAAATTGGTTTATGATAAGTTCGAAAATTAATAATAAACAGAAAATAAAATAGGATAGAAATACTTATGTGAATCAATAGTGGGAATTTCAGATAGGCACATGAATGCCCCCATCTATCTAGCTTATACCACGAAGATTCTGTTGGGGAATCTAAGAGATATGCGCCCGGCCTAAGGTAGAACGGAAGTGGTTGTCAATCACGCGCGTTCATAGGTGAGAATGATGATGAGTGTCACGGATCATCACATTCATCAAGTTGAAGTGCAACGAATATCTTAGAATAGGAATAAAAGAGAATTGAATAGAAAATAATAGTAATTGTATTGAAACTTGAGGTACAGCAGAGCTCCACACCCTTAATCTATGGTGTGTAGAAACTCCACCGTTGAAAATACATAAGTGAAAGGTTCAGGCATGGCCAAATGGCCAGCCGCCATGGTCTAAGGACTAGGCATCCAGAGATGATCCTCAGATCTAAAGTGATCAAAAGATGTCTAATACAATAGTAAATTATCCTATTTATACTAGACTAGCTACTAGGGTTTACAAGAGTAAGTAATTGATGCATAAATCCACTTCCGGGGCCCACTTGGTGTATGTTTGGGCTGAGCTTGGTCTATCCACGAGCTGACGCTTTTATTGGAGTTGAACGCCAAGTTGTAACGTGTTTCGGGCGTTCAACTCCGGGTTGTGACGTGTTTCTGGCGTTTAACTCCAGACAGCAGCATGTACTTGGCGTTGAACGCCACTTTACGTCGTCAATTCCCGAATAAAATATGGACTATTATATATTGCTGGAAAGCTCTGGATGTCTACTTTCCAACGCCGTTGAGAGCGCGCCATTTTGAATTCTGTAGCTCCAGAAAATCCATTTTGAGTGCAGGGAGGTCAGATTCTAACAGCATCAGCAGTCCTTTTGTCAGCCTTTTTCAGAGTTTTGCTCAAGTCCCTCAATTTCAGCCAGAAATTACCTGAAATTACAAAAAAATACACAAACTCATAGTAAAGTCCAGAAATGTGAATTTAACATAAAAACTAATGAAAACATCCCTAAAAGTAGCTTGAACTTACTAAAAACTACCCAAAAACAATGCCAAAAAGCGTATAAATTATCCGCTCATCAATTATACTAAAAACTAACTAAAACATACTAAAATCTACATGAAATTACCCCCAAAAAGCGTATAAAATATCCGCTCATCATAACACCAAACTTAAACTGTTGCTTGTCCTCAAGTAACTAGATAAATAAAATAGGATAAAAAAAGAAATTAAGAAGCAATAATATCTCAGAGTTTCAAGTGAAGCTCAGATTCTAATCAGAAGAGTGGGACTAGTAGCTTTTTGCCTCTGAAGAGTTTTGGCATCTCACTTTATCCTTTGAAATCCAGAATGATTGGCATCCATAGGAACTTAGAATTCAGATAGTATTATTGATTCTCCTAGTTTAGTATGTTGATTCTTGAACACAGTTACTTTATGAGTCTTGGCCGTGCCCCTAAGCACTTTGTTTTCTAGTATTACCACCGGATACATAAATGCCACAGACACATAACTGGGTGAACCTTTTCAGATTGTGACGTAGCTTTGCTAGAGTCCCCAATTAGAGGTGTCCAGAGTTCTTAAGCACACTCCTTTGCTTTGGATCACGACTTTAACCACCCAGTCTCAAGCTTTTCACTTGGACCTGCATGCCACAAGCACATGGTTAGGGACATCTTGATTTAGCCGTTTAGGCCTTGGTGCATGAAATCACAATCACACTTTTGCAATTCCGCACAACTAACCAGCAAGTGCACTGGGTCGTCCAAGTAATACCTTACGTGAGTAAGGGTCGATCCCACAGAGATTGTCGGCTTGAAGCAAGCTATGGTTATCTGGTAACTCTTAGTCAGGATATCAATAATTCTCAGATTTAATTGTAAAAGGTAAAAGAACATGAAATAAATACTTGTTTTGCAGTAATGGAGAACAGGTTGAGGTTTTGGAGATGCTACATCTTCTGAATCTCTACTTTCCTACTGTCTTCTTCTTCATGCATGCAAGGCTCCTTCCATGGCAAGCTGTATGTTGGGTTTCACCGTTGTCAATGGCTACCTCCCTTCCTCTCAGTGAAAATGTTCAACGCGCTCTGTCACAGCACGGCTATTCATGTGTCGGTTCTCGATCATGTCGGAATAGAATCCAGTGATTCTTTTGCGTCTGTCACTAACGCCTCACAATCGCGAGTTTGAAGCTCATCACAGTCATTCAATCCCTGAATCCTACTCAGAATACCACAGACAAGGTTTAGACCTTCCGGATTCTCAAGAATGACCGCCAATGTGTTCTAGCTTATACCACGAGGATTCTGATCAAAGAATCTAAGAGATATCTTCTCAATCTAAGGTGGAATGGAGGTGGTTGTCAGGCACACATTCATAGGTGAGAATGATGATGAGTGTCACGGATCATCACATTCATCAAGTTGAGGAACAAGTGATATCTTAGAATAGAAGCATGCGTGATTGAATGAAAAACAGTAGTAATTGCATTAATCCATCAAGACACAGCAGAGCTCCTCACCCCCAACCATGGGGTTTAGAGACTCATGCCGTAGAAGGTACAATATGAAACGTGTAAATTGTCATGAGGTACAGATACAATAGCAAAAAGTCCTATTTATGGTGAACTAGTAACCTAGGGTTTACAAGAATGAGTAAATGATGTAAAAATCCACTTCTGGGGTCCACTTGGTGTGTGCTTGGGCTGAGCATTGAAGCTTTCATGTGTAGATACTTGTCCTGGAGTTAAACGCCAGCTTTTGTGCGAGTTTGGGCGTTTAACTCCAACTTTTGTGCCAGTTCCGGCGTTAAACGCCGGGAATTCTGAAGCTGATTTGGAATGACGGTTTGGGCCATCAATTCTTGGGCAAAGTATGGACTATTATATAATGCTGAAAAGCCCAGGATGTCTACTTTCCAACTCAATTGAGAGCGCAACAATTGGGCTTTTGTAGCTCCAGAAAATCCACTTCGAGTGCAGGGAGGTCAGAATCCAACAGCATCTGCAGTCCTTTTTCAGCCTCTGAATCAGATTTTTGCTCAGGTCCCTCAAATTCAGTCAGAAAATACCTGAAATCACAAAAAAACACACAAACTCATAGTAAAGTCCAAAAAAGTGAATTTTAAATAAAAACTAATAAAAACATACTAAAAGCTAACTAAAATGTACTGAAAACATACTAAAATCAGTGCCAAAAAGCGTATAAATTATCCGCGCCAGAATTCAGATAGTGTTATTGATTCTCCTAGTTAAGTATGTTGATTCTTGAACACAGCTACTTTATGAGTCTTGGCCGTGGCCCAAAGCACTCTGTTTTCCAGTATTACCATCGGATACATACATGCCATAGACACATAATTGGGTGAACCTTTTCAGATTGTGACTCAGCTTTGCTAGAGTCCCCAATTAGAGGTGTCCAGGGTTCTTAAGCACACTCTTTTTGCTCTGGATCATGACTTTAACCGCTCAGTCTCAAGTTTTCACTTGACACCTTCACGCCACAAGCACATGGTTAGGGACAGCTTGGTTCAACCGCTTAGGCCAGGATTTTATTCCTGTGGGCCCTCCTATCCACTGATGCTCAAAGCCTTGGATCCTTTTTATTTTACCCTTGCCTTTTGGTTTAAAGGGCTATTGACTTTTCTGCTTGCTTTTTTTTGTATTCACTGCTTTTTCTTGCTTCAAGAATCAATTTGATGATTTTTCAAATCCTCAATAACATTTCTCGTTTTCCATCATTCTTTCAAGAGCCAACAATTTTAACATTCTTAAAACAACAGATTCAAAAGACATATGCACTGTTCAAGAATTCATTCAAAAAACAAAAAGTATTGTCACCACATCAAACTAATTCAACTAGTTTCAAGGATGAATTCGAAATCCTGTACTTCTTGTTCTTTTGTGATTAAAGCATTTTTCATTTAAGAGAGGTGATGGATTCATAAGACATTTATAGCTTTAAGACATGAACTTTAAATTTTATTAATCATGGAATAAGAACAAGACTCAAAGATAATTATAAGAGAGGACTAATAATAATAGAAAAACAGAAAATTAAAAATAGAAATTTAAATGACTCTAAAATTGATTCCTAATGATAGAGGTTATCAAAGAAAGGATTCTTTGCCCAATATTTTCTACGGGCAATTACAGTCCGTTCCAGGATTCTTTTTAGCTCTCTATTAGAGACTTCAGCTTGCCCATTTGTCTGTGGATGATATGGAGTTGCTACTTTATGGCTAATTCCATATCGAACCATAGCAGAGTACAGCTGTTTGTTGCAGAAATGAGTGCCCCCATCACTGATTAGTACTCTAGGAACACCAAACCTGCTGAAGATGTGTTTCTGGAGGAATTTCAGCATGGTTATGGTATCATTATTGGGTGTGGCAATTGCTTCTACCCATTTAGATACATAATCTACTGCCACCAAAATATAAGTGTTGGAGTATGATGGTGGGAAGGGACCCATGAAGTCAATACCCCATACATCAAACAATTCAATCTCTAAGATCCCTTGTTGAGGCATGGCGTAACCATGAGGCAAGTTACCAGCTCTTTGGCAACTGTCACAGTTACGCACAAACTCTCGGGCATCCCTATAAAGAGTAGGCCAGTAGAAGCCGCATTGGAGGACTTTAATGGATGTTCGCTCACTTCCGAAATGTCCCCCATACTGTGATCCATGGCAATGCCATATGATCCTTTGTGCTTCCTCTCTAGGTACACATCTGTGGATCATTCCGTCTGCACATCTCTTAAAGAGATATGGCTCATCGCATAGGTAGTACTTGGCATCTGAAATTAATTTTTTTCTTTGCACCCTGCTGTACTCCTGGGGTATGAACCTCACAGCTTTATAGTTTTCAATATCTGCAAACCATGGTTCTTCCTGAATGGCAAAGAGTTGCTCATCTGGAAAGGTCTCAGAGATCTCAGTAGAGGGGAGGGATGCCCCAGCTACTGGTTCTATCCGGGACAGGTGATCAGCTACCTGATTCTCTATCCCTTTTCTATCTCTTATTTCTATATCAAACTCTTGCAGAAGCAATACCCATCTTATGAGCCTGGGTTTTGAATCCTGCTTTGTGAGTAAATATTTAAGAGCAGCATGGTCAGTGTACACAATCACTTTTGACCCTACTAAATAGGATCTAAACTTGTCAATGGCATAAACCACTGCAAGTAACTCTTTTTCTGTGGTTGTGTAATTCTTCTATGCGTCATTTAGAACACGGCTAGCATAATAAATGACGTGCAGAAGCTTGTTGTGCCTCTATCCCAACACTGCACCAATGGCATGGTCACTGGCATCACACATTAGTTCGAATGGTAATGTCCAGTCTTGTGCAGAGATGACTGGTGCTGTGACCAGCTTAGCTTTCAGGGTCTCAAACGCCTGCAGACACTATGTGTCAAACACAAATGGTGTGTCAGCAGCTAGCAAGTTGCTTAGAGATTTTGCAATTTTTGAAAAATCCTTTATAAACCTTCGTAGAATCCTGCATGCCCAGAAAGCTTCTGATTGCCTTAACATTGGCAGGTAGTGGTAATTTTTCAATTACCTCTACCTTTGCTTGATCCACCTCTATTCCCTTGCTTGAAATTTTGTGCCCATGGACAATTCCTTCAGTCACCATAAAGTGACATTTCTCCCAATTTAAGACCAGGTTAGTCTCTTGGCACCTGTTCAGGACAAGTGCTAGATGATCAAGACAGGAACTGAATGAGTCTCCAAATACTGAGAAGTCATCCATGAAGACTTCCAGGAACTTCTCTACCATATCAGAGAAGATGGAGAGCATGCACCTCTGAAACGTTGCAGGTGCATTGCATAGACTAAAAGGCATTCTTCTGTAAGCAAACACGCCAGAAGGACAGGTGAATGCTGTTTTCTCTTGATCTTGAGGGTCCACTGCAATTTGATTATAGCCTGAATAGCCATCCAAAATCAGTAATAATCATGACCCGCTAGTCTTTCTAGCATTTGGTCTATGAATGGTAAAGGAAAATGATCCTTTCTGGTGGCTGTATTGAGCCTTCTATAGTCAATACACATACGCCACCCTGTAACTGTTCTTGTAGGATAAATAATCCAAGCCTCTAGTAACTTAGTGACCTCTTTCTGTACCACCTCCTTCATGGCTGGATTTAGCCGCTTCTGTGGTTGAACCACTGGCTTGGCATTATCTTCCAATAGGATCTTGTGCATGTATCTTGCTGGCTAATGCCCTTAAGGTTACTTATGGACCACCCAAGAGCTGTCTTGTGTGTCCTTAGCACTTGAATTAGTGCTTCCTCTTCCTGTGAATTTAAAGCAGAGCTTATGGTCACTGGAAAAGTGTCACCTTCTCCCAGAAATGCATACTTCAGGGATGGTGGTAGTGGCTTGAGCTCAGGTTTAGGAGGCTTATCCTCTTCCTGAGGAATTTTCAGAGGTTCTTTTATTTCCTCTGGTTCCTCCAGGTCAGGCTGAACATTTTTAAAGATATCCTCTAGCTCTGATTCGAGACTCTCAGTCATATTGATCTCTTCCACCAAAGAGTCAATAATATCAGCGCTCATGCAGTCATTTGATGTGTCTGGATGCTGCATAGCTTTGACAGCATTCAACTTGAACTCATCCTCATTGACTCTCAAGGTCACTTCCCCTTTTTGTACATCACTGAGAGTTCGTCCAGTTGCTAGGAAGGGTCTTCCTAGGATGAGAGTTGCACTCTTCTGCTCCTCCATTTCCAGCACTACAAAGTCAGTTGGAAAGGCAAATGGCCCAACCTTGAGAATCATGTCCTCAATTATGCCTGATGGATATTTAATGGAGCCATTAGCAAGTTGGAGACAGTTGGAAAGGCATTTTGGCTTTATATTCTTCAACCTTAGTTGCTGCAGGTTTATTCCTTACAGAGGTGGGTGGAGAAGCCTTCTTAGAGGGATTACTATCAGCACTCTCAAGTGTTTGATTCCTCATTGGCGTTTGAACGCCTGGACTGGGTACAGGATGGGCGTTTAACGCCAACTTTCCCCCCTTTTCTGGCGTTTGAACGCCAGAACTGGGCAAGGAATGGGCGTTTAACGCCAACTTTCCCCCCTTTTCTGGCGTTTGAACGCCAGGAGTATTCCTCTCTGGGCTCTTACTATCCTCAGAGGGATTTTGGGCAGTGGTTTGGTTATCCTCTGTCAGTTGTTCCTTTCTTGGCTTTTTGCCACTTTGAGCAGGGTTATTCAATGTCTTCCCACTCCTTAGTTGAATTGCTAGGCATTCTTCTGTTATCTGTTTAGATAGCTGCTGTTTTGTCTGATTCAACTGTGATTCTATATTCTTGTTAGCAATTTTAGTTTCTTGGAGCATCTCTTTAAATTCTGCTAACTATTTTGTCATCAAGAGTAATTGCTGATTAAGCTCAACGATCTGTTCTTGAGGATTAGGATCGGTAGTTACTGCCATAGCTTCTATGAGCTCTTGAGCCTCTTCAATCGTCTTCCTCATGTGTATAGATCCACCAGCTGAGTGGTCTAGACACATCTGAGCTTTTTCTGTAAGCCCATAGTAGAAGATGTCTAACTGTACCCACTCTGAAAACATTTCAGAGGGGCATTTCCTTAGCATACCTCTGTACCTCTCCCAGGCATTATAAAGGGATTCATGATCCTCTTGTTTAAAGCCTTGGATTTCCAGCCTCAGTTGTGTCATCCTTTTTGGAGGGTAAAATTGATTCAGGAATTTGTCTGATAACTGTCTCCATGTTTTTATACTTACTGTGGGTTGGTTATTCAACCACCTCTTAGCTTGATCTTTTACAGCAAATGGAAACAGTAATAATCTGTAGACATCCTGATCCACCTCTTTATCACGTACTATGTCAGCAATTTGTAAGAATTGTGCCAGAAACTCAGTGGGTTCTTCTTGTGGAATACCAGAATACTGGCAATTTTGCTGCACCATGATAATGAGTTGAGGATTTAGCTCAAAGCTGCTTGCTTTAATGGGAGGTGTTCATACCCTGGGTCGAGCTGACCGACCCGGGATGTTTAGCGACAAGGTGACCGACCTCTTCAGGTCAAACTATCCGATCTCTTCTCAAAAGAGCTCGGCCAAATCAACAGGAAAGCCGAATAAAGGGCCCAAATAGAGGAACACGACCCAAATCCAGAGGCAACCCCAGCCTACAGAGATAAAGGCGGTTCCATTGAAGATAAGCTGACCTCACCTAAAGATAAGATAAGATAAGATAACTAACTTATCTTATCTAGAAAGGTCACTTCTCACCATTATAAATACACTGGAGCACCCAGGTATAACTCATACTCTGATTCTACTCAATACCTGCTTAATACCGTTGCTAACTTAAGCATTGGAGTCCCTTGCAGGTACCCCCACCCTCCGAGGACAAAGGAATCAGCACCACCACCAAGTCCAACAAGTCGGACACAACAGCTCTGGCCGTCTCCCACCAGCCGGACACATTAGCACCGACCAGTACAGAAGATCTCATCCGAGATCGACCTCCAGTTTCAGGTAACCCCCGGAACATTGGCGCCGTTGCCGGGGAACCTGGAAGTCATCCCATCACCATGGCGAACGACCATGACAACGACCACGATTCAGGTCTGGAGGATCGGACACCGCACAAAAACGCGGGTATCACACTATAAAACACTCCGGAAACCAACAAAGACAAAGACTCACCAAATCCAGGGGCAATAGAAGCGCTACTGGATCGCCTAAAACAACTGGAAAAAGAAACCCAACAACAACGGGAAATTAGAAGAGATCTCCAAAGAGAGGCGCGACGACGTCGGGAGTTGGAAGAAAAACTACAGCAATTGGAAGCCGATCTCAAATCAAAAGCCCCCCGGGCTAATCTCGAGGAAAATTCACGCAAAGAGCAAGACCCGTTCACTAGGGAAATCATGAAAACCAAAATTCCAAAAGACTTCAAACTCCCGGATATGACCCTGTATGATGGCACCACGGATTCCAACCACCACCTCAGCAACTTCAGAAGTAGAATGTACCTCACTGACGCCCCAAATGCTGTTCGCTGCAAGGCTTTTCCAACAACTCTCACAAAGACAACAATCCGATGGTTCGACAACCTACCCCCGAAGTCCATCTCAAGCTTTGATGACTTAGCTAAAAAATTCCTAGCCAGATTCTCCATTCAGAAGGATAAAGCCAAGCACGCCCCCAGTTTACTAGGGATCAAACAAGGAGATCGGGAGAGCCTTCGCAGCTACATGGAGAGATTCAACAAAACATGCATGGACATACAAAGTTTACCAACGGAGGCCGCCATCATGGGACTCATCAATGACCTACGAGAGGGACCTTTCAGCCAATCTATATTAAAAAAGTACCCGACCTCCTTAGACGAAGTGCAGGAACGGGCAGAAAAGTATATCAACATGGAGGAAAACGCTTGGTTAGGAGAAACCTCAAAATCGGGGGCCTCCTACCGAGACAAAGACAAGGAATCCAAAAGAAAAGAATATCGACAAGGGGAGAAAATAAAAAAATACCATAACTACACCCCTCTCAGGGCATCCTTGGTCGAGATATACAAAGAAGTCTGCCATACGGAAAAAATCCCCCCAGCACGGCCACTCAAAGGCAAAAGGGGAGGAGGAAACCGAAAGGAATATTGTGAATACCATCGAGTCTGAGGACACTCCACAAACGAATGCTTTGACCTAAAAAACATCATAGAAAAATTGGTGAGAGAAGGAAAATTAGATCGATTCCTGGCCACCCGAGATGATGATCAAAGAAAGAGACGAAGGGATGAAGATACCGAACGAACAGAACGATCACCTCGGACACCAGAAAGACATGTCCACATGATACACGGTGGATTCACAGCAGGTGGGATATCCAAATCCTCTCGCAAAAGATATCTCAAAGAAGTATATCATGTCGAAGGAGAGGAGAAAGTACTCAACATTCCGGCAATTACATTCACTAAAGAGGACGCATCCGGCATCATCACAGGACACGATGATCCCATGGTTATCACCATCATATTGGCAAACACCAACCTACACCGCACCTTAATAGACCAAGGGAGTTCTGCCGACATCTTATTCAAAACAGCCTTTGATAAACTCGGCTTGGAAGAAAAAGAACTTAAAGCATATCCAAACAGTCTGTTTGGGCTAGGAGATACCCCGGTTCGACCACTCGGATACATACCACTACATACAACCTTCGGAAAAGGGGACCAATCTAGGACCCTCAAATAGACTACATCGTAGTCGATGTACGTTCAGCTTACAACGCTCTCATAGGACGGACAACACTCAACCAACTCAGCACAATAGTCTCGACCCCACACCTATGTATGAAGTTCCCAACCCCAAAAGGGATAGCCACGATAAAAGCAGACCAAAAGATGGCACATCGCTGTTATAACAAAAGCCTAAACCTCAGAGGCAAAGGAGAAGAGTTCCACACAATCGAGTTGGGCGGAGTTCATCGACAAGAAGAACTTCGTCCCCAGCCAGAAGGCGAGATAGAAAAGATTCAGATCGGGGACACCTCGGAAAAAACAACCAATATCGGCACAATCCTAAAAGGAGATTTAAAAAAAATTACTAATACAATTCTTGCGAGATAACGTCGATCTCTTCGCGTGGAAAGCCGCAGACATGCCAGGTATCGACCCTAAGCTAATGTGTCACAAGTTGACGGTTTACCCAGGATCTCGACCGGTGCAGCAGAGACGAAGAAAACTTGGGCCAGAGCGATCCCAAGCTGTGGACGAGCAAGTACAGGCACTACTGGAAGCCGGATTCATAAGAGAAGTCAAATACCCGCTATGGCTAGCCAACGTTGTCTTGGTGAAAAAATCAAATGGGAAGTGGTGAATGTGCACCGATTACACCGATCTCAACAAAGCTTGTCCAAAAGATCGATACCCACTCCCAAGTATTGACGCTCTAGTAGATGCTTCCTCCGGATACAAGTATCTCTCGTTTATGGACGCATACTCGGGGTACAATCAAATCCCCATGTATCCACCAGATCAAGAAAAGACCTCGTTCTTAACACCGAAAGCAAACTACTGCTACATCGTGATGCCTTTCGGTCTCAAGAACGCAGGAGCTACTTATCAAAGGCTAATGAATAAAGTCTTCTCAGATCACATCGGAAAAATCATGGAAGTTTATGTGGACGACATGTTGATAAAGACACAAAGCGAATATACATTATTATCCGACCTGACTCAAGTGTTTTACACTATAAGGAAGCACAACATGCGTCTCAATCCCGCAAAATGCACCTTCGCAATAGAAGCAGGCAAATTCTTAGGCTTCACGCTCACACAAAGGGGAATTGAAGCAAATCCAGACAAATGTCAAGCCATACTCAACATAAAGAGCCCAACTTGTGTCAAAGAAGTACAATAACTCAACGGGAGGTTTGCCGCCTATCCCGATTCTTAGCAGGAGCTGCGATAAGATCTCTCCCCTTCTATGTTACTTTAAGAAAGGGAAAACAGTTTGAATGGACGACAGAATGTGAGCAAGCCTTCCAAGACTTCAAGGAGTTCTTAGGATGGCCACCTATCCTATCTCGACCACGAGAAGGCGAACCGCTCATATTATACCTCGCAGTAGGGAGCCGGGCAATAGCCTCAGCACTAGTTAGAGAAGACGAACATGGGCAACAACCCGTCTACTTCATTAGCAAAGCGCTACAGGGATCCGAGCTGAACTACCAGAAAATAGAAAAATTTGCCTATACCTTCATTCTAACATCTCGACGACTCCGCCCGTACATCCAGGCTCACACTATTAAGGTTCGAACTAACCAGCCCGTAAAAGGAATATTGCAGAAAATAGATCTGGCAGATAGAATTCTACAATGGGCAGTCAATTTGTCAGAATTTGACCTCCAATATGAAGCTCAGACGGCCATCAAATCACAGTATCTGGCCGACTTTATCGCAGAATTCACAGATGCCCTAGAAACCCCCACAGAATGGAATCTTTACGTGGACGGTTCTTCAAATAAAACTGGAAGCGGCGCAGTTGTGATAATAGAAAGCGACCAAGGAACCCAAGTTGAGCTCTCCCTCAAGTTTGGGTTCCCGGCCTCAAACAACCAAGCAGAATATGAAGCATTATTAGCTGGTTTGAAGCTGGCTAAAGTGGTCGGAGCTCAAAAACTCAACATTTATAGTGATTCACAAGTGGTCACATCACAAATAACAGGGAGCTACCAAGCCAAAGATCCAACCATGAAAAAATATTTGGATAAAACCAAAGAACAGCTCGGACAAATTGGGGGGTATAAAATCTGCCACATACCCCGCAAATAAAATGCCCGAGCTGATGCACTCTCAAAACTAGCTAGCACCAAACCAGGGGGCAACAATAGGAGCCTCATCCAGGAAATGTTGCAAAACCCGTCAATCTCGGAAGAAGAAAAAGTCCTGACTATAACAAGTTAGGACCAAGGATGGATGACCCCCATAATCAACTACCTCAAAACAGGAATGCTCCCTGCAGAAGAAAAGGAGGCAAAGAGGTTAAAAAGGGAGGCACAGTACTACATCATCATAAACAACATCCTGTACAAAAGAGGAATCTCAACACCTTTACTAAAATGCGTGCCGACCTCCAACACAAGGGAAGTGCTAGAAGAAATACACGGCGGCATTTGTGGCAATCATCTCGGAGCACGAGCTCTCGCCAAAAAAGTACTCCGAGCGGGATTTTATTGGCCAACTCTATAGAAAGAAGCTATAGAATTTGTAAAGACATGTCCACCATGTCAGAAACATGCCAACTTTCACATCGCCCCGCCAGAAGAGCTCATTAGCGTGACCTCGCCTTGGCCGTTTGCAAAATGGGGACTCGATCTTCTCGGCCCCTTCCCACAGGGATCAGGACAAGTTAAATTCCTCATAGTAGGGGTAGATTACTTTACAAAGTGGATCGAGGCAGAGCCCCTAGCCAATGCCACCGCTTAGAGAAGCCAGAAATTCTTATATAGAAATATTTTCACAAGGTTCGGGGTTCCATATTCAATAACCACAGACAATGACACTCAATTCACAGATGCAAGCTTCAGAAAACTAGTAGCTGACTTGAATATAAAGGACCAGTACACCTCCGTTGAACATCCACAAGCCAATGGACAGGCTGAAGCTACTAACAAAGTCATATTGGCCGGATTAAAACGGAGATTACAAGACGCAAAGGGAGCCTGGGCAGAGGAGCTTCCACAAGTCCTATGGGCATACCGAACAATGCCACATTCCACCACGAAGGAATCCCCCTTCCGATTAGCATACATAATAGAGGCGATGATTCCAGTAGAGATTGAGGAAGGGTCGCCTAGAGTAGTTCACTACAATGAGGAAGCAAACTCCCAACTTCAGAGAGAAGAGCTCGACTTGTTACCCGAAATCCAAGAAAGAGCTTGGATCAGGGAAGAAGCTCTAAAGCGCCGAAGGGTTCCAGATGTAATCAAAGGGTAGTGCCGAGAAGTTTTGCAGAGAATGATCTCATCCTAATCCGAAATGATATTGGAACAACTCGACCAGGAGAAGGAAAGCTGGCAGCAAACTGGAAAGCACCCTACCGAGTTGTAAAAGTACTTGGAAAGGACTACTACAGACTGTCTGAACTCGATGGACGAGAGCTTCGTAGGTCATGGCACGCCTGCAACCTAAGAAGGTACTACAGTTAGAAAAGACAAAAGATCTCATCATTTGATGCACTCTTTTTCCTGAAAAGGTTTTTTAATGAGGCACCATGTTGAGATCTAGGTCATGCCCGACTTAAAGGGATAAGAAAATTCCCGCATGTATATATATGCATTTTTTCTTTGAATAAAGTCTATTTAGATATTCTACAAAGAATCCAAGACGCATTAATCTGAAGTATTCATCTTTCGATTATAAAGCGACAGGTCGGCAGAAAGTGAAAAACAATTTCACTGCACGACCACGATAAAGATAAATCGTCCGATAAAAGTGAAAACGCGATTCACCCAAAGGACGATCTAAAGATGCCAACCACTTTCTACAAATCGGCAAAGATGAACACAGAATAATGTAAGAAGTTATCGAAAGTGATCTAAAAAAGAACCTGACGAGGTCTTACGGATCGCTAAAATAATAACTTAAGGACTGGTCGAACGAACCAAGTCAACCCAAGTTATAAGTAAAAAGTTATACAAGTAGTCCCTGAAAGAGATCTGACAAAGATCCAAGAAAGAGGACTACAAAAAATAACTTAAAAAAGACCGACATAACCAAGTCGGACTCCTATCACTAAAAAGTTATACAAGTAGTCCCTGAAAGAGATCTGACAAAGATCCAAGAAAGAGGACTACAAAAAAAACTTAAAGGAGACCGACATAACCAAGTCGGACTCCTACCACTAAAAAGTTATCAAAGTAATCCCTGAAAGAGACCTGACAAAGGTCCTAGAAAGAGGATTACAAAAATAACTTGGAAAGAGGTCGACCTAACGAAGTTGATCTCCTACAAATAAGTTATAAAAGTAATCCCTGAAAGAGACCTGACAAAGGTCCAAGAAAGAGGATTACAGAAATAACTGAAAGGGGGACCAGTGCAAAAGAACCACCAAGAAACAAGTTGGACCCATAAGTCACAACCTCAAAGGATCCAAGCTACAAACAATAAAACAAAGCAATCCGAGGAGGTCGAGATGCAAGATTTCAAACATCAGTAGAAAACTGAAAAGATGCCAAGTCAAAAAACTACCTCTATTACTCCACAAAGTTATAAGGCCCTAGAAGGCCACCAAAACCTACCATGAAGGGATAGCGAGCTACCTTTTGTTTTTCAAAATAAAAGTTGCTAAACAAGCAACTAGGAAATGTCAGCAATTAAATAAAAAGTTTTAAAGCCCACAAGCCGGGCCAACTACATATCCAGAAAGAGATCAACAAACATCAGGAGCCTTCTTGGCAGCATCAGGGCAAGGAGAAGGAGGACGAGTCTGAAGGGGCATAGTATCTATGGTTCCATCATCTCGGTTCAGAATCTGGCAATCCGGATCAGATATAACGGGGGGAGCAGAGGAGGTCGACACCTTAAGAGAAGGCACTAGGGGAGGATCAGTCTCATCATCATCCTGGTCATCAGGGACAATCTTACCATCCCTCACGATATTATCCAGGCTGATGAGAGTCAAGTCGGCATCAGGAGCAACAACCCGGAACTGCTCCATCAGGTTCTCGGAGGCAGCAGTTACGCTAACCACAAGGTGACCCTGAAGCTCACCATAATTAACCCGAGCAGTTTCCAAATCCTCCCGAAGATGCATCAATTCCCTATAAGCCGAGACATAGCTATCCTTATGTTTCAATGCCATGTCCTCGGCCAGCTTCAAAGAAGTAGCTAAGGCAATAGAACTAGCCTTCTCACCCTCCAGCTCCTTCTCCACCTCCAACTCCTCCTTCAGACCCTTGATTCGATCAAATTCCGACTTGGCCTCTTCCATGAAGGATTTTGTGGCATGAATCGGAATCCCCTAAACTGTTCGGAATATAGCCGCACCCATATGAGCCATCTTCACGCTACTTTTGGTGATAAAATCCAAATGCTGAAGAAGAGAAACGTCGTCCATAGAAAGCCCACCATAGGGGGCAATTTGCTGGTCAACAAACTCGATCGCATCAAAATCTGGGGCATCCAGGTTGAAGGGCTTGGACGTTTTTTGCTTCTTACTAGGAAGGGCACCAGGAGCTGCAGCAGAAGATTGTGGAGGATCGACCAGACGGACCCGAGGAATAGGAATTACTTTCCTCGGCCCGGGAGAACTAGGTACGAGAGATTTAATTGGAACCTGGGAGGATCCCTCTCCGGCAGCCTTGGCTGAGATGTTTAAAGCAGCAATTGCCTTCTTCGCTTTCTTGAAGGCCTTCATAGAATCATTATTCTTCGACATCTCTGAAGAACACAAAATCAATCACAAAAGACAAAGTTACAACATAGAAGAAGAAAAAGCTCGGAAAGCAAGTATAAAAATAAAGCAGATAATACCCAAAGCAGCCCGAACCAAAGATGGATCACTCAAAAATCTCTTCATATCCAGATGGGGAGGTTTCCCCCACAAATCTTCAAGAACAACTACAAAGGCCCGCTCAACCTCACTAAGCATTTCCCATGTGTAACGTGGCACTCTTACATTCTTTTGCCACTCTAGAGGAAAAGCAGGCTCATCACTTTCATCAAGAAAAAAGGGATGGGCCCCCTCAACAGCTCGAACTTTAAAGAAGTAGTTCTTGAAATCCTTAAAGGACTCATCATACATCGCAAACACTTTATGGCCCTGGGCGAACCGGAAAGAAACCCAAGAAGCTTTCTTTTTTGAAGAACCGCCAGGCTTGGCGGAAACAAATAGGTAAAGAAAAAGAGTCTGGGAAGGTGTTACATCTAGTTCACGACAGAGAAGTTGGAAAATTTTAATAAAACCCTAGGAATTGGGTGAATCTGGGATGGAGCAATGTGACACGACCACAACAGGTCGGTTTCAAAAGCAGTAAAAGGAAAAGAAACATTCAACTGACTAAAAAAGTATTCATAAACATAAAAAAGGGATGCTCTCCCTCAACAGAAGTCGAAAAGCAAACTCTCTCATCAGAATCAGGGGCAACAAGCTCGTAATCCTCCTCACGGGCATTGTTACCACAAATCCTATGGTGCTTTCTCAGTTCTGTGCAAAACTCAGTATCTACAACAGAAACACACAACAAAACAAGGGAGTTCAACCAATCGGACATCCCCTCGGGAACTCTGGATGATATCTCTACAACGTTATTTTGGGAAGACATGAGGTCAACTAAATCCTACAAAAAGAAGAGAAGAATGGATTACTTAAAAACATCCCGGACGAGGAGCAAAATATCTCGACAAACAGAAAGGGAAAACCCCAAAGACTCAAAATAAGAAAGTTTGGGGGGCATCCCTTGGAGGCAGTAAACAGGCAAGGTTTTCAAGTTGTTTCTACAGCCTACGTCCCAGCACTCATCAAAAAGAAAATAAAATCCCGAAAGAAACAAAAGAAGCAAAAAATGCAAAAACACCACCCTTCTACAGTTTATCAGAAAAAGCATCGCTCCTACAGTTTATCAGTGAAAAATACTACTGCTACAGTTTATCAGAACATCAAAAGGACCAAGAAGAAAAACAGCAAAGGCGCAAACTTTTTTGAAATCAAGTAAAAAATCATTAGTAAAAGCACAGGTAGAAACGGCGGCAACATGCAAAAGAAAAAGATTCAAGCAAACAAAGAGGAGATCCGCACCAAAAAGGGAAAAATCCAGAGCATGCAACAAGACAAACATGATAAAAACAGAAAGATCCAAACTTCCTCCAAAAAGAAGATCAAAAGGAAAACTCCATCACAAAGTCAAAAATAAACAAGGAAACACGAAATGGGACTAACCTGGAGACGAAAGAAAGCTTCGAGGAAAGGAATGGAAGCGCAGAAACAAAGGCTGCCCAGAAAATCACCAAGTGACGCCGCAACGCAAGAAAGCAGAAGTGCAAACGAAAGACAGAGAACAGATGAGAGAAACAGAAAACGAGAGAGTAAAGGGAGAAGTTACGAAGAAGAAGTGAAGAAGAATGGGGGCAATTAATGCCAATTAAATGCGGATGTTAAAACCGCTTGCGTTCCCAAAAAGCGCTAATACAAAAGCGCGCGCTTTTAGAGGACAACGTTCTACATTCAAAAATCTACAAAAGAAGAAATCGACAAAATGCTTGAACTCGGTTTCATTAAAAGAAGGACTGACGTCAAAAGACTCGACCTCAAACAAGAAAACCGAGCTCAAGCAGGGGCACTGTTCATACCATGGGTCGAGCTGACCGACCCGGGATGTTTAGCGACAAGGCGACCGACCTCTTCAGGTCAGACTATCCGACCTCTTCTCAAAAGAGCTCGGCCAAATCGACAGGAAAGCCCAATAAAGGGCCCAAATAGAGGAACACGACCCAAATCCAGAGGCAACCCCAGCCTACAGAGATAAAGGCGGTTCCGTTGAAGATAAGCTGACCTCACCTAAAGATAAGATAAGATAAGATAACTAACTTATCTTATCTAGAAAGGTCACTTCTCACCATTATAAATACACTGGAGCACCCAGGTGTAACTCATACTCTGATTCTACTCAATACCTGCTTAATACCCTTGCTAACTTAAGCATCAGAGTCCCTTGCAGGTACCCCCACCCTCCGGGGACAAAGGAATCAGCACCACCACCAAGTCCAACAAGTCGGACACAACAGCTCCGGCCGTCTCCCACCAGCCGGACACGATAGCACCAGTACAAAAGATCTCATCCGAGATCGACCTCCAGTTTCAGGTAACCCCCGGAACAGGAGGTATATAGATACTACTCCCATATGCAGCTGTAATGGGGTTAGCATATGATCCCAGAGTCCTTCTGGATTGCTCAATTCCACTTAGGTCCATGATGGAGAAAGGGAGATGATGTGGATATTATTATATATTTTTTTAAAGTAACCGAAGATAATAAACTAAAATGAATGAAAAATAAAATAAAAATTTAAAAACCAAAAGAGAATAAAATCAAAGCAAATTGAAGACTAAATTAATTAATTAATTAAAAAAATTTTAGAATTAGCAATTAAGAAGATATGATTGAAAATTATTTAGAAAAAGATTTGATTTTTGAAATGAGGAAAGAGAAAAACAACAAAATGACACCAAACTTAAAATTTTTAGAAAATCAAACACAAATTTTCGAAAATTTAAAGGAAAACACAAAGAAGACACCAAACTTAGAATTTTTATAGGTAAAGAAACAGCTAAGACTATGCAATTTCGAAAAAAAAATTAAGAGAAAGTAAAAGCATGCAATTGACACCAAACTTAAAATATGAAACTAGACTCAAATAAAAGACTCCAAACCAACAAAAATAAAATATTCCTAATCTAAGCAACAAGATAGACCGTCAGTTGTCCAAACACGAACAATCCCCGGCAACGACGCCAAAAACTTGGTGCACGAAATCACAATCACACTTCTGCAATTCCGCACAACTAACCAGCAAGTGCACTGGGTCGTCCAAGTAATACCTTACGTGAGTAAGTGTCGATCCCACAGAGATTGTCGGCTTGAAGCAAGCTATGGTTATCTGGTAACTCTTAGTCAAGATATCAATAATTCTCAGATTTAATTTAAAAAGTAAAAGAACATGAAATAAATACTTGTTTTGCAGTAATGGAGAACATGTTGAGGTTTTGGAGATGCTACATCTTCTGAATCTCTACTTTCCTACTGTCTTCTTCTTCATGCACGCAAGGCTCCTTCCATGGCAAGCTGTATGTTGGGTTTCACCGTTGTCAATGGCTACCTCCCATCCTCTCAGTGAAAATGTTCAACGCACGCTGTCACTGCACGGCTAATCATCTGTCAGTTCTCGATCATGTCGGAATAGAATCCAGTGATTCTTTTGCGTCGGAATAGAATCCAATGATTCTTTTGCATCTGTCACTAACGCCCCACAATCACGAGTTTGAAGCTCGTCACAGTCATTCAATCCCTGAATCCTACTCATAATACCACAGACAAGGTTTAGACCTTCCTGATTCTCAAGAACGACCGCCAATGTGTTCTAGCTTATACCATGAGGATTCTGATCAAAGAATCCAAGAGATATCTACTCAATCTAAGGTGGAATGGAGGTTGTTGTCAGACACACGTTCATAGGTAAGAATGATGATGAGTATCACAGATCATCACATTCATCAAGTTGAGGAACAAGTGATATCTTAGAATAGAAGCAAGCGTGATTGAATGAAAAACAGTAGTAATTGCATTAATCCATCAAGATACAACAGAGCTCCTCACCCCCAACCATGGGGTTTAGAGACTCATGCCGTAGAAGGTACAATATGAAACGTGTAAATTGTCATGAGGTACAGATACAATAGCAAAAAGTCCTATTTATGGTGAACTAGTGACCTAGGGTTTACAAGAATGAGTAAATGACGTAAAAATCTACTTCCGGGGTCCACTTGGTGTGTGCTTGGGCTGAGCATTGAAGCTTTCATGTGTAGAGACTTTTCCTGGAGTTAAACGCCAACTTTTGTGCCAGTTTGGGCGTTTAACTCCAACTTTTGTGCGAGTTCCGGCGTTAAACGCCGGGAATTCTGAAGCTGATTTGGAACACCGGTTTGGGCCATCAATTCTTTGACAAAGTATGGACTATTATATATTGCTGGAAAGCCCTGGATGTCTACTTTCCAAAGTAATTGAGAACGTGCCAATTGGGCTTCTGTAGCTCTAGAAAATCCACTTTGAGTGCAGGGAGGTCAGAATCCAACAGCATCTGCAGTCCTTTTTCAGCCTATGAATCAGATTTTTGCTCAGGTCCCTCAATTTCAGCCAGAAAATACCTGAAATCACAGAAAAACACACAAACTCATAGTAAAGTCCACAAAAGTGAATTTTAAATAAAAACTAATAAAAATATAATAAAAACTAACTAAAATATACTAAAAATATACTAAAAACAATGCCAACAAGCGTATAAATTATCCGCTCATCAGGCCTGGATTTATTTTTTTGGGCCCTCCTATCCATTGATTCTCAAACCCTTGGATCCTTTTCACCCTTACCTTTTGATTTTAAGGGTTGTAGGCTTTTTCTTTTTCTTTATCCAATGATTCCTCTTTTTTTTCACTGCTTTTTCTTGATTCAAGAATCAATTTTATGATTTTTCAGATCATCAATAATATTTCTCTTGTTCATCATTCTTTCAAGAGCCAATACTTTTAACATTCATGAATTTCAATATCAAAAAATATGCACTGTTCAGGCATTCATTCAGAAAACAAAAAGTATTGCCACCACATATAAATAATTAGAATTTTCCTTATTAAGAACTCGAAATTAAATTGCCTCTTTATTCTAAAAATCTACTATTTTATTCATGTTTGATGATGATGAGAAAAATAAATTATAGCTTAATTGAAAATAAAATCAAAATAGGTATACTAATTACTATTACTCCTATATAACTTCTAAGGTAAATCTATAAGACAACTATCACAGAGTAAAGCTAAGATTAGGACTCAACAACCTTTTTTTGGGAAGTGGATGTTCCTCTAGTCTGTGGGGTGCTTGATCCTTCAAGAGATAATTTCTGACGCTTCAGTTTCTTCAAGTCACGCCTTTGCTCTTCTTGTTCCCCAAGCAGTTTGCAAAGCATGCTATTTTGATTATTCTGTTCTTCCTTTATTTGGTCCATAGCTTCTTGCAACTTGGTAATCGATGCTTCAAGATGCTCCTAGTATTCAAATTGAGGATATTTCGGGAGGAATTCATGTGCTCTCCTCTTGATGGGGTCATCCTGCACTTGTTGTTTTTCCATTGATGTTTTGGTGATTGGTCGCTCAACTGAGATATACTCAGTTATTCCCATCTTTACTCCAGCATCTTTACATAGCATAGATATTAAGCTAGGATAAGCCAATTTGGCATCTTTGGAGTTCTTGTTTGCAATTATGTAAAGTTCACACGAAATTAATTGATGAACTTCCACTTCTCTTCCTAACATAATGTAGTGGATCATCACTGCTCTTTTAACGGTGACCTCAGAGTGGTTATTAGTGGGCAGTATAGAACGCCCAATGAAGTCCAGCCAGCCTCTGGTGACTGGTTTGAGATCTTCTCTCTTGAGTTGATTTGGGATGCCCTTGGTGCTGGTGGTCCACCTGGTTCCAGGGAGGCATATGTCCTCTAGAATCTTATCCAGTCCTTTATTTGTTCTCATCATTCTCCTATTAAAGGAGTCTGGGTCATCTTTCAACTGAGGTAGCTTAAAGATCTCCCTGATTTTATCAAGGTGGATGTGAATAATCTTTCCCCTGACCAAGGTCCGATAGTCATAAAGAGCAGTTCCAGATATTCTCTGCCTGTCTGTTTGCCACATATTAGCGTAGAATTCCTGAACCATGTTTCTTCCCACCTTTGTCTCAGGATTAGCTAGGATTTCCCAGCTCCTGTTTTGAATTTGCTCTTGGATCTCCGGATATTCATCTTCTTTCAGATCGAATTTGACTTTCAGGATCACTGACCTTAGACCCATTGATGACAGGTCATCTTAGCCTAGTTTCACTAGTCTTTTTCTTTTGTTTTCAATTGAATTTTGCACTTTCTTGAGCTCTAAGCAAGCCAATTTGGGTAGATTTTTATGCTTCCTTTGATTGAATCAACTATGTATGAATTCATGCTATTTCATGAGGATTTATGCTATATTTGATGCATAGTAGGATAGAATGAATATCTCATGATTTTGAGCATAGCTTTGATGTGTTTGGTCGATTAATGATAGGTGAAGAAAGCTTGGAGAAAGGTTGAAGTAAGAAGGAATGGCTAGAAGCAAAGAGAGGACAATGAAATAAGTGAAATTGAACCAGGAAGCATAAAGTTGGACTTGAAGTTAGCCCTCAAACTTTTGCACAAACTTTTGGGTGAAAAGTTAGCCTCAAAGTTAGACCCCTAACTTTTGGGCTAACGTTAGAACTTGAAAATCACTCCCTGGGCACCTAAAGTTTGCGCCAACGTTAGACCCCTAACTTTTGGGCTAACGTTAGAACTTGAAAATCACTCCCTGGGCACCTAAAGTTTGCGCCAACGTTAGACCCCTAACTTTTGGGCTAACGTTGGCACATGAAGATACAAGGTTAGGGGGCAAAAGTTTGCGCCAACGTTAGCCCCCTAACTTTTGGGCCAACGTTGGCGCCATAGGTGCATTAGGAAGGGCCAACGTTGGAGCAAAAGTTAGACCCCTAAATTTTGCACCAACGTTGGTGTCAGCAAAAGAGGCTAGCTGATATGAAAAGTTGGAGCAAAAGTTAGACCCCTAAATTTTGCACCAACGTTGGTGTCAGCAAAAGAGGCTAGCTGATATGAAAAGTTGGAGCAAAAGTTAGACCCCTAAATTTTGCACCAACGTTGGTGTCAGCAAAAGAGGCTAGCTGATATGAAAAGTTGGAGCAAAAGTTAGACCCCTAACTTTTGCTCAAACTTTTACTCCAACTTTTGCAAAACTCCAACCCGGTTCAATTGGTTCACTTTGGTTCCTCTCCAAACTCCAAGAGCAATCAACC